>NC_030680.2:110978710-111314335 GCF_000004195.4 Xenopus tropicalis | reverse complement strand
CTAATAAACCTATTTAGATTGTAAGTTGCACTGCCCACGATCTTTGAATATACAACAAGGTACCCAACAACAGCTTTGTGGGTCTTATTTTTTCTTTGCAACTAGTAATCACCTGACTTCCATGGTCACACGAATCCTAGTGATGGTACAGCTTTCATGGTTTCACACACATTAAATGTAGGCAAAATATAGTGGAAGACATGGTGTTTTGCAACAGAGACATTACTCTAACGGACTCTTAGGGCTCTGGCACACGGGGAGATTAGTCACCCGCGACAAATCTCCCTGTTCGCGGGTGACTAATCTCCCCGAATTGCCATCCCACCGGCGACAATGTAAGTCGCCGGTGGGTTGGTACACGCTGCGCAGGCGATTTCGGCGATTTGCCGAAATCGCAATGACTTACATTGTCGCCGGTGGGATGGCAACTGATGGCAACTCGGGGAGATTAGTCGCCCGCGAACAGGGAGATTTGTCGCGGGCGACTAATCTCCCTGTGTGCCAGAGCCCTTATTCATTCTCTCAATAAATGACCCCATAGGTTTTGATACTTTGCTTTAGTACTGTTTATTTTTAGTTGCAAATAAAAAAATAAAATAAAAACCTTTATACAAAACTCCTGACTATTAACATTTCCCACAAAAAAAAATATATGTTTGTGATTCATTAGAATTGTTTGTTTTTGCTATAAATGACACCTACAAATCAGCATTCATTTAGCAAGTGGAAGATGTTAAATTGCTGGATTGGGAATGAGTCAGTCATAGAAATAGTAAATGATTTAATTTGCAAAAAGGGGAACTGCTGGAAACCATGATAGCAAATGCCTGTCAAGGACAATCTAAAAAAGTAATAGAAACAGTTGAAGAGGATGTTAGACATGGTAAAGACAACAAAAGAGTGTCAAAATAAGCCACTAAATCAACACCCTGGTCACAAATTCTCAATAAAACCATGACTTCATCATGACTTTCCCATAGATGTTGCACTATAAAGCCAAAATGATGTGGATACCCCTTTGAGTTATCAGTTGGCTATTTACTCCACATGCTTCATTGCAAAAAGAGGTGCCACTACATCATAAAATGGCATTCATGACAATGACATTCTAACATGCTGTGTGCATTAGTAAAATATATAAATACAATTTAAATAAGCACAAACTTTTTTGCATGAATTGAAAAATACTAAACATGTTCCTAGGCTAAACAGCAAGGTAATTACCAACTTGATATTAATATGAATGGCTTTTGAATGAGATGTTGAACAGACAGGTGTCCACATACTTTTGGCCATTTCTGTATATATTGTAGGGCTGTCTTTTTGAAAACCGAGGTGATTGTGTACAGTGGGTTACTTTTGTAATAGAGCAGAAACAAAAGGGCTACTGGCATGGCCAATATGCTGAGGTTCTAAAGTCACAGGGAGAACCGAGGGAACAAAATATTAGATCTTTCCCAGTGCTCAAAATCTGTGTTGGGCTTTATAATATGGTAATTACAGGGGTAACAAAGCCAGGAGCTCCAAAACTTAGAAGATTCACATTCACATAAAGAAATCTCCTAGATTGTATCTAAGAGATGAGTTTTTTACTCAAAGGTGTGGTTCACCTTTGGGTTAACTTTTAGGGGCACATTTACTAATCCACGAACGGACCGAAAGCGTTCGAATGCGTCTTTTTCGTAATGATCGGTATTTTTGTGACTGTTTCGTCGGCGTTGCGATTTTCCGTATTTTGCGTGACTTTTTCGTCGCCGTTACGACTTTATCGTATATTTTCCGCAACTTTTTCGTCGCCATCGCAAAAAAATCGGATTGGTTTTTTCGCCGTTTACAATTGCTCAATACGAAAAAATGGAGACGGCGCCGAAAAAGTTGTGTAAAATACGATAAAGTCGTGACAGCGACGGAAAAATTGCTCAAAATACGAAAAAAACGCGACGGCGCCGAAAAAGTCGCAAAATTTTCGTTTCCAGTCTGATTTTTTCCCATTCGGATTCGTGGATTAGTAAATGTGCCCCTTAGTATGCTGTAGAAGTGCCTGTTCTTAGCAACTTTATGTTTTCTTGATTTTTTAATTATTTAACTTCCTCTTCTGCTGAGACTCTGGCATCCAAAAAACATTGCTCTGTGAGGCTTCTGTTATTGTTGTTTTTTATTCCTTATCTTTCTATGCAGGTCTCCTAATCGTATTCCAGTCTCTCATTCAAATCACTGCTTGGTTGCAAGCAGGGCCGGATTTGTTTGCCGGGCGCCCCGAGGCCGCCCCCTCTCTGACGCGCCCCCCCTGCGCATGCGCGAACGGCGAACCTCCCTGCGCATGCGCGAACTCGCGATTGCGCATGCGCGGGCCTTTTCAATCACATACAGAGCAGTGGGGGAGAGGTCCCCATTGCTCCGTATGCGCAAAAAACTTTAATATTTTGGTGTGGCGGGCGGCATGCCGCCCCCCAATTTTTGCCGCCCTAGGCCCGGGCCTTTGTGGCCTTTCCACAAATCCGGGCCTGGTTGCAAGGGTGAATTGGGCTGCAGAATTTCCAAACTGAAGAGCTGTTGTAAAAAAGAGCTTACTTTCAACACGTCAGTGAAGGAAACACAGGCGGACATAGCCAGTTGGGTTAGTGGTGACATGGATTGGGTCTGGGCTGACGGGGCCCACCGGGTTTCTTCCGACCCCTTCCTGACCCCACTACCCACTCTACTTGCTGCCTGCATCTCCTGCACCCTGCCCGCTGTTAGGTAAGAAGGCGGCTGGGGAGGGGGGATTTCTATCACTATTGAGGAAGCAGACCCCGTGGTCCAGCCCCCGCTTCTAGACTTGTAATGGCACAATACAGCCATTGTGTGCCCAAGAAACCACCTGAAAGGCACTCTTAATGCTGTAAAGAGCCAAGATTCTCCTCTGTTAACCATTAACATAATACAGGTATATAGGACTAGTGTGTAATATGCTTCTCTTCCTGAGATTTTTTTAGTAATTGTAGGAGGAGCAGATGCTAAACAAATTACTCTGCCCAAGTAAACCTGTGTAACAAGCATTTTGCAGTCATAAAATATAAAGAATAAACAGAATGAAAATTCAGAAAATAATAATTAAAAAATTACATTTCACACTGTTATAATGTTCATTAGACAGCTCATTACAATGCTAATTTTAATTTTTATTGTGCATTTTTCATACCAACTAAAGGGTGTACTTTTTTGTGCAAACCAACAGCTTTTCAGTAGTATTTATATTAATACACTGCACAGTGGCACAAACAACAAAACTAAATAACTTGATGGTTGTGTTGTTATTTTTTCACAGAATCTATATTTGTTAGTTATACACAACCAATCACACAGAGGGAAAAACTGTTTGCATTGTGTTAAAGCCTTTAATTACATTTTACAGAAGACCAATGCCCAGGCCAGGAGACACTTGGACAACCATATGGGTTTTACCTTGACGTGGTATGGTAGGCTTGTCATTATTATGATCATAATATTGTACCTAAGAACTATATACTTATACCTAAGAATTATACAAACTTACACAGATACTACATTACCAGGGAACCAGGGAATGTGGATGGATCCTCTTTTGTATATTTATTACATTCTGCCATTTAGCTTGGCAGAATAGGAGGAAAGGGGAAGTGATAATAGTTAAAACAAGACAATCATCTGTATTTAGTAGCACTAAGGGGCACATTTACTAACCCACGAACAGGCCGAATGCGTCCGATTGCGTTTTTTTCGTAATGATCGGTAATTTTGCGATTTTTTTTCGTATTTTTTGCGATTTTTTCGGCGTCTTTACGATTTTTGCGTAAAAACGCGTGTTTTTCGTAGCCATTACGAAAGTTGCGCAAAGTCGCGATTTTTTCGTAGCGTTAAAACTTGCGCGAAACGTTGCGCCTTTTAAGTTTTAACGCTACGAAAAAGGCGCGACTTTGCGCGCAAGTGTTAACGCTACGAAAAAATCGCGACTTTGCGAAACTTTCGTAATGGCTATGAAAAACTCGCGTTTTTACGCAAAAATCGTAAAGACGCCGAAAAAATCGCAAAAAATACGAAAAAGTCGCAAAATGTTTGTTTCCAATCGGAATTTTTCCAATTCGGATTCGAAATCGTGTCTTAGTAAATCAGCCCCTAAGAGTGACAACACATGGAGCTATTAGTAGATTAGCTGCTTGTCACGGCTACTAAAAGCCAGAAAATACCCTGCCATAGACAATACTGAGAATTGCCTCGGCTAAAACACACGTAGAGACAATTCTCAGTAAATGATCAGCATTGTCTATTTTAGTAGCCATGACAAGTAACTGCTACTAGTGACTCTGTGTGTCTGCACCCTAAGGCATGGTGCTCCAAATTACAGAAAGTATCCCCAGGTCCTAAACATTCTGGATATGAAATCCCTTATATCAGGGGTCCCCAACCTTTTTTTACCAGTGAGCCACATTTAATGTAAAATGACTTGGGGAGCAACACAAGCATAAAACATGTTCCTGGGGCAGCCAAATAAGGACTTTTATTAGCTATTTGGTAGCCCCTATATAGATTGGAAGCTACAGGAGATTCTATTTGGCTATACATATGGGTTTTATCCAACCAAAACCTGCCTCCAAGCCAAGAATTCAAAAATAAGCACAACATCCAATGGGTTGGGGAGCAACATGTTGCTCACGAGCCACTGGTTGGGGACCACTGCCTTATATGTACCCATTAAACAAAACTATATTTGCTCTAGTCTTTGCTGCTTGCCCTTTAAAGTGCTGTTAATGTGGCCCACTATGGCATATGAACTTGATAATTACTTTGCATGAATTTTTATCACTTGGAAAAACAAAGGCATTCCCATGTCTGACAGATGCCGGGATCAAAATGTGTTGGTAAGTCAAGCAAGAATTAAAATATTTGTAAGATATTTCCATTTATTGCAGGGGAGCAAACAGCATGGCAGCACTAGCACATATTAATTTAAAAACCTACACATAAGTAAAAGCCTATAGTGAATAACCTGTTCTGATATGTTTTACTGAACCCTTATGTAAAGTAAAGTGTGCATGTTTTCCTCTTAAACCTTTTTGCTCCTAGTTTCACTCTCGCAACATCTGTGGTTTTAATTCGAGTTACGGCTGAGTGGGGAAATTTCGAAAAGCTGGTGCAGGGATAGCTAGTAACTTAGAAGTGATGTCACTCACACTTCCACTTCCTGTGTGGTAATGATCCCTTCCCCTTAAATTAAACTACCCTCATATAACCCGGTTGAGCCACACACTTATTCTAAACTCAGAGATGTCTGATAATGAGCATTACTCTATAGTAGCACCTAGCAATGAATGATAAACACACTTTCTTTATAATAAAATGGTGCTATTGTATACTATTCAACTGAAATAGCTGTCTCTCCAGCTGCCACAGAACTAAAACTCCAGCATCCCCATTGCAAAACCACAACCGCTGACCAGTTGCTCATAGGGAATCCCCACAATAAGATGGGTCCAGCAGATTGTCTGCCCAAGATCCTATATATTTATACAGGTATTGGACCCCTTATCCGGAAACCCGTTATCCAGAAAGTTCTAAATTACAGAAAGGCCATCTCCTATAGACTCCATTTTAATCGAATAATTCACATTTTTAAAAATGATTTCCTTTTTCTCTCTAATAATAAAACAGTACCTTGTACTTGATCCCAACTAAGATATAATTAGTCCTTATTGGAGGCAAAACAATCCTATTGGGTTTAATTAATGTTTAAATAATTTTTTAGCAGACTTAAGGGAGAAGATCCAAATTACGGAAAGACTCCTTATCAAGAAAACCCTAGGTCCCGAGCATTCTGGATAATAGGTCCCATACCTGTATACCATTAGGTTTGAGCATCTCATCACAGTTTAAATAGGTAATGAGTATGTTGTAAATAACATCTTGAATCTTGTATTTCGTTACAGCAGTATTTTAATATGGCCTCATGTGATTGTTACAAATAAACAATTTATTCCAAAGCAAACAAAGGTCTTCTCATAGAAGTCAACTGAGGCTCAAGCCAGTGAAAAGCTACAAGAAACGTGGCCAAAGAAATGTGGTCAGATACCGCATGTATCTGTGGTAATATTGACAATAATTTTTAAATATGGGCCCCTGCCTTAGCCAATATATTACCAATTGCAAGTTTACTGTCACTCAGAAGTAAGTCTTTGGAAGTTGTTTAATGGAACACAGACCTTTTCAAGGATTTTGCCTCTGAGACAAAACATTGGGGAGTGGTTCTGAGTGTATGAAAATCACTATGGTTACAGCATATGTAGGTGGCGACTTCCTGTTCTGGTTTATTCTACCAGTTCACTAGTTTAATATATGGATGCAAATAGTACAGTATTTATATTAGCTTCTCATTAATGCCAATGCGTACCTTTCCTACAGATACTAGCATCTGAGCTTTAGCAATGTAACAATTAGAAGCTCCATTATAGTGCAACATATATCAGATAAACGCATGGCTGTAACATATATCTTTATTGTTAAAATGCACTGTCTATGGCTGGCTGGAAGTAGATCATTAAACAAATCATCTTTTTGTAGTTTCTGAATTATTAGCTTTCCTAATATGCATCTCTCCAGCTTGCAGGTTAAACAGCTGACTGTTGGAGGTCACTGACACCAGCTACCAAAAAACTGCTTCACTGCAAGGCTAGAGTCACTTTTTATTGCTTTCTATAAAGGCCCACTCCTATTCATCTTATGATCTGATGGCCAAACTACTGGTTGGGAAGTGCTCAGTGACACCTTTTTACATAGAGATGGGTTTGCACACAAACAACCAGCAACACAGTGGTATTGTTAAAAAAAAACTTTTCTTTTATATAGCAATTTTCCAAAAAGTTGCAAAGCCAAATTTAATCAATACATATTAAAATCATTTAGCATCATCATACAATACAATCACAAGGTAGCGAATACACTTGCCAAATAAGCGTTACCCCGACAAAGAAGCCTTTCTCAAGTGCTGAGTTACACCCCAGAAATTGAAATTACAATATAGGTAACTTCAGAACAGATAGTAGTCAAAATTTAAAAACTTGAAAAAATTAAACAAATTGCAAGCTGTCATAGAACACCATTGTCTATAACATGCTAATCTTTCATTTTAAGGTGAACTATGGTACTGCAGTTACTATGTGCTCTCCACTTGAAATATAGGTGTCATTTTCTTGCCTAGATTGGATCCCAGCTGTGCAGGTTTATAACATGATGTGGGTGGGTAAGTTACTACCTGACCAATGTCTTATCAGCCTGGTCAGTGAAAACAACCTTTGATGCTATTGTTAAAAAAAGGGGAGGAGGAATTTCAAAAATATATGTTTCCTTCACATAAACTGCAGTGATCGACCACCTATTGAATAGTATGCGAGGATCAACTGCTGTTTTTCTCTATTAATATCATCCAGTATGCAACAGAAACATGCAAAATTTCAGAGTCCCAAAATCAGGAGCATTATCCTTTTGTGGTATGTTCAAAGCCCTGAGGAAATAATGGAATATTCCTTACAATGTCGTGTAAAGGAAATTAGGGAAGCAGCAGCGAGGCAACATAAAGTTATGTTCTCTCACAAAGATATCTGTGGATACCAATTTGTTGTACAGTGCTGCGGAATATTCAGAAAATAATAAACACCCTTGTCCTGTGCCATTAGTTGGACAGCCCTAACTGTGCACATGATTTATACACATTAATGAAAATAATTTGAATGCTTTAGGAGCTGATGTACTTAAACATATATACTCATATAATCCAAAGAGCTAGTATTCCTGCTGCACAGTATCCTATTACTGCTCATATATGCCTTGCGTAAAGCTGCCAGTGTTGCTTTAGAATTGCATTTGGTTGAGCCAGGTTTGGTACTAGAAAAGTAGATATTCTCCAATTTAACTGTATTTCTGATAACTGTTAAATACCGGTACTCTACTTCTAAAGAAAGATAAATGGTATTACATCTGCATTTTAGGCACTCCTTTAACTGAACTCATGTATTGCGTTTGGGTTTTTTGTTTATAGGCGCAGGCAGTGTTCGCAGTAATTGCATCCACATAATCATCTACTTTACATATCTACTTCCCCTTACACGCACAACCCAATTTACATACAACCTAAGAAATAATGTTTATCAAGCCTGAATGATAAAACTTCAGTAGGTATTGCGTATACTTAATACAGAAATGAAAAGGGCAGTAGACAAAACTGCATTTTGCAGAGAGAAATTAAAAGATTAATTTTTGTCTCCAAAATAGCCAAATGCAATACAATTTGATAGCTATGAAAAACGCGTAAAAAACTGAAATCCAAGATAAATATTGTAGTTTATACATATTTTTTAAAAAAATGTAAGGTATTTAAGAGATGGAATATTTACTGCAAGCATCGGGGTCACGTTGAAAACTTCAAAACCCTATGGGTTTTGCCTTTTATGCCTACATTTGCCACCTGGCCAGTATTTAACAGACTCTGCCAGTAAAAAATCAATACTTCATACCAATGTTATTGGAGATATGAAGGTAGTATTTTGGATCTATAAAATATAGCAATCCTGTGCATTCCAGATAGATACCTGGCCAAAATGCAGAAGTTCCCTCCAGATCTAGTGCTGTCAATAACTATGGGCAATAAAACGAAAGGCACACAGAAAACTTTGAAAGAAAGGTGGATAGCCTGATGAGGTACATGGATAGAGGGAAAGATAGACAGTCAGGCAAGCAGAACACAAAATTGAAACTGGTGTCCAATTTCATATCACTGAATTTTAAAAGCTATTTTGGTCTGGAATTCAGTTCTCTGAGGCCAGATACACACTTATAGGGGAGCTGTTTTTGGGTTCTCTTTCCAAAGTCTAAATATGGTTTTCTGATTGGTCAAGATGCAATAAAGGGGTTTTTTTTAGCAAAGATAATGAGAAGAAATTCCAGTATAATTTAATAACAACATTCAATTAGCTGTCAAATATACAAAAAAATATGTGAATTCATGGAAATCCATGGATAATGAATGTCGTACTCAAACCATGTTGTGTACATCCATAAACTTCTTGGAAGATAAAACATATTTTACGCACTACGGCATGTCCAAAATATGTAATGTTGTCTCAAACTAAATCGCACATTTCTTATTATGACGAAACCTCTATGCCTTTTTCTACTGAATATTTGTCTTTAACAGAACAAAGTAAAAAATATAGAATCTCACTCTTACCTTGAGCCGAACAGTTTTGATACTGTAGTATAAACAAGACCATCAGCAAATTCAGATACAGGATCATTGTGACGCCGACACCCCCAATGTATTACTCCCTACAATAAATACAAAACAACTTAAATTGTATAAACCGTTAGCGTGTGAAGAGGAGAAAGAAATGTAAGAAATAAGGGAAATTAACATACAGTGTAACCTTCTTTATCAACCAACTTGCAGCTTCCTCTTAACATAAATGCAAACTGCAGACCATGCTAAGAGTGTTGCTCAGCTCGGTTCTACCTACTTCTTCAAATTTAAGCAGGAAGCTTTTTAAACCACATTGTCATTTCCTTAGTTGTGAAGTACACTCATATAACATCTTCCAAATGTATAGCTTCTTTAGTTTAGTACATTTATAAGAGAACAGCTTATTAGCAAATGTTATAGACATTTTGGCTTTAAATTAATATAACTGTATTTTTATGATATTTAGATCAATTAAGATTTTTTAAAAAAACAGTGTACATTTATTGTTACCAAAAGGAACACTGAGCCCGATCTGACAGATACTGCTTGTGAAACATTGAGGGTTAAAACTCAGAGTTAAGTCAATGTTTCAATCCAGTTACACGCTACAGGATTTTTTTGAATTATACTTCATGTTTATTTTTCCTGTTAGCAGGGTAATAATTATTTGTAGTATAGATAATACAAGCATTCAACCAAAAAGACTTTGTAAGACTTTATAAGTAAAGGGAGGCCCAGCCTCCAGTTCTTAACTGCTGCTGTTTAACAGCAGCATTTTCACATGCCCATTCTAGAATCTTTTAGCAGACAATTTGTATTAATGGAATAAACTTTATCTAGACAAATGACTTTAATGGCTAACCATGACCATGTTGTTCCATAGAATCCGCAGATCTGCCAATTCAGTTATGAATTAACAGTACCTGTGGGCTTGTTAAATGATTTTCAGCCATGTTTATTTGAGATTTTTTTGAGCCCCTGCCTTTACAAGATGTAAAAACTGTCCAAGTGCTTCACAATGATATCAGATTAAAAGAAATAACTGCGCATCATACATTTTATTGGGTTCTCCTAGAGTGGAGTGTATCCAGCATTACATGGAGCCAATATTATAAAGTTTGGTAGTAATGTTAAAAGAGAGGGATGTACACAAGTGTTACAAACTCAAACGTAAATTTAAAAAATTAAATCTGTTTCTGAATAAACTGTAATAAATACATTGAACTTATTTATTTAGCATTTTTCTTCCATGCTCTTTAGAACAATCAATGCAGCCATTATAGGCGCACTAAGTATACCAGGACACCATGAGATTTGGGGCAGGTGCACACAGAGCATATCCTCTGATTCCTCCGCCCTTGGCCTGTGTGGAGATTCAATGAACAGACATTTGCATTTCCATGCTGATAACTGCTCAATATAGCATCACACAGGACAACGGCATATCTGTCAATGGGGCTACACAAAGGTGCGGATGACAGTATCTGCTTTTCTCTTCCTCATACAAAACACAGGCAGAGGATAGAGGAGGATACGCTCTGTGTGCCCCTGCCCTAAAAGCCTTGTTCAGGGTAACAAGGAGTTGCCACAGGAAAGAAGATCTTGCATCTAACACTGACCATTTTAACTGCAGGCCAATTCCTTCTCCAGAACTAATACAGGTATGGTATCCCTTATCCGGAAACCCGTTATCCAGAAAGCTCCGAATTACGGAAAGCCCGTCTCCCATAGACTCCATTTTAATCAAATAATTCAGAATTTTAAAACTGATTTCAGTACCTTGTAATTGATCCCAACTAAGATATAAATAATCCTTATTGGAGGCAAAACCATCCTATTGGGTTTAATTAATGTTTTACTGATTTTTTAGTAGACTTAAGGTATGGAGATCCAAATTACAGAAAGACCCCTTATCCAGAATACCCTTGGTCCAAGCATTCTGGATAACGGGTCCTCTACCTGTATCCATACCATTTTTTGGTGTTTTTGATTTCCCAATTTCTACCCATTTTTTACTCCCTTTTGATTGGTGTGGTGCCAGTGGTTTAGAGCAATACAAACATAATTTTATCATTTAAATGGGAATATGCATGCTAGGGCCAGTAAGTCTGACACCTGTACTGAGGAGGTTATTTGAAGCCATGAGATAATATTCTAAACGCACATAACATTTTTTTTTGCAGAGGCCAACAATTTTTGCTCGCACTACAAATTTTCCAGCAGCAAATTTTGACGCCTATTTCACAAAAAGAATACGCTAATGGTGATACACGAAAATTTGCTGTAAATCCATGCCTGGCAAAAAATTTCACCCATCACTCTTCTCAACCCCTCCTATTTCCAATCTATACCACTGGTCTTGGTCAGCTAATCAAGCCATTTGGGTTTCAGTATCATCTTTATGCGGGTGATATACATCTACCTCTCTTCTCCAGACCTGTCCTTCCTTTTAGCGCATGTCACTGACTGTCTAACAGCAATTTCTGCCTTCTTGTCCTCTCCTTGCCTTAAAATTAATATGGACAAAACTGAACTGGATATCTTACCTCCTTCCAACTCTGTTTGCCTGCCTGACATCACTGCTAGACTGAAAAACAACAATATAAGTGTCTATAAGTCAGATTTGTCAGATTCTGCCCTCTCATTCATTGCCCAATCCTCACTAAATCATCCCACTTTCACTTAGAACATCACATACATTCGACCCTTCCTCACACAAGAGACTAAACAAAATTCTCATTCATGCCCATTTAGACTACTGTAACTCGCTGCTCTGTGGACTCTTCTTCTCCAATCCATCATGAATACTGCTTCCAGACTCATACACCTCTCCTCCCACTCCACAAGTGTCGTCCCTCTCTGCCATAGAGCCCTCAGCAACTTGATCACCCACCAAGCCCCCCTACTCTCTACTTACATACTTACTAACTATTCATTACACATACCATCACTTTGCGTACTCTACAGCCACACTGGTTACCCTAATTGTATGTCTCACTTTCTCTCCCTCTCATGAGCAGGGACCCCCCTACTGTCTCCTAACAATATCCAATTATAACTGTAAATTATTTTTGGAATAATGTTTGTCTCTGTATATTAACCTTTGGTTTTGTATATGTATCCCTTTACTCTGTAAAACACTACATGGAATGATGGCGCTATAGAAACAATAATAATAATAATAGTTTCAGGAGAATGCAGCTTACTGTAAGTTGATCCAGGAACAGATTCAGTGCTAAATACTTCTTAGCAAATGCAACACACATATGTATAAGAACAGGAAATGCTATAAATTCTATTTCCTGCAACCTATTAATGTAATACTAAAAATACAACTAACTAGTCAGTCAATGGCTTGTCAAATTCTAAACTGGCAATGGTGACTAAAAGACATTGGAACATAGAGTATTGTAAAATCATGTTCTCAACACATACTCTAACACAATACATGCAAATTTGTATTTTTTTGCTTACACATTACATTCATAACAGTCTGACCTCTAGGTTTGCCACCTGTTTAGTTTTCTTAGGGCTGTTCAGGTTTTAACTGTCATTTGGGGTTTTAGCATAATGAAACCTGAACAATAATCTGTACTGTAAAAATGAAAAACATTTAAATATTATATAAAGTTTACCAAGAGCAACTTATAGCAACTTATAGCATTAGTAAACATTTACTGGCAACATATTTAACATTAAAAATCTTATTGGTTGCAGACTAAGTGACTTTTATTACTAATAGGGGTAAGATACTCATTGTGATTTTTTTCCTATCAACATAGCTTACTTATCAAGTACAATTAATTTATTATTGCAGAAAGAAAAAGCAGATCAATCAGAAATTAGCATTGCTGTATTTCAGAGTTTTCTGGATAGCTGGTGTTTGTATAAAAGATCACATATCTTTAACTAAAGGATTGGACTTACTCATCAGGCATAATATAAATAGAGCTAAATTTGCCACCCTTTCCAGTTCTTCCAGGGCTGTCCAGTTTAAAACATTGGGAAAACTGGACATAAATCAAGCCATTTGTGTCAAAGTGACGCAATAACCCTGCCCTGCCCAACATCATCGTGCCCATCCCTCACCTCGTCATGCCCCCCCCAGCATCACTGCCCCACCCCCAATGTCATCAACCCAGCCTCTTTTGTTCTGGTTTAACCACTGTCTAAGTTGGCAACCCTACTGACCCCTGACACACAACTGGGGACAAGCTTCAGAGAATTATTAGAACATACAATCAATTTATTAAATGGTAAAGTAGAATTACACATGTTGTAAACTAAAGTTTGAGGTAATTACCATGTAAATTTCCAAATAAATTCCCATTTATTTGCTCCATGATTGCAGCTATCAGGCAACACAGGTGTCAGTTTAGGGCATTGTACCCTAGTGCTTACAAAAAGCAAGCCAACCTCTTTTTTAAGCAAAAAATATAGCTTTTCATCAGAATAATTTTTTTCTTTTAAATATATAAATTGTTTGTATATGTGAAATGTAGGATGATAAAATAATGTTAATGATAAAAAAAGCCCATCAATCATGTGTGCAATTTACTGACGAGGCCCTGAATGTATTAAAATTTAAACATACACCCAAAATTAGCAGTTACACATACAAAAAACATTTATTGGTTACAGATAAATAGAAAATAGAAGTTTATAAAATTCATAGCATATGAAATGGTACCATATTAAACAACAAGCGTATCCTAGTGCCACAGGCTTACTAACAGGCTGGTGGCTGACTGAATCAACTGCTTTTTCAATTCAACAAAAAAAAGGGATAAGTATTTTTTATTAACTTTATTCAGAATCACTGTGTTTTCTAACTGTTGGGTTTAAATTTTTTCAAAAGTATTTGCTCTTTTTGGTGCCAATTTACAAAGTTTGGTTAACTATAAGGCTTACAGCAGGTTTGCCAGAGTTACATTCCTTTGTAATTACCCTCAGTTTGAGGGGGTGGGGTTTGATTAGTTGACTTTAACAGACTGTTGAAATAGAACCACTGGCACTCCAGTGGAGCTTGCTCTGGTGGTAGGTGCTCTGTAAGTGATTGCTCTTGAAGTGGGGGCTCTATAAGTGGAGTTATAATCACAGGAGTTACAAACTAAGGGAGTTAAAACAAGGTAAAAAAAAAAAAAAAAAAATTTTTTTGTTTATTTAATAGCCTTTTTTCACCAATTTTTGTTTAACTGTTTCTGTAACTGGGAGAATGAGTGGCAGCAACATTGAAGGTATGACACAGTGCACAGCCTGCCGCATGTATGCAGTTGTGGAACAACAGTTCCAAAGTGCATACCTCTGTTGTGGATGTGAGCGAGTTGCCACTTTAGAGGCTCGCGTTAGAGCACTAGAGGAACAAGTTGCAACACTGCGTTCTATTGACAATCTTGAAAGAAGTCTCTTGCTAACTGAACAAGAACTAGCGGGGTCAGATAGTATGGGGGGAGGGGAGCAAGGAAAGGATGATAGGGCAGTAAGCTGGGTGACAGTTAGAAAATCGAGTGTGGGGAAAAGAAAAAGGGAGGCTGCTCCAGGGTTTGCGCATCCCAACAGATTTGCCAGATTGTGTGAAGAAGATGGGAGTGTGAACTCTGGACTGGCGGTTCTAGATGAGGCTGATCTCTCTAACAGCCGGGAGACCAGTTTCTCTAGTAGTGGTGGGGAGGAGAGCAGAGCTAGGCCTAAACAGATGGTGGTTATAGGGGATTCAATCATTAGGAAAGTGGACAGGGTAATCTGTCGAGCGGATCGCTTCAACCGGACAGTTTGCTGTCTTCCTGGTGCCAGGGTTCGGCATGTGGTTGATCGGGTCGACACATTATTGGGAGGGGCTGGGCATGACCCGGCTGTCTTGGTACATATCGGTACTAACGACAAAATGAACGGTAGGTGGGGGACCTTAAAGAGTGAGTTCAGGGATCTAGGCTCTAAAATTAAGCAAAGGTCCTCCAATGTAATTTTTTCGGAAATTTTGCCAGTGCCGCGTGCTAGTTTAGGGAGACAGCGGGAGCTTAGGGAGCTAAATGCGTGGCTAAAGTCTTGGTGTAGGAAGGAAGGGTTTGGGTTCCTAGAGCACTGGGCTGACTTTTCTTTGGGGTACAATCTATACAGCCCTGACGGATTGCACCTCAATGGAAGGGGGTCTACTGTGCTAGGGGAGAGAATGGTTAAGAGGCTGGAGGAGTGTTTAAACTAGACAAGGGGGGGGTTGGTAAGCTAGATTCTTATGGGAGAGCTAGTGTAGATGGGGCAGTGGGACCAGTAAAGGGTTGTGGGGGAGGAGTGAGGGGGGCATATAGTTTATCAGATAAGGAGCTTCCATTGTTACAAGGGAAACAGACTAATTTTCACCTTAGCTCTAACTGTCCTTTAGCTAATGTAAGCTGTAGAGGAAGAAGTAGTAATCTCCGCTGCATGCTGGCTAATGCGCGTAGCTTGTCGGGAAAAATAGGGGAGCTGCAGGCTATTGCATGTATTGAAAATTATGACTTAATTGGTATCACTGAGACCTGGTGGGATGAAAAATGCGACTGGGCAGTGAATTTAAATGGGTATACGCTTTTTAGGAGGGACAGAGGGATTAAAAAGGGTGGAGGGGTTTGTCTTTATGTAAAGTCAGATTTAAAGCCATGTAATAAAGACATTACCAATGAAAACGTTGAATCTCTTTGGGTAGAAATTTCAGTAGGGCTGAAGGTCACAAAGAAAATGATCATTGGTGTATGCTATAAACCACCCCGTATAGATGAGGGGGATGAGGCCCAGCTACTTTTGCAAATGGAGGAGGCTTCAAAATTGGGTCAAGTTGTTATTATGGGGGACTTTAATTATCCGGACATTGACTGGAGTAATGGGGTGGCTAAGTCAGAAAAAGCTAGTAGGTTTGTAAATATGCTAAATGACAACTTTTTATTTCAGGTGGTTCAAGAACCTACTCGGAATGAGTCTATTTTGGACCTGGTAATATCTAATAATACTGAACTTATCTCTAACATTTGTGTGGGTGAGCATTTGGGGAACAGTGATCACAACATGGTCTCCTTTGAGATAATGCTACAGAGACAGCTCTATAAGGGAGTAACTAAAACGCTCAATTTTAGACGTGCAGACTTTGCCAGTTTAAGGGCATCTCTGCAATGTGTCAACTGGGAAAGGCTTTTCATGGGGTTAGACACAGAAGGAAAATGGAACATCTTTAAAACATTGCTTTGCAGGTATACACAACAGTATATTCCCCTTGTAAGCAAGGAGAGGCATCGCAAAGCAAAACCCTTATGGCTGAATAAAAGAGTTAAGGTCGAGGTTGGTAATAAAAAACGTGCTTTTAAAGCATTCAAGTTAGCTGGGACAGCGGAAACTTTCATCAGGTACAAGGAAGCAAATAAAGCATGCAAAAAAGCTATCAGGCAAGCTAAAATAGAGATGGAAAGGGATATTGCAGCTAGGAGTAAAAAGAATCCAAAATTATTTTTTAATTATGTGAATAGTAAAAAAATGAAGCAAGAAGGGGTGGGAACTTTATTATCACGGGGAGGTACGTTGGTTGATGAGAACGGGGAAAAAGCTGAAATTTTGAACTCTTATTTTTCATCTGTCTATACATCTGAGGAGCCAGATAATGAAGGCTTCCCTTTTAATATACCCAGTGCTAGTAATTTAGCTACTGGCGCATGGGTCACTCAGGAGGAAATTCAAAAGAGACTTGAACATGTAAAGGTAAACAAAGGTCCAGGACCGGATGGGATTCATCCCAGGGTATTAAATGAGCTGAGCGCTGTGATTGCCAAGCCTCTTCACATAATTTTTCAGGATTCGTTGAGGTTTGGCATGGTGCCGAGAGACTGGCGGATTGCTAATGTGGTGCCGTTATTTAAAAAGGGATCTCGTTCTCAGCCTGAAAACTATAGGCCTGTTAGTCTGACATCAGTAGTAGGAAAGCTTCTGGAAGGGGTAATAAGGGATAGGATAGTTGAATACATTGCAGTTCACAATACTATTAGTTTGTGCCAGCATGGTTTTATGCGTAACAGATCTTGCCAGACTAATTTAGTTGCCTTTTATGAGGAGGTGAGCAGGAACCTTGATGCTGGAATGGCAGTTGATGTCATCTACTTAGATTTTGCTAAAGCGTTTGATACAGTACCGCACAGAAGGTTAATGATCAAATTGAGGAATATTGGCCTAGAACATAATATTTGTAATTGGATAGGAAACTGGCTGAAGGATAGAGTACAAAGAGTGGTGGTAAATGGAACATTTTCTAATTGGGCCAGTGTGGTTAGTGGAGTACCGCAGGGGTCAGTCCTTGGTCCTTTGCTTTTTAACTTGTTTATTAATGACCTGGAGGTGGGCATAGAGAGTACTGTTTCTATTTTTGCTGATGACACTAAATTGTGCAAAACTATAAGTTCCATGCAGGATGCTGCCGCTTTGCAGAGCGATTTGACAAAATTGGAAAACTGGGCAGCAAACTGGAAAATGAGGTTCAATGTTGACAAGTGCAAAGTTATGCACTTTGGTAGGAATAATATAAACGCAAACTATCTACTGAATGGTAGTGTGTTGGGGGCATCCTTAATGGAGAAGGATCTAGGGGTTTTTGTAGATCACAAGTTGTCTAATTCCAGGCAGTGTCATTCTGTGGCTACTACAGCAAATAAAGTGCTGTCTTGTATAAAAAAGGGCATTGACTCAAGGGATGAGAACATATTTTTGCCGCTTTATAGGTCCCTGGTAAGGCCTCACCTTGAGTATGCAGTGCAGTTTTGGGCTCCAGTCCTTAAGAAGGATATTAATGAGCTGGAGAGAGTGCAGAGACGTGCAACTAAACTGGTAAAGGGGATGGAAGATTTAAGCTATGAGGTTAGACTGTCGAGGTTGGGGTTGTTTTCTCTGGAAAAGAGGCGCTTGCGAGGGGACATGATTACTCTGTACAAGTACATTAGAGGGGATTATAGGCAGTTGGGGGATGTTCTTTTTTCCCATAAAAACAATCAGCGCACCAGAGGTCACCCCTATAGATTAGAGGAACAGAGCTTCCATTTGAAGCAGCGTAGGTGGTTTTTCACGGTGAGGGCAGTGAGGCTGTGGAATGCCCTTCCTAGTGATGTGGTAATGGCAGACTCTGTTAATGCCTTTAAGAGGGGCCTGGATGAGTTTTTGAACAAGCAGAATATCCAAGGCTATTGTGATACTAATATCTACAGTTAGTATTACTGGTTGTATATATATAGTTTATGTATGTGAGTGTATAGATTGGTTAGTATAGGTTGTGTGCTGGGTTTACTCGGATGGGTTGAACTTGATGGACAATGGTCTTTTTTCAACCCTATGTAACTATGTAACTATATGTAACTATGTAACATGGTCCCCATGCTCCTTTCAATGAATATGTTTCTCGCCATTGGGCACTTCATCTGATGAAATTCTAATTTTGGTTGTATATTTAAAGGTAGGATGACAAGGTTTTAAGAAAGATGTTGATATCCCTTTACAGCATTACAAGGGAAGCAAAAATTCATTAGTTTGCAAAAAAAACTCTGTGGGCTTCACCTACCAACTGGGAAACAAAAATGTCTTCTCTGCAGTATTCTGAAATGTAACAAATGTATCCAGTAAAGTTTTGGCCAGGGGATTTTCTAACTGCTATGCTTTAGTGTGATGTAAGCTCTATTGTGCAGGACCCTCTTTTTCTTCTGTATTGAGTATATGTACTGTATGTAATTTGTATGTTTCATACTTACTTTGTGTTTCAGAAATTATTCGACCTTTATAAATACCTGTTAATAATAATAATAATAATAATGGGCAAAAATGGGCACATTTCAACTTCTAAAAACATATTTTCATGCATTATTGCTCACATTACTTGCCTTCCAAAAGATTATCATGGTCTTCTGAGGCACAACTCGCTTTTGATGAACTGAAACAATGTTTTCCATCTGCACCGATTTTGGTCCATCCAGACCCATCTCAACCGCTTATTCTGGAAGTGGACTCTTCGGAGATTGCAATTGGATTGGTTCTTTGCCAGAGAAGGTGTTCGTTGAGTCAGCTTCATCCTATAGACTTCCTATAGATCTTCTTCCCAACACAACTATGTGAAGATGTCAGCGATAGAGAACTTTTAGCTATAAAATCTGCTTTTGAAGAATGAACACATCTTTTAGAGGGGCATTACATCCAATCCTTTTCTGTTCCGACCATAGAAACCTGGAATATTTAAAGACTGCAAAAAGGTTAAGATCTTGTCAGGCTTGGTGGGCTCAGTTCTCTCCTTGTTTTAATTTTGGATTTAAGAATAGTAAGGCTGATGCCTTATCTTGTCTTTATATGGATTCTTCTGAACAGAATGCATCTAAGAAACCCATTCTTAAGTCTTCCTTCTGCTGCTACTAGGGCTGAAATTTTTTATTAAAGTACAAGGAAACCCTTTGCCACAAACACTTTACCATGTTATTGGGAAGTCTTTGTTGTACCTTATCACTAACTTTATTTTTCAAATTATCTTATTTTCATTTGGTGATATCTCCAGTAGGAGAGTAGGAAAGGTCCATTGTGGGTGCCATTTTTACTAATCTTTCGGCCACTAACATGGCATGCCAAATACTCTGTGCATGCAAGAAATTTTCATACACCTCACCCCCATTGACCTAGTGTGTAATTGATTCTTGTGCAGAGCTGCGTACAATATGCCACAGGACAGGAGGCAGGGAAGAAGCTGGTACACACAGATACTGATTGGCAGTGAAGGAGAATAAGTACAAAGTGCTTGCCGATCATTGTATGTCTTGCTGCTTCCAGCCTGCATCACCATAGCAACCGTGTGACTCAGTTGCTATTGGTGCATACTGAATTCAGGGCAGGCACTGCTGGGATTACTGTTTGCGAATGCTATTGTTCAGTAAGAAGCGCTTTCAGTATCATGCTTACTGATTCTAACTAATACGCATGCTCATGGTCTTGGCTTCAGTGCAGGAGCTGCATTCTAGGATATTTTTTCATTAACTCTGCATTTTTTTCTAAAGGGTTTTCCAAGTTTTTCTAAACTGCTAAATGGATAGAAATAAAAGTGAATCACTAGCACTGCACATTGCAAAAGAGGTTTGACTCTCCAATGAGTTTAACTCTTTATTAGACTTTGCTTGTCCTTTAAAGATATTTTACATCTTCATGGACTTCCATGTTAAATTATTTCTGATGATGGTTCTCAATTCACTTCTAAGTTATGGAGGTCACTTAGTCAAACCCTTAATGTTATTGTATCTATGTCTGACCCCCAGGGATGCCAAGTATTTTCCCACTAGTTACATGGGTCCCCTTGGTGGTGGGACCAACCAACAAGTAAAATGTGGCTTTAAAGAAAACAGTACACCTTACATGCATGGACACACCTCAGATCTTCCCTTGCCATTCTCCAGTTATTTCAAACCGTACCCCTTATCCTTCCTGGTCACACTCCAATTATGCCAAACTCTGACCATGACCCTTTCAAACCCTATCAGCTAATCACAAGAGCTTTTCATGACCAGTTGATCAAGCTTTTTCATTTTGGAGCCCCTCTGCCATGGGTCCCTGACTACAGTACCGCCTGTACTCCTCTGATTGTGGCCCTGTTTCTCTGTAGAATTACAGAAATGGTGGAATGAATGCATCAGTTGTAATAGTTGCTCTGCAACAGGTTTGAGTAAAAGTAATCTGGCTTACTGAACTGCTAATGGGCAATGGGAAAAAGGAGAAATCAAAATGAATTAATTCTTAAAGAAAAATGGCAAAACTAGAAAATAAAATGCAATTGAACCAAACCATTATTTTGTGGAATTCTTTAAAAATTTTGAGTCTATGAAAGTGAACTCTCGTTATAACCAGTTGTGCATTTTCCTTTGTAGATGCTAAGCCTGTGAATCATTGCAGTATAAAAACTGATGCTCTGTATAATCTCACCATCTGATATCCTGTTGATTTCCATTTTAAAAGAGTTTTTATTTTCCTTTGATGTTCGCAAAGCCTAAGCAAATGCACCTAGCAACAGCAACTGTTTGCAAAGCCTGAATAATGTTATAGTATATTTACTGTATATAAAACCATCGGCTGAATTCATTGGCAGAATCCTAGATACAATACTAAACAAGGGTATGCATTTGGTCAAATAACAACCCTACAAATATGTCTCCTTGCATGCTAGTACAAATGGAATGCAACCTACCTTCAGTATGGGTATATTTGAGATATAGATCTTGCATATCCACTGCAAATTAAATTATGTGTGCATAGGGTATCCCTATCTAAAAGAAATTATCAGGGGACCAGCAGAAGTATATAAGGAAGCAGAATAGTTGGCCTTGCAAAAAATTCAAGACATTCAGGATTGTTATATAAAGTTTCAGAGCAACTGTGGGGGTGGCCTTCTTGGCAGTGTGATAGACGGGGATAGCAGCTCTTGGTTATGGATAGATAGGCCTTGGAAGAGAACTAATGCCCTTGAGAAGTAGAGGATGCCAGGATAGTTTTTTGCCTACCTGTAATCTGTGTTGTTCAATAAAGAGAACATTGGTTGTGATAGACTCTTCCAACCATAGTGATTGAACTTTTCAAACTGTCTACCACTAATAAATTATCCTCCATAAACAATGTAGTTGTAGAAAACAGCATATGGAGCAAGAAACTGAGATTGGTAGTTTCTCCTGCATCTTCCACCAGCAACAGTGAGTGCAAACTGAATTGCACCAGTGGATGACTGGCAGAAGTAACAGAACATATCTCAGAGCTGAGCTTCTAGGACCAGGAACATACCAGCAGAATCAATAGGTAGGGACAAAGTGAAAAGGCAGGCTGAGGCAGAGGAGGTTGCAGCTAGGCCAGTATTTTACCTGCCTGGCTAGTACAGATTATGCTTGATGCAAACTTTATTAATAGGGAAGACACATAAAAATATAGGAAGGCCGGTAAGTGGCAACCCTAATCAGGACAGGCAGCACAGGATCAGTCAAGCAGAACAGGTTGTGATCAGATTCAGAAACAGGTATTTGTATAATGCAAATAAAGAAGTCCAGAGAACAATCAAATGGTCAGCAAGAGGGGTCCTCAGAGTATCCGCTCAGTATCACACTAGGCATAAGAGTTCACTTTGCATAGAGGAGAGTGACTGGCAAACTTTTAACAGTGTTGATCATGAGTGTAAAACTTTGTTGACGTGTACACAAATTCATGCCATGTTGTATAGCAGCTGTGTAAAAATACACTTTTTATCAAAGCAGCATGAATAGTAAAAGCCTGCCAGTGAGCAGATTAGGGCTAAAGATTTCATAGAGCCATATAGAGAACTATAAAACATTGTACAGTTCCCTGATGCTACCATTAGGACTGCTACCTTTTTAGAAAATATATTAGCCTTTATATATTTTGATCTTTCTCATGAGGGCCATTTTCTGGCTATCCATGACACACACATGTAGAAGAGTAAAGGGTTTGCTAATCTTTATTTCAGAGAATCCCCATGGGTGTTAAGATAGCTAAGTGCAGGGCCTATTTCACAGGGGGCTGTTTTCTTTTCCTGGTGAGAGTGTGATCTGGCAGTTTCCTCTAGTGGCCAAACTGAATTGGTTTTCCCAAATCTTTAGTGCTTAGTGCTCCACCTGAGGGGCAGGTTAGGGTGCAGGGGGTCCAGAGGCTAAACTGGGCCTCATTTTCTGGAGTTTTTTAAATCAGGTTAATTGGATTTTGTGACTGAGGATACTCTGTTACTGTTATTACACCCCAGGGGTGTAAGGCAGGCATGGTTAGTGAGGAAGGGTAGCTCAGTGCCCCAATTTAGTAGTAGTAGTGGGGATTGTACTTCCCAGGCAGTACTTACCTAGTGCAGGGTCCACAAGGGAAAGGGTCCCAAAGTATTCTATTCCTTGAGTTTCCAGTATTTTACCTATGAGAGAGATTCTACCCATTTCTTGTGTGCTATCTTATTTGAGGTCCATTGGTGCAAGTATGTTATTTTGCACTGCAGTCTCTTCTGCTAATCTTACATGATGAGCCGTATAAAGATTTCAAAGGATACCTTGGTATCATTATCTTAACTCTTGCTATTTAATGAGTTCCTGTTCATTGTTTAAAAACCAAGTGATTTAATCAACCTGAGCAATACTATAGCCTTTCTGCACTAATTTTGTGAGGGACCCATGCTGAGTGCAAGAGTCACATGTAAAGCCTGCTCTGCGGGGAGTTGCCCCTTACCAGAGGGCAGGTAAACGTGAAAATACAGTGTACCCTTTTATATAGGTAACAGAATACGTCACTGCATATACCAATAAGTCTATGCACAGTACAAATATGAAAAAAAAAATTATTATAGAAATATTTGTCATTTGTAGTTTTGCGAAGGGCTCCTCTAGGACAAAAGTCCAGGACACAGTGCTCTATTGCTGCTGCATGACTGGTTGGTTTGGCAGAAATATTATATACCTGACCTCAAATGTTTTGTTTCTAAGCTCAAAATTGACTCTGTCATTAATCTTTCATGTTAATCCTTATCATAAACCTGCTACTTCTGCAACCTGCCACAAACATAGAGGGGGTAAGTAGCCTGGTGAAGTACAGGGCCCAGGCAAATCTCTGTGCGTTGCAATATTTTTTGCATTATATTTGCTCAGCAAGAAACTTATACTAATAAAAATGAAGCAGACGACCATTAGAAAAGACTGTTCTTGTGAAAGTTCACAATAAAAAGTTTGGTGTGAAAGAAAACCCACAGGGTGCTGCAGGAAGGAAATTTAAAAAGGCAAGAATTAGAGAATTGTTCAGTCAACCAGGAAGGAGGGGGTGGGTGATATACCTCTGCTATGCCACTAATGTTAGCCAGCCATAATACTCACAGATCATATCCTCCCCGAGCACACAGGTGTCTTCGTACTGTCAGCTGCAAGTTTGCCCATAGTGATCCCTAGCAAATCTATCAGCACCTGACCAAGTATATGGAAAGCACAGTATCATAATTCTGCCCATCAGGTACCAAAAGATAAAATACAACAAATCAAGTAACATGATGCCATGGCATTGGTGGGCTCAAAGCAACATTCCCATTTGACCCCACCCCAAAATGCATAGCAGTGACTCTTAATTCTAATTCTAAAATTCTAAAACTCATGTTTTGCACTTTTGAATTAATGAAGCATACACGCATTCTGAACCCCTGAACCCTCTTCCAGAACAAAAAGAATTTTACTCACATCAACTGTACAGAGACATATACAGGACAAATACATGCATTGCCGCCAATTGTGTAATATCTGCCAGAAAGCAGATTATGTAGTCCAAGGATTATATTATTTATCAGAAAGGATTTAACAGAAGAAATAGAACATGGAGTGCATAAAATCCCCATGTGGCAAACAGGAAAGGGGATGTACTACAGATTTTTTCTGTAATTGCTTGGCCTTGCAGTGGTGTAACTACTGAAAGGACCTGGATTCCCCCTGTCACCCACCTTCCTGCCCGCAAATATGTTGCTAGATCTATTTGCACATGGGTGCAGCTAGGTGGCAGGAGATTGTGATACCATGAAATGGTGGCAGCCCCTAAAAATGTTTGCATGGGGTCCCAGGAAAGTTACAACACTGACTCTAATTAGCAACCATACACACATACTATATATGTATAAGTTTATTTATAAAGTGACACAATGTTTAGAACAGGTATACTTCTGGAAATAAATATTTACAATGTAGAAACAACAGAAAGCCAAATTTAATAAAATATATAAGGAAGAGATGACTATACAAAAGGTGCCTTATTAGAGGTGATTAGTGTTTCACTAACGTGGAGGGCTTTGGAATTCCAGATAAAGGGTGCTATAAAAGAAAAGGCCTCAGGGATGACAGGGATGATTTTATGTATTTAAAGGAGACATATCCTATAAAAATTAAGAATGTACCAGAGAATTATACTCCTCTAGATATAGAAGGAATGTGCTTAAAAAAGTTGTATTTCAGACTGATTTATTGAGAAATTCCACCAAAACTCCACTAGTCCCGCCCATCTGTTCCACTTCCTGCTCTCTGAATTATCTGGATGTGTGGCCCTCAGTACACTGCACTGTAAGATAGGAACCAACCAGCAGCTAGGCTGACCTGATAGGGAACTGAAGCCTGTCTGTGCATGTGTGAGTGCAGGGCTGTGATTGGCTCTCCCCCTCCTACTGTGCGTCTGGCAGGGACCGTTAGGACACGCCCACTCTCCATTTCAAACACAGACAGAGAACTGATGGGATCTATAGGGAGCTCCAATAAAGGGGCCATTGTTACAGATAGGATTAATGTTTAGCCCAAAGGGAAACCAGCACCGTATATTATTCATAATTGCCTACAAAAGTAGGGTTTTTCCCATTTATCCTATATGTCCACTTTAATATTTATATTATTATGTCTGCAAGGTTATGAAGCATCTAAATTATTTGTAATACCCCTATCACAATTATAAGAAATAATTCAATGCACTGGTACTAAATACTCAAAGCTAATGCACCTGGAACTTTATATTTGCATATGTAAATAATGTGATTTAAGTTACAGCCAATAAATGGTTGTTAGGTAGGAAATCCCCAGGGGGTGGTTCTAGATCAGGTTTCCCTCCTTGGCTCTTGGAGGGGATATCCTTAGGGAAGTTATATAAAGCAAAGCAACACATCGTCATTGGCTGATAAGTGTATGATACCAGGAAGCCTGAGGTAGGCCAGCTGAGAGAAGTGCACTGCAGGAATAGTTAGGTTAGATAGCTGTAGATAGCTAGAGATTAGATTTGTTGGAGCTCACTGCAGGTGGTAAGAGTGAGTGGTAGGTTAGTACCACTCACAGTTGAGGCTCCAACGAGGAAAGAGGGTGTCTCAGTGGTACCTCACCTAGTTAGGGATGGGGTGAGATAGGGCCTAGTTTGCCTCGATTGCAAGGTTAACTACCATGATGAAAGACTGTAAGGAGATACATCATCCCTAAAGAGATGGATGGGGCAAGGAAGTAGGCATCAGGCTGTGGCCCAGTGGTCTGGGGATCAATACCTGTCCAAAAAAGCGAGAAGTGTTAAATCTTGATCCTGATCAATTTCCAGGTGCTGTAACAGAAATACAAGACATTTCTATGTCCAGAGAACTATTGTCATTTTTTTACTATGGTCAAAATAACAGCTGTTCAATTATGTATAGATCCAGTCATATAAAGTAATAGATTAATTAACCTAATAATAATAGACATTTGCAGAGCCAAACAGCATCCCAAAAGTATGCAGACTCTCTTATACCTTTTATTTGTTCTCATTCTCAGTTGAGCTCTTCCATTCAGCCCTTCGCTCAGATTTTTCTCTACTGTTGATCATACATGTATGTTTGTAGTATGTAAGAATAGTTACTGTATACAACAAAAAAAGAATATGGGTCTGAATGGCTATGTCTCTGTTGCCCATGTTCACCTTGTGTCTCCTGAGTAATTTATTCTCCTCCCTGCCTTTTCACACTGGATCCCATTTCTTTCTTCCAGCATTTTCTTTCTCCCTGAGCGAGTTTATAAGTTTAATCTGCTATCTGGTAGGTCCACTTAGCTTCAGCTTACAAACACACATACAAACTTTTTTTTTTTTAATATATATATAATTTTCCCTTTAGGAAGTGACTTTTATTTTTATTTTCCTCTTGAAATGTCTTCACCTGCTGAAGAAATAAAAAAAGAAGCTGTTGTAGAACAATGAGCATAAGAGTTTGGACCAATATCACATTCTACACAATGGCCCATGAGCATGTAGCTATGCCGCATAGTCTGCACCTCTGCAAGAGCTGGACCTGATACAATGTGGCTGCTTTAATGGTGTGATTTATCAATGTTTGAATTCAAATGTTTTCCCATAATTCAATTTTTGTTCCACAAACATTCCCAAATTTATATTATGGTTTCCAAAACTTGAATGTTTGATATTTAAGTGCAAAAAAATCTGAACTTCAAGTTTTTCAATTTGTTTTGAGAATTTGTAGACCCATTAAAAATAATGAGTAGAATATGAATTCAATGTGTTTGAGTTCTTCTTCAGAGTTTAATTCAATTGCATTTTTTATATTTGAAGTTTTTAAATAAGCAAACATTCAAGTAAAAGTTTGAATGTATTGGTCTTCTGAAGGAAGATGATGGTGATCCAGGGGAAATTGTAAATGCAGGACTAAACCTTACCTGCATAACACATGTGTCCATGGAAAACAGCAGCTTAACCTGCCTTCCATTCTTTAGCTGATTACCACCTTCTGTCCAACAAATGAGAAAGTCAAAGGAATAAGGGGCCGATTCACTAAAGGTCGATAACGCTTATCACATGCTTTTTTGCGTTAAAAAGCATGCAATAATTAAGTCCCGATTCATCAAAGTCATTTCGCATGCATTAAGACGCATATCGCATGCGCAAAAAAACGCACTATAGCAATGCATTATTTACCTCACATCGCGTTAATTCTTGCATAGAAATAATACTAACGCATGATTCACAAACACATATGAAGCATTAAACGCGCTAATATAATATTAGCACCTACTTGGGGCAGGCGGTACTTAAAGAAAATTGTGGTTTGTGAGCTTTTGGCAACACAACATGGACTTTGCAGTGGGATTTTTTCAAGTCTGTGTTGGCCCTAGAATGATGCATCCTCCAGTTTTCAGGGAAATGATGATTTCAGAACAGTACTTTTCCAAAAGTAATGGTTACGTGCGTAAAATCGTGCACTAATATAGCAAGCAGCGAAATATATCGCGCAGCGGGAAATAACGCACACGGCGTAAATTAACACAAGAAAACCACTCATCGCGAGTTAAATAACGCTAAGAACATTGCATCTTAATTATGACGCCTGTCCTTTTAGTGAATCGAGCGTTAAGTCACAAAAAATAGCGCTTGTTTTATCGCCCCTAAATGTGAAGAGACAGACAGTATAATAGAGTAGGAGCTGAATCTTTCCAATGACTGTTACAAGAGGACCCTTTCAAAGGAGAACTTTTCCAAAGTAAGGTTTATAGCAGGGAAACCTGCTGAAGACAGATGTATCAGCACTGACTGTAGTGGACCTGTATACAAAACAAGCGCACTTATTTACATAGAAACATAGAGGCAAGCAGGCAACATATATTACAATGTAGCTGTAGGCACTGACATATAATAGTCCACAAGGGCCAGAGGTGAATCTACAAAGAATCCAGATAGATGTCATTAAAGTAACATTGCACTTACAGAAATCCACCCCCATTGATAGAACATAATGATTGCAACATCATCACAGCACCGCTCGCATGTTCTCTGGGGTTTTAAGGGTTAGGTTCAGTTAATTATTACCTTGAGGCAGGCTGGGTAGCACTCTTAAGATAAAAGGTAGTTCATAACCAGGTCTGTTATGTTGTTTCAGAAGTGAGACCCAGAAGTGTACAAAATGGAAGCAGCTAGAGGGGTACAGCAATTACAATTATAAATACATTTTGTAGGGGATCAGAGAGCCTTTTCCCCTGTTTTTTTTTCTGTGACATCATTCAGCCCGATTACAATCTGGAGAGCAATCCGACTGGCTGGGAGCCACAGTGCACCTCTGGGAAAAGAGGAGGACCTAGAGAGAGACAGAGTCTGTAGCCAAAACCAGGGGGCAGTACAGCGGAGGTTATAAAGGGTCCCTGCTGCTGCAGCAACCAGCCAGATCCAAAGACAGTGAGAGTGCAGTGTGGGGAAAGTAAAGAACCTGCCAGTAACCAGGGAGGCTGCAGTGTGCTCAACTTGGGACAGCTTTGAACTCCAACCATAGAGGGAGGGAGTATTCTGTGCCCTATTCAGCTACCTGTGGATGTCTGTTGCCATCCTTGTGTGTTCCCTGTGTGACGACAGGTGTATTTTGTGAGCCTGCAAAGTGGGAGAAACTGTCTTATCCAAAGGGAGGGGTACTTTGGGGCAGGTAGCTCTAGGTGGGTGAAACAAGAGACTGAACTGAGCAATTGCTTTGTCCATCCAGAGTGGAGTGTGAGACTGTGGCACCTTGAGAGACTGTGCCCACATGGGTTCCCCAAGGCAGTTTTAAAGTTTATAGTGTGCACTGTCCATACTTCATTTATCTTTCTTAAAGTTAATCTTTGTTTCTGCAAACTTGTGTGTGATTTATTTTCCTGGTGGAATTTCCTTGAGGTGCGCTCCTCTAGGTGGAGGCACTGCACTATAAATGCCAGTTCCCCAATACCTTTCAAATAAGCAAAGAGGTTTTCAGGGTTTGTTGGATTGCAAGTAACTAACAGCCAGAGTTAAAGTGACTGAGATCCTGATCCATGGGAGTGTGCCAAGAAAGGGTTACAATTAGTTGCAGCGATCCTAATGGTATGCTTTGGCAAGTCATTTTTGAGAGATTAGTTGGCCACGGTAGTGTGTATTTAACAGCAGGGCAATAAATCTTTCCATGTGCCAGTGCCCAAAGTGTTGAAAGTGTTGCCTCAGCACTGTACTGGTTTTGAGCTTATATACTGCTAGCAGGTAATCAATGGTCAGACCTGAACTGGCAATCTGTGGATTTTGTCAAATGCCATATGGACTGCTGTAAGATGCCATAGACAATCACAGACAGACAGCCTGTTTTTAATCCCAGTCCAGACCTGTCAATGGCAGATATAAATTGTTGGTTGGCCTCAGCAGAGATGCTGCTACCTACTTTTTTCAGGCAAGAATTTTTATGGCACCTGATGGCATTAAAAATCAAAAGTCTGTAGTTCAGCACCTGAAAATAAGCAAAACATCTGTCATTTCCTCTTGTCAGCCTCACTTCCTGCACACCGCCTGTGAGCTTGTGCACCATTCTCTTTCTAGCAGAGAGCTTTCCGGGAATACCCAACTAACATACAAACTAGAAAAATGACAGCTAAACATTTTATTTATTCACACACGGACATCTGTATCCAGCAGAATATATATGAGCCTTTCACATAATGGGTTAAATGAGCTCAGGAACCCAAATTTGCAAAATCTCTACAAAAAAACCCAAAACCACACCAAATAATTGTTACCGTTTCAAAGGAAATTCAAAGCAAAGTACTATTTATTAGGCTTACCACAGACATTTATGCTGTATTAATTGTTTCAATTGATTCACTGGATTGATTATAAATGATTCACTGGAAGTCCATGTAATATTCAGAACATTTGGAAGGTGATGTGAGATGCAGGTAGGGCACAGAACCTGCTCTCAATAGAGAAAAGGCTACTATTGTTCTAAGTTTCTTACTGCAACTCAATCCAAATGTAATGTTTAGTTCTAGTGGTTTGAATAATCCCCACATGCTCACTTCAGATATACCAGAACTAAATGAAGTCAGTATAACAACTGATTTTATCATTTTTATTCTTGTTCATGCAATGCAAAATACAAAGGTAGAAATGTATGTCACAGCCATTTCATGTAGGCACATTGCAAAGACTAGCCAGCAAGCTAAATGGAATGAAATATTCTGTGACAAATTTGGATATATAACATGCACCGGAACATCTAGCTAATGTCTCCACCCACCTGTCACTCCACACATATCCCGCCCCATTTTATTGTAGCAATTGCCTGAATAACAGATTACACAAAGTCTGCCTATGTTGCAAGTGCGGGGGACACGTAGAAGAATGTTGTTGCATAGTTTCCTGTTGATATTTAAGTTAATACTACCTTTTCTCTCTCTGTTTTGCTCTATTTGAAAACTACTGTAGCTAGAGCAAAGGTTTGGCCCCAGTCTAATTACAGCCCAAACAAGTTGTACCGGCATCAACATTTACTTAATAAGTGTAGTCAGGGCTTATCAGAGAGCGTTGTGGGGAAGTTACTTCATTTCCTGGATTTCTTAATTGGACAGTGTTTGAATAAAAGAAGCTGATATTTTATTAGCAATTTCAAGGGAGGAAGGTATTTTTTGCTTAGTATGGTGTGAAAAGGTTCTTGAAAACTGTACTTAAATAGAATTAGTGAGGTATAATACATAGCAGGTCTATTATTTGCAATAATGCTTGGTCTAGGATCGGGCATATATTATAATGCTAATGTCACAACAAGAAGTCTGTGGAGACCTTGGGGTGGAGAGTGGGGGGCACAACAATCTTTTGAGCTGGACATCTCTGACATAGGTGACCACCTTGCTTTTGTGCAGTGGTTCTCAACCTTCCTAATGCCGCAACCCTTTAATACAGTTCCTCATGTTTTGGTGACCCCCAACCATAAAATAATTTCTAATTATTTCTGGAAATTTGTGTTTTCCGATGGTCTTAGGCGACCCCTGTGAAAGGGTCGTTCGACCCCCAAAGGGGTCCTGACCCACAGGTTGGGAATCGCTGCCTTAGTGAGAAGCCCTGCAAGTGAAGGAGGTGGCGCAAAGCCTGATTGCTGCGCTTTGGATTCAGGAACACTGGCACAGTAGCATATTTTTTAGCTTCTAGGAAAGACAGCACCAGTCCAAAGTATTAAATACAGTATGAAAATGTTTTGCCTTTTTTACAAAATAGCTGGCTGCTTTAACTGTTTCTGGTTACACTGCCTTCAGCTGAAGTGACAGGATACATGCAACAACAATGCAGTTGCCCATTTTTTGCACTTTGCACACAGCCTTGCAAAGATCAGCAGCTGCTATACAGCATTGCCCATGGCAAACTTATAAGGGGCAGGAGGTGGGAGGCAGATAGTTGTCTCCGCCTCAATTATTCAGACATACAATTTAGGGAGTGGCAGAGAACACAGAATACAATAGGGCCCTGTCCTTAAGCTCTGGCCTATGGCAAAACTGAAGCATAGGGCTGGCCTGTGCTCCCATGATGCTGTGTTTTGCACCTTGTGCTAAATTTTTTAAATTCCCCCGGACAGTGATATGTACATAAGCACTAGGCTGTGCACTCCCTAAGTGCCCCTAAGTGCTTTTGCACTTCTGCCCTAGGCATAGAAAGTACCCCTAAAATGTTGGTTTAAAAGTCTATGAAGTCAAACATAAATAGCAGCAGTGACATATATTACTACAATTTGCATAAAACTCTTGGTGTGACCACTTACCAAGCACACTACACTCAGTAGTTAGAAGCTAGCTTTACAGTAGTTAGTTGCTGAAGTTACAGTAGTTAGAGTATACTAGTCTTAGGTGGTTTATAGCAATGGGGAATTCTTTTGCATTGCTATGAAATATACAGTAGAACTTTATATGCCACTGTGTAATAAATCCACCCTATAAAAGAGGCATGGGTACATCAAATTCCAGGCTACAAAGACTGATTAACACATAGTTAAAGTTTCAACACTTTGATGATAAATGCATAAAACATGATCTCAGGAGATTCCATCTGGCATAAGTGTGAACAGGGTTCGGCCTGCAGTAGCTTCTGAAATTCCCCAAGCCTGTCCTCATGACCCACAAATAGTGCTTGCTTTTATCCTAAAGGCAGCTTAACTGGATAAATGAGCAGTACAGATGGACCTGTCAGTATTTTCTTTTTTGAGATCCATGTTGCAAAGAAACAAATGCAGCCTGCCTCTGAAATGATTAGTATTCTGGACTGCAGAATTTGGTGATCACAGATGTACAGTTTTACAGAGGAAATGTTTAAACTGCATTCCATCCAAAGGCATTGGCAATGGGTCACAGGAATGAGAACATAGAACCAAGCAGGATTGGTCCTCATTAATGGACATGCAGTGTTTCACTTTGCCAAAATAGGATACAATGTTTACAGGGTAACCCTTTTGAAATAAAAAATAACAAAAGTGGTATAAAGGTGATACCTTTATTGGCTAACTAAGATAACCATAGCGAGCTTTCAGAACATTTTAGTTCCTTCAGCTTGAAAAAGAAACTAAAATGTTCTGAAAGCTTACTATGATTATCTTAGTTAGCCAATAAAGGTATCACCTTTATACCACTTTTGTTATTTTTTATTTCAAAAGGGTTACCCTGTAAACATTTTGACTGGCTAACACAGTACATCACCTTTTCCTGCAGGTAGGATACAGAAAAAGACAGTATGGTGATATTCTAGTGTGTATGTTGCTGCAGCTGAAACTGCAAATTTTGCTGTAAACTATAACCTGGTCCTCATCTACTTGATGTAAAATCAAAAAATGGAATTCTTTCTAAACTAAACTAAACAACCACAAATTGATTTGTTTGCTTTTTACATTTTTATTGTACTTGTTTCTTACTGCTTATTTTTGTATTCCATCCTGATAAAGAAATCATTCAAATCTCACAAAGAATGCAAAATATAGACCAGTAGTTATTTAACTTAGAATAACAGAACTAGATAAATTATACTTAACGTTAATTATAAAGTGAATACAGCCTTAAGCAGTGCTGTTTGTATGGTAAGGCTTGAAATCTAGTCAGGCAAAATTGCTCCCTACACACTCATATATAGTTGTGTCTAAATTGCCAATATATTGTTCTGCTTAGGACTCCTATGTTTAATGTTTGCAGTGAGTGGCTGTTCAACATGGCAGAAACCTACCAACCCACCCCGTTCCGGCTTGCTCGTGCCTGCCCGCTGCAGATAGTTTGCAGTGGCCCACCGTGACCATGGGGTCTACTTCCTCTACATTTACACCACTGTTTACAGACCCTAATTTTAATGTTGGTTCTAATTCAAATGATGATACCAGTATGTTACCAGGGAAATACTAAGGGGTGCAATTTATTTGTGCTCTAACACTTGTGTCTGGGTATTTTTAAATGACCCCCAGATCTTTTTAATCCAAAATTGTGGTGCTCTTCAAAGGTGGCGGTATAACAAGGGAACACTGTATAAGGGATAATACTCTCCCTGCCTTATATTACATATATATAACAGAGATCACAGGGGGTGGCTGTAATAAGATGTATTTTGCCTCAGATTGAGTTGTAATAACCTTCATAATTTTAAGATGGGTATTTTATCTGAATGGTACATGAATTGTAGTTTTAAGCAAAGGTAAACAGAGTATGTGTAACAACAGCAGTGTTTGGATTTAGGCCAAAGGAGCAGTTAGAAACTGCAAACTAACAGATAAGTTTAGCAATGTGGCATGCAGGGCTTTGTACTTAATGCTGCTCCATTCTTTCATGATGTTGAAAGCACATACATAGTCCACATTTTCTTTCAGCTGTAGAAAATGCTTGTGAGGGATTAAAACACAGAATTAAGGGCAGAGAAAGCTACAACAAAAGGCATACTAAATATTAAAGCATTTATAAATGAGTCCCAGGAAGTAGCTAGCTCAGTAAAAAATCAAGACACACACCCAGTTTTACTTCACATTTGTCTTTTGTGGCCCTTTTTAGGTTTGTAGTTGCATTTGCACCATCTACTGGAAATGACACAAAATAAAAAATACCTTTTTTTAAGAGCAGCAGTTTCCTTATTCTTGATTAGGACAGACCGCCACAGCAAGACTGTACCAATGGGTCCGGCAAACACAGTTTGACAATTAAGTACCTTCTTATAGGGAATGGTAGAGGACCCTTATCTCAAGAGATGTTTTAAGTGCTTTCTTCTTCTGTAAGTAGTACCCATGTGTCAAGATCTACAGACAAAAACAAAAACACATACTTATGTGCCTCTGCTCATTGTGGGGTCACTGTGAGTATTCTACAATTTTGGTGACACAGTAGGATCTGTGATGGATTGAGATCAATTTCCTTGTGTACTGTTATTATTATGATTATTATCATGGACCTTGACTGACTGTGCAAAGTTTGGGAACCCTGACATAAATAATGTGAGAAAGGCAGCATTTTAAATTTAAACCAAAAAAATTCAATAAGGGAAGTCTATTGGCTGTTGGTGGCTCCACCCACTTTTCAAAACCTAAAAATGCAGTCCCCTAGTGACCCTGGTGTGAGACCCATGTGAGAATGACAGCAAGTTGAATTTCCCTATTGAAAATTAAAAGGTAAAATTTGATTGGCTGTTGGTGGCTCCACCCATTTTAAAAAAACTTGAATACGTAGTCACCCAGCGACTAACTGTGCAAAGTTTGGGAATCCTGGCATCAAGCCAATAAAATTTAACAGGTGGAATCTGATTGGCTATTGGTGGTTCCGCCCACTTTTCAAAACTTCAAACTGCAGTCCCCTAGTGACCAAATGTGAAAAGTTTGGGGACCCTGGTGTTAATACTGTGAGAATGGCAGCAGGTTCAATTTCCCCATTAAAAGTCAATAGGTAAAATCTGATTGGCTGTTGGTGGCTCTGCCCACTTTTTCTAACCTTGAACCGCAGTTACCTGGTGCCTAACTCTGCAAAGTTTGGGGATCCCGATGTTATTACTGTGAGAATGGCAGCAGGTTGAAATTCCGCCAAGTCAATAGGCAAAATCTGATTGGCTGTTCACAGCTCCGCCCACTTTTGGGCATTCAACAATCATCATATTTTCATTCAGGCTGACCCCCATAAGTATGTGATTCAAGTTTGGGGAGTGTAGCCTCAAAGCTGTAAGATTGGCAGCAGTTTCAATTTCCCCATTAAAGTCAATGGGTAAAATTTGATTGGCTGTTTTTGGCCCCTCCCACTTTGGGTCATCCAACAAAAGCTGTAAGAGTGGCAGTAGTTTGAAAATCTTCTCTGTCAAAGTCAATGGGAAAATTGGGGGGTTCTGAGCGGCGCCACAAAAAGACGGGGGAAGGATCACTTAGAAAAGCACAAGCAACCTGCTCCGCTATAGGGTGAAGAAGTGTGGGGAGTTTGGGTGTTGTACCCCTAAAACTGTAGGAGGAGTAGCGTTTAGAAAATGGGGGGCGCTAAGAATAAGAAGAAGCAGAAGAAGAAGAAAAAAAGTGGAAGAATAATCTGAAGTCGAAGAACAGTATGTTGGGTTTTTTATATATTTATAAAGATATAAACATATTCAGCAGCACTGTATGTACATTAGCAGAGTGTATACAGAATGCATAAGTTCTGACCAATATAGGACATATAGGGGTATATTGATCATGCTGTGTAAAAAGTAGAGTAAAACATTACCGGTGATGTTGCTCACAGCAGCCAATCAAATGCTTTGTTTTCATTTTCTAACTGTTGAAATCTAACTGCTGATTGGCTGCTATGAGCAACATCACCAGTAATGCTTCACTCCACTTTTTACACAGCATGATAAATATACCCCAAAGAGTGTTCTGCTCAATTGAAAATGAAAAAGGGGATCAGGGATCAGCAAAATATGTGACACTGAATAATACTGTGAGCAGTAGGCAGCAGCATATAGTGTAAGTAGGGAATGCTAGGCTACACAGGGCGGCCAACCCAACCCAAGGGCCACAGCCTGCCTGGGATCTGTAGCCCCCTGATCATTTTTGAAGTTTTCAAGTAGTAGGAGCAGGTACACGGTGGGATGGAGGGTGCCATTGAGGTGGGGAAAGTTGCCAATAAAGTGGCCTTGTGGTGGCAGCTCATGGGCACCGAAGACCTCAGTCAGACACCAAGGCTATATGAGGGTAACCATCTCTAAAGAAAGATGTTTAAGAGATAATTTAAAGGACAAAAGGGAAAGCTCTAGTGATGTTTTGAATGTATGTTTGTGAATAGATAATGAGTATTACCTTGCCAAACGAGCAGATCTTTCAATGTATGGCTTGCCACATTTACTTTGGAAGGGTATAATTGCATCCATGCATAATAACACAGAAGGCAAGGCAGTGGGAGACAAAAATGCTTGTTAAAAGGGGTACTCTACCGAAGCAATCGCACAGCAGCCCTATACAACCAGACTGCTAGGGCAGATAGCTGCCTTTAATTGTATTTATCTTTCCTCTAATATAGGAATTTTTCTTTATTTAGAAATTTAAAAAAATGAACATAAAGATAACAAACATCACATCAGATAACTAAAATAACATAATAGTTCAGATGAGGCCCATTCCCACCCCCTCCCACTACAAACCCATGCAAAATACACACACAATAAGGGATAGGGTACTTGAATACATTGCAGTTCACAATACTATTAGTTTGTGCCAGCATGGTTTTATGCGTAACAGATCTTGCCAGACCAATTTAGTCGCCTTTTATGAGAAGGTGAGCAGGAACCTTGATGCTGGAATGGCAGTTGATGTCATCTACTTGGACTTTGCTAAAGCGTTTGATACAGTACCTCACAGAAGGTTAATGATCAAATTAAGGAATATTGGCCTAGAACATAATATTTGTAATTGGATAGAGAACTGGCTGAAGGATAGAGTACAAAGAGTGGTGGTAAATGGAACATTTTCTAATTGGACCAGTGTGGTTAGTGGAGTACCGCAGGGGTCAGTCCTTGGGCCTTTGCTTTTTAACTTGTTTATTAATGACCTGGAGGTGGGCATAGAGAGTACTGTTTCTATTTTTGCTGATGACACAAAATTGTGCAAAACTATAAGTTCCATGCAGGATGCTGCCGCTTTGCAGAGCGATTTGACAAAATTAGATAACTGGGCAGCAAACTGGAAAATGAGGTTCAATGTTGATAAGTGCAAAGTTATGCACTTTGGTAGAAATAATATAAACGCGAACTATCTACTGAATGGTACTGTGTTGGGGGTATCCTTAATGGAGAAGGATCTAGGGGTTTTTTATTGATAACAAGTTGTCTAATTCCAGGCAGTGTCATTCTGTGGCTACTAAAGCAAATAAAGTGCTGTCTTGTATAAAAAAGGGCATTGACTCAAGGGATGAGAACATAATTTTGCCCCTTTATAGGTCCCTGGTAAGGCCTCACCTTGAGTATGCAGCGCAGTTTTGGGCTCCAGTCCTTAGAGGGATATTAATGAGCTGGAGAGAGTGCAGAGACGTGCAACTAAACTGGTTAAGGGGATGGAAGATTTAAACTATGAGGTGAGACTGTCGAGGTTGAGGTTGTTTTCTCTGGAAAAGAGGCGCTTGCGAGGGGACATGATTACTCTGTACAAGTACATTAGAGGGGATTATAGGCAGTTGGGGGATGTTCTTTTTTCCCATAAAAACAATCAACGCACCAGAGGTCACCCATTTAGATTAGAGGAACAGGGCTTCCATTTGAAGCAGCGTAGGTGGTTTTTCACGGTGAGGGCAGTGAGGTTGTGGAATGCCCTTCCTAGTGATGTGGTAATGGCAGATTCTGTTAATGCCTTTAAGAGGGGCCTGGATGAGTTCTTGAACAATCAGAATATCCAAGGCTATTGTGATACTAATATCTACAGTTAGTACTAGTGGTTGTATTTATAGTTTATGTATGTGAGTGTATAGATTGGTAGGTGTGGGTTAGGTGTTCTGGGTTTACTTGGATGGGTTGAACTTGATGGACACTGGTCTTTTTTCAACCCTATGTAACTATGTAACTATGTAAGTATGTAAGTCCATAAATGTCCGCTTGGTTTAGCACACAACCACTCCCCCTCCCTAACCCTGTCCCCCACCCGAAAAAGTTCCTAGGAGCCCCAGTAGCAATAGAGCTAAACCAAAAGAAGGCATCTGCCAAGTCATCTGGTGGGTGATGTTTGGAAATAAAATTCTCTATTTGAGCGATGTGCAAAAGAAACATACAGAGCAGTATCACGCTCTCATAGAAACAAAAGGGTAAATATGCAGATAAAGAGAAACAAATACAAAACTTAGGTGAACACTTGCTACACATTAGGAATAGAAACCCCTCCATAGTGATGGGTTGTAGAAAGAGCGCTGCCTCTCCAAGAACCGGACAAACCGCAGTTCAGTTAGGATGGAGTTAACTATATAACTAGCCCTCACATGCATAATAACACAGAAGGCAAGGCAGTGGGAGACAAAAATGCTTGTTACAAGGGTACTATACTAGAGCAATCGCACAGCAGTCCTATAAAACCAGACTGCTAGGGCAGATTGGGACTTAGCTGCCTTTAATTGTATTTATTTTTCCCCTAATATAGGGCCCAGGTTATTGTGTCCACTGAACTCCACCCTTCCTTAATGCAGACATTTGCCCATAGCAGTAGCAATATATAAAAACAAGTCAGTTATAATCCATTATACTGTATGTGTGCTAATGAAAAGTAAGAATAGAGTCCTTGTGTATCCTTCTGACCCACTACATGGTATTGCCATTACAGGACAATCCACTTTCCTCTTCTATACACAGAATATATCTGGCTTTTTCTGGCCAGTCCAGTTTCCCAAGAAAAAGAGCAATGTTATGACATCAAACAGAAGCATTGCAGGATAAGAGCAGCATCCCCAGCATCAACAGGCAGAGCACAGACAAGAGCAGTGAGAATGGCCAGCCAGTCCCAGGGCATCCAGCAGCTTCTCCAGGCAGAGAAACGGGCAAAGGATAAACTAGAGGAAGCCAAGAAACGTAAGACCGTCTTTACATAGTTTTTAACCAGAAGTTACAACTGCCATAATGGTTATTTATGGGCAGTTGAGGGTAGACAGAGAGCCTCTAAGTATCCAAAAACATTTTAGTTTGCATTTCATTTTTTTATTTTCAAATAAAAGTACCACATTTACTTTCATCTTCTTTTTTTACTTTAATTTTCTATACCCTCTATTCCTGTAACTGTATATATATATATATATCAGTGGTGCATATAGGCCCCACATCAAAATATTTTAGCCCCCCTTCAAAGGTTTTATAACTTGCACCCATATATACTTGGCAGTTGCCAGGTCTGCTGTATTTTTATTAAATAATGCAAAATTATTTCCATTTTCCGTCTAATAATAAAACAGTACCTTGCACTTGATCCTTAGTGGAGGAAAACCAATCCTTTTGGGTTTAATTAATGTTTAATTCATTTTTTAGCAGACTTAAGGTATGGAAATCCAAATAACAGATAGACCCCTTATCTAGAAAATCCCAGGTCCGGTGCATTCTGGATAACTCCCATACCTGTACAATGACAAGGGTTAAGCAGTGCAGCATTAATGTTACACTAAGGGGGCCATATGCAAGACCTCTCTAACAGTCAGATGCACAACCTAAAGCAATACGTGATTTGTGCATGACTGTATGGGGGGCAGACTAATTGGAATTCACTATTTACAGACAGATCCAGAGCAAAGTATGCATCTGGTTGGTATTTTAAACTTAATTCTTTGTACTAAGAATAACATTCATAGAGAAAATCTGGGGAAACATGATGTAATCAGGGAAAAGCACTCACTGAAATTTATTATAACTTATTAGGACCACAAAAAATGTGGGAAAACTTGAAATCAAGCCACATAAAATTGAGGTTTCACTGTAGTTAGTCCAGTAAGAAATGTTACATCAAATTTGAATTATTATATATTTATGACTTCAGTTAACACTATTACTCTGCCTTGTGTATTTGGCCATTTACACTCTTTTTTTCTGATATGTTTCTCATATCTTATGCGCTTCCACTTTCAAATCCACAGTGGCACAATTGTGTACACTTCTTAGCCCTTGTGTTAAAAAATTGTGATTGATTATTGTTTATTTTAATGTGATTGGCCACAACCCCAATAAAAGCCATGTACAGGGGTACGTCCATTAGCCTATGAATAAGTGCCCCAACAGGCACAAAATGCTTTAGACTTAACCCGTGTCCTAATAAATGAATTTTTAACTTTATGTGAACTCACTCTTACTCCTCTATGGGAACCAACGCATACATATTTTCCTTATTGATTCACTGGGGTGAATTGTGGGATTCCTGCTTTTGATTTACTTGCTTACTACATATAACTATTAAGCATTTTTTTAAATTTATAATTCTGAGCACTGATCAATGCTTATCTATATTTTCCCCCTTTTTTGCTTTTGCCAAAATATCTTTTGCAAGATATAATTGATCCTTATTGGAGGCAAAACAATCCTATTGGGTTTAATTACAGTTTAAATGATTTTCTAGTGGACTTAAGGTAAAGAGATCCAAATTATGGAAAGGCCCCTTATTGCAGTGTTATTTAGGGTGCTAGAGGTGCAGCCAATATGCTTCCTTATAAATCCGCAGTGCCCTGCACCACACAGTAATGTATAACCAGGCCAGGTGTATATGCACTGTACCCCACAGAGAAGTACCTAACCCAAACACATAATATGTTACCCTTGTTCAGCCCATACACATAATGATGTATTCAGTTAATGTTTGTTCTTCTTGGAGTGATTTAATATCAAACGTCTTTTCTCAGCTCCAAAATACCTGGAGCGCTACAATAGAAACCTTTTGCATTGCTCGTCCCATTGTCAGATAAAGGGCATCTGGAAACAATCTGCAAACAAAGCAAGCCAAAATCAAAGAGGAACAACAACGGCTCCAAATGCAGCAGTTACTTTGATCACAAATTTTATAGGGATTTTTCTGTAGGATCATAAACTTACTACTGCAAGCAATATGTTCAGAGCTTAAAGGAGCAGTAATGTCTGTCTGTATAAAATATAAGGTTTTCCAAGAGAGACTTTCATCACCCACCCCTAAGTATTATTTGTGCCATTGTCACTGGAGCAGAATGTTTTGCACCCAAGTGAAGCCACTGGAGAAGGGGTAGAATGTGCAACACACTCTGCTGTCTTAGCCTGTTAGCATGGCCTGTTTATTGGCTGCTTTATTTGATGCTGAGCTGCAATAGGCCCACAATTACTAAAACTTGAAAAATGAAATCCGTGTGTTTAATATCTCTAGGGAATGTGTCCTTTTAACACACACATGGAACCAGGCACGTATTGAATGAAGCTATACATGTGTAAAACTGCCTTGTTTTTGGCCCCCTCTGCATAAAAGAGACAGCAGGGTGGGTGTGAGGAGACATTTTCATGGGGTTCTTAATAAAATGCATAAACAATGCAAAGAGAGTGCGTGGTTTAAACACCTTCCACACAGTACTTTGTCTGCTCATCCAGCATCTTATTTTAGTCCTATAACAGCACCAATGGTCTTTAGCTCTGTAAATGGGAAAATAATCATTAGTAATCTTAGTGCATATATATCAGTTCCTGCCACACAATGCAAGGAGCTCAGCTGTAAGGAAGGTTAAATGGCAGCATATACACAGATAACCTTTACCTGACACTCCTGGTTGGATCTGGGTTTGTTTCTGTCTCACCTGACCTTCTTAGTTTTGGGAGGAGGTAAGTGTATTTACTGCAAACTAAACCAGTCCAGGCTGTTCTTCCTCATTCAGTGTTGTTGACTGGTGCAGCCAGAACATTTGTTTCAAATACAAACACAATACACCTATAAGCTGTTGTGTGTGTATTCCACAGACTATGTACATACCTATGTACATGTCCACTGTTGAAAATCAGGCCCAGGAGAGTTCTATATTAAATCATCCTAGTGTATTTCCATGTACAGTAACTGTCCCCAGCACCAATGTCTTCTCCACAATCTCCTCTCTCCCCAACCCCCACATCAAATTTTCTTCTTAATCATTTATTCTTGCTGTTGTTCTTCATCAACATTCCCTCCGATCTCTGTGTACAAAAACTAGCCATGTGTTAGAGTGAGTGCTAAATTATGTGTGAGCTCAACATGTTCCATTAACAAGCGTGCAATTCTGTTACACCGGACTCTTATGCCTTTCTTTTTGTGCTTTTGTTTCTGAATTCCAATTGCTCACAATCCTATTTGCATGTGTTTATTTACTTATTGTTTTTCTTATATTCACGTGGCCCAAGGTGTATTTATGGGAGTCTTGGGTACACATAAGTGCAGTTATTCAGTGGGGTTTTACAGTTCAGCAGTTGTAGCTAGGTAGAAAGACTGATGAAAAGACAGATACAATAGCACAAAAGGGACATAGTGGCAGTGAATAGATCAAATTTGATCAAGTTGTAACCACTATGTAAAGGAGGCACTAGAGCATGACATTGGTGCCCACTTGCATGTCCTTTACAAGGAGCCCAATTAGAGCACTTTTGGATATAGTTACTGCATGCTTGTTGCACCTCAGGCATAACTGTAACACAACAGGGTGCAAATCATTCCTTTATAGATTTGGTTGGGACACACACAAGATGAATAGCGTTTTTAAGGGGTGCAATTAATTGTTCCATCGTATATTCACTGTGTGTCACTTGCTGCTACAAGAACCTTTATGTAGAAACAGCAGCAGTTTTTGTCATGTAGGGGGAGCAAGGTGTCTACAAGATGTAAAAGCAGGCCTCACATTTTACTAAACACTGCTCTATACCACTGAGCCTGATATAAATCACTCCCACTGCCATTGTAGTAGTAATGCCCTTGTGGGATAAACTCTGCCCTTGTCACAAGAACAATAGCACGTGCAGGTGCCTGTAAAAAAATGCTTGCTGAGCAAGTTCCTGCTCCATTCATACTGCCATTAAACACCACACCAATATACCTTGTACAAACTGATTTTAAAGGAAAATAATTGAGAATAAAACATAAAACATATTTGAATGTAGTTGCTCCTCAGAAAAGAAATAGCCTTGTATTCCGATAGTAGCATGTAATAAGCTATGGTCACCATTAGAAATACATGTCTGTGGTATGTCCTAGCTGCACAATTGTATTGTACATGTCTGCTATCTGCATATACACCATTAACTGAGCTGTCCATTTAAGTTACTTTTGTAAATCTGTTATGGTACCAGTGTCCATCTGTACAGAAACACAGTAAATCTAGTGTAAGTAATACCTTTTATTGGCTATAATGTACTAAGTTAGCCATTAAAATATATCACTTACACTACATTTATCTGGTTTGATCATTGGCTAACATGGTACAACACTCGGCTACTAAAGAAGCACAGGCAGGATAGATGGGAGATCAATGCTTCCAGAATTGCTAAGAAAGCCTTAAAGGAAAACAATACCCATAAACAACGAAGGTCTTTGTAAAAATCTATTACATAAAACAGTTGTTTCATACAAATAAGCCATTTTCATAAAAATATACCTTAAAGTAGTATGTGCCATTGGGTAACCCTAAATAGCAAATAGCAAATTTGCATTTTAAGTACTAATGACACTAACAAGCCAAGGGCACAGATGCATGTTAGATCACATCAGCCACTGAATGGCCAATGAATGGCTCCCACAAATGGCCAAAAATTCTGTCTTTTACTCCCACACTACTTCCTGTTATATAGTAACATAGTAAGTCAGGATGAAAAAAGACAACCATCCATCAGGTTCAAACTTAATATCTATACATAACCTGCCTAACTGCTAGTTGATCCAGAGTAAGGCAATAAAAACCCTTCTGAAGCCTCTCTAATTCGCATCAGAATGGGAAAAAAAATCCTTCCTGACTCCAATATCGGACCAGTCCCTGGATCCCTGGTTACAGTTAGAGCTGCATTATTTCCTGTCAGGTGTTCTTTGAGGGAGCACACAGACCATCAGAAAATGGTGGCTCAAGGTAGAAGATGTAAAAGGACAATATTTACTGATATATATTACAGTTTAATGATTATTTAACAGGCCACTTAAAATTATATAAACTATCGGCTGGTTAAGACAGGGTCGCCCCTTTGCCCAGCATGAGAGCTGGCTACTGGCCATGAAAAGGCCCAATAGTTCAGACTGATTTGCCCATGCTACCTTAAGGATTCCTCGAATAGGCAACAGCCAGCTGGGAAGGAGCTAAGGAAAGGTTTAGGAGCCACTGCTGCAGTCTATTCATATTCAGCACCGAGAGAAAACAGGCTTCTCACACCTTATACCACATAAATATAACATGAAGCAGTTTCAGTGAAATAGTAAGTTCCATCTGTTACTTATTATACTTTAAGCACTGTGGGATCAGAATTCTCTTTGTTTTTTTATCTGCCTGATGACCTTCTGCCTTATGTTTGTAACTGTATTTTCTCCTGGCGTGTGCCCAGTCTCCTGGTTTTTATCTGATATTTAATGAATTCTAGTTACATTTGTTATGGTGTAGCCCTGCCGCCGGTCAACATGTTTAATTCGTACTGTGATTGGCAGATGCTGCAGGAAATAACCATTATCAGTAACAAGGGACTGCCAAATTCCCTGCGCAGTTCTACGGCTCGGCCGTTCTTTAGGCCGACAAATTAAAACTAACATTGCTCAGCTTTCGACAACACTTATACACAGTGAAACTCTTGCCTTGTCACTGACATGTTAGAAATAAAATACTTACAGCAAGATACTGTCCTTTCAGACCACTGAATATACTTTCACAATGTCAGCTAACAATGGTACAATAGCATACACCTTACATTCATTTTCCGTTAACTAGAGTGATATATGAGGGCACAGCTCACTGCGTGCAGCGAAAATGTCTTTGTACATCCACATTTCTGCAAATGAGCTGACCCTTCCATCCTGCTTAACTACATTTTTCGTAGAAAAACATGAACTGTAAGATATTTTCATGAACCCTTGAGCTGCTGCCTTATTAAGATCTATGAAGAAGTGAGGTACTTCTCTCAGCTGAAGCAAGCAATAACGTATTATGGGGCCGGATTCAAAACCTGCTATTTGCAGCTTTCACTTATAGCGGAGGTAGAGGGTCTAAAAGTTATTTCTGGAACGTAGGACTTGAAAGAGAGTACTCCTAAGGTTTGGAGAGTAGAATAGCTTTAGACAAAAAGGGGTAATTCATGTTTCCACAAGGAAAAGCTGCATTCCGCTCATTGCGAGGAGCAGAGCACAGGCATCACAAGGCCCTTACCACAGGCATTATTAGGCTCTTACCTCAGGCATAATAAGGCCCTTTCCACAGGCATAACAGGGCCCTTACCACCGTGGGGCAGGCAAAAAGGACAGGTCCTTGTTGCGACATGCTCCTCCTACCACTCCCAAACTGTCAGACTTTAGAAATACTCATTGCCTCCTTAATATTTTTCTATTCAATTTCTTGCCACTTACTTGATGAGCTGGAAATCAACTGATAAATATGTTTTGGTAACCTGTTATCAATGGCACCCTCATTAATCTAGAGCTGTGTTTAACTTATTATACACTACCAAGCAGGCATCATAGTGCACATTAGGATGAAAAAATTTAGGCTATAGAAAAAGAAAAATAACCATATAACTGATGCCTCACAGTCAGTTCCCACATCTGATTTTTTAGTTGTTCACTGAAAATAGGCAGAAAAGAAAATATTTGTAATTGAAATCAATAACAAATATGGAAGAAGTGATAAGTTGTTTAGAACTGAGTCATTTGTGTCACATGAAAAGATAAATCAAGGTAAGCTTTCCCTTTTAATAAATAAAAAAAAATACACCTCAAATAATTTGCCTTTTGTTTTCTGTTCTTAGGAAAAAACAAGCGCTTGAGGCAAGCGAAGGAGGAGGCAACAGCAGATATTGACCAGTACAGGCTAAAGAGAGAGGGAGACTTCCGGCGCATCCAGACATCTGTGAGTGCTACACTGTGCTATGATAGTATAAGCAGTGGGGTACTTCTAACAAATTATAACCCTGCAAGGAACCCCAGCTCACTATTGCCGCCTGTTCTGCAAAAAAAATACTGGCCGTTCCCTTATTAATGACATTGTGATTAAGTGTTATTTTTACCTCTCAGGCCAGTAAAATACCAGCTAGGTGGCAACTCTGCCTAAAGGGGAATCAAAGAACTTGTTCAACCTGTGAAATATAAGAACAGACACCGATTTTACTTGTAAGAAATAGGAATATTAGAAAAGGAATGCTCTTTATTAGATCTACAGATATAAAGGTATGGAATCCCTTATCCAGGTAACTGTTATCCAAAAAGCTCCAAAATACGGGATGGACATTTCGTTATAAGCAAATAATTCTTCATATTGAAGGTGATTTACTTTTTGCCTGTAATAATAAAACAGAAGCCTGTACTTCATACTAAGCTGCATGAATCTACATTAGTGGCAAAACAATCCTATTGGATTAATTTAATGTTTACATGATTGTTCGCATACTTAAGGTATGGAGATTTAAATTACAGGTAGATAACTTATCCAGAAAACCTTAGGTCCCAAGCATTCTAGATAACAGATCCAAAATCTGTTGTATAATATGGTTGACACCCTTCTGTCAAGACAGGGGAAGGGGTGGTTGATGGCAGGGGCAGAGCTGATGACATCGGAGATGGGATGATAACATTTAGAGGCAGGTTGTGATGTCAGGAACGAGGCTATATAACGCAGTTGCTGATTTGTTGAACGCCACTTTAATCAGTACAGCAACCTGTCTGGATTTCAGACTTTTGAAATCCAGGCAGGTATATATATATATATATTTTTTTTTTTTTTTTTGGGACCTGTAGATTACACTGCTGTATTTGTTGATCTTCAGTGTTTACTGAACATTAAGGAGGCAGCTTAGTACACTTTAGAAGTTTTTTTGGTAGTTCTTCTCCTGGATGTTTATTTATAATGAGTATGGAAAAGCAAATGAGAGATATTAAAATGCTGTTGTATTGTTCCCATTTCTCACCATTAATATCAGTGTTCTCATGTCAGATCAGAAATTCTCTGCCCACAACTTGTTTCTGAGGTTTTTTCCCCATAAGAAACAGGATATGACTCAGCTAAAGTCAACTTCATACTAAATTCAGCCATTCGCTGAAGATGGCTTTCTAAATCTGCCTTTTTAAAACTGTTCATGTAAATTGTCAACGCCATTAATAAACATAATACACATGTATAAGAATATTATCAACTTATGGCCCATTATTATCAATTATTTTCACTTAATAAAGATCTATAAAAATCAGAATTGCATGCACATTTTGAAGCTCCAATTTACAGCTATAAGTTGCCAATTGAACAAGGCACACACTATCCATATTTGTATTTAAATACAGTACATGGGAATGTATTATTTATTCTATAGAGTCAGAATAATGTGGACAATGTTAGTGCAATTCTATGCAAGAACTCTATGTTCTTGTGAGCACTTGCAGTCCAATCTAATATTGGAAAAATCTAAAGGGGTACTCAAAATGCCACATTTCCTATGGCCTGGTGCTTCCTATATGGAAATGACAGATGGAGTAGTAGGATAGCTAAAAGCATGTCTCCTAATGGTCCTTACTTAGGTCATACAGCAAGATATTGTGGTACATATAAAGGGTGGGCTTACCTAAAGATTCCCATGGTTTGGATCAGATTGGGGTGTCTGTGCATAACTGGGTATTGTCAATTAGGATGTGGTCCAAATTGTCCCATTATTTAATGTGTAAAGGTTGGAATGTATGACTAAATGTTCATGTACTAAGTATGGGACCATAAACTTTCCTTACCTTTTTGAAGAAATAAATGATATGACACTGTATTGTATTATCTTTCTGCAGGTCATGGGGTCCCAGGGTAATCTGGCAGTGAAGATAGAAGAACAGACTGTAGAGAAGATTCAGCTCTACAGTTCCAGTTTCCATAAATACAAGGAGGGAGTGTTACAGCAACTGCTGGATTTAGCATACAATATAAAACCAGAACTCCACACCAATTTCCAATACAAGCTGTAACTAAGCATATGTGCCTAATCAGAAGGTTGAGAATGTACGCTTTCATTGAACAATGGCGAGAACCAAGGATGGACATTTGTCTTATAAATTCCTTATTGTTAACCCCCAACACAAGGACCTGCAACATCATGTGGCATTGGAGGCATTCTATATCACCTTTCTGGTTTCACTTTGTAAACAAGAATGGTATAATTATTCAGATTTAAAGAGATATCCAAAAAATATTTGTCTAAATATCTTGTGTAAAAGGAAGGAGCTTAAAAAAGAAAATAAATATCCAAATCAATCACTATATATATATAAATATATATATATATACATACATAAATACTTTGCACGTGTGTGTTCTTTATTGCCCTGCTAACGACTACAGAATCATAAGATACCTTCATGTCCTGTTCATATTTAATAAAGCACCTATTTTCCATACAAATACTGAATATGTGGCATGCATATGTTATCCCATAAAAAGCAAGAGGCAAAACTATAAATAAGTCTTTATACTCTGAATAAATTATGGCACATATATTTTCAGCGTGTAATATATTCATACTATATAGCTTTACTTTGAAACAAAGCTCATTATACATAATAGTGTTTTGCAAACTGTAACTGGCTGATTGTGAGCTGTAGAAGAATCTAAGGGTAATGTAGTTATTTTTATCCACCCTTGGGAGTCACCTATAAATGTTTTTTTGTAAATAGGCAGTTTCGACCCCTCTGTCTGACATTTGATGCAGGGATGGTCTTGTTCAGAGGCAGGATTGACAGACTGTACATTAATACCATTGAAACTAGTGTTCCCATGACTTAGATTGACTGTCAGAGTGTCGAATGGGCATCATAAGAACATAACAAAGTGACAGGAACTACACCTCCCTGCCTACTGTTCTGATTCTCTCAGTTGAATCAGTGCATCACTGCTATTTTTCACTCCATGTAGATAGTGAGTTTTCAGAGTATGCAGCTGTTCTATTGTCCTGCCAGGTTGGCCCGTCCAAAGCTGCCAAACTCCTGCATATATGGTGTTCAAGATCACATAAAAGTCAATGGGCTTTATAACTTAAATTTGGTGATTCTTTTCATTGTTTATATTGAATGCTTGCTGGTGTGCTTTACTGTAGATAAGGCTGGGCAGAGGAGTCCAACCCAGTGTTGCGTGCAGGAGGAAGGCCTAGCTGAGACTCTGTAGCTTCCTGGCAGTTCTGGCATGTGGCTGTAGGAATTTTCTAATGAAATGGAAGTGTGTCCATTTAGGGAACTCTTTTTCTTTATCTCTAAAAAAATACAAATGCAAGTCTCCATTGTCTGAGACGCAGAGACACTGCACTGACCACACTATGAATAGTTCCTCCTTTTTCCCAAACAAACTTGCCCAAAATCTTACGAAAATGATTGTCCTTGAAACAGTTCCATTTAGAGGTGCAGAGAAATCCAAATCAGATATGGCTTTCATATGGCATTTCTGGGAAAGACTTAAACTGAAATCCTCCCAGGCAGTGAAAGGGTTACACAAGATAAGCGGGGATTTTTTTCCCTGGCTCCTATCATCCATGCTCATTTCCATATTCTCGTTAGATCCCTAACAAAGACTACACAAGTTGACACGGGCCTGATTTGCATATCCCCTCTCTGCTTGCTTTGATACTCTGTCACTAATTGCTCCATATGCCCATAAGATTTTTTTTTGTTCCACTTGAAATAGCAGAAAGCTTTTAACGTGTTTGTGTGTGTTTGTGTATGTGTGCATGTGGGGAGATTTAAAATCTGCTAATTAGCCGCTTGTGGTTAATTGGCATGTATATAGAAGGTATGTGTTGCCCAATTACATTACTCAATTGCAGATCTTTTGGCAGGGGGGCTGTCTGTAAGGAGGCCATGAAACTGCAAATAGCTATCAGTAATTGTAAAATAACTTCCAGCTCAGCAAATCAGACGCTATCTAATTAAAGGTTCCTGGGAGTTGGATACTGGCTGGCTACTGGCATCCCAAAAACCATCTTCTTCCAGTAATTAAATATAGATTTGTAAAATGTGCAGGAAATGAATAAGGCTATTTCTTTTGAGTAGTGTTAAATTTATAGTTTTGCACAGACCTTTATCATATCAAAAGCATTAATAGATTTCCTGGAGGGGGGGGGGGGGGTTTGGATCTCAGTGTATGTACCTAGAAAAGCTACAGTCTAGGAAATACTATTTCTACTAAAGAGGCACCCTGTGTTAGACTGTCCCATTTACAGTAATTAGTAGGGATGCACCAAATCCAGGATTTGGTTCTGAATTCGGTCAAGATTTGGCCTTTTTCAGCACGAATAGGATTCGGCTGAATCCATGTGCCTGGCGTGACTTTTTGGCAAATAAAAAATTCCTTAGCATTATTTGATTATGCAAATTCGGGTTTGGATTTGGTGGAGTATTCAGCCAAATCTTTCACAAAAGATTCTGGGTTCGGCCACATCCCAAAATAGTGGATTCAATGCATCCCTAGTGTTTCCGTTGTTCTCTGTTGGAATGTGAAATGTAAAGGGAGAGCCAGCTAAACAATTAAGCTGCAGCAACACATTTTGTGCAACAATACCCCTAAAATGCAGACACAAGCATTGACAGGATATGGTATTAGGGCAGGTATTTGCAGTTCCAAATTCCCAATAAGCCATTGTTACAAAAGGTTGCCTGGAGCAACATTAGCGAAGTGTGCACCTCTCCCGCTCCCTTCTTCCAAACCATGGAAGCGGAGACATAGCAGCAGGCTGCCAGTTCATCAGAAAAGCCAAGAATATCAATGGCTGGTCTCCTGGGTAATAAAACCACATGTCAGCCTTTTAAGAAGATACAGGGGGACAGGCACTGCAAAACCCAAACAAGCACAATGTAATAGAATTTCAAATAAAACAGCATTTCAGTTTAAACTTTTCTGAATTATGTACTCTGTAACTGTCCTGGAATCACCATCATCAACAAACAGCTTATCATTAACGAGGTAACAATAAATATCCCATAAAATGTATATTTAACGAGATGTTCAATAGATGTTAACAAAAGCAGAGTGGTTAACAATGTGTTGATGTTCTTCAGGTATGCAAATACACAGTCATACCTCCTGGGAAAACCATAGTAAGAAGAGCATGGACAGAGCGGATTGCCCACCAGCACTGTTCTTCCTACACCACTGCCACAATTAACAACAGATACTGCTTTGCACTAATACACACTACAAATAGGAAGTCTTGATTCAAAATGAAAAAACAGCCTTCATACCAAAGCCAAGAAGAAGGTACAGAAGCTCCTTCATAAGCCAGTTTTGAGGGCAGCTATGTAAAGTAGAGGTTCCCTGGATAAAAATGCTCAGTGGGTGCACAAAAATAGTCATCAGTGACTATGGCTGGGTACTGTGCGGCTGTAGGTACATCTGGAGCTTGATAAGAATTTATAGTAAGTGTTAACTGTAGCTGGGCAGCCCTTTAAAGAAGAAGGAAAGTCATTTTGGCATTGTTCTGCCAATAGATTTGCCACATTAGTGCCACCTAGAACAATATATTTATTCTGCAGAAAGCATTACCATACCTGAATAAACAGCCCTAGAAACTTTCTTAAGACAGCAGCTACCATTTTAAATAGCTTCCTGATCACAGATTCCTAAGGGAGGGGTGAGGGAGTTCTTAGCATTCCAATGGAAGGGGGGAGCAGGAAAGGGGAGAGAAGAGAGATCTATGCAGACTCTGCCCACGGGAATTAAGGATTTTACTGAGAGAGGATACCCAAGAACATTTTTACAAAAAAGGAGACAAGAAACCCTGTGTTTCTTTTGATAGAGGACTCTTATGGCTGTATTTACATAGACCTTTCTGATAAAGCTTACTTAGTTTTTACCTTTCTTCTCCTTTAACCGGCCACACCTGGTTATAATTGTGCAAGCTGTTGGCCCGTGCAGTGCAGAGCTTCCAAGTGACCCCATACACTGTCCTCACTGTTATTAATATCATTACCCTTTATATCTATAGTGCAAATATGTTACAGAGCACCTTACTTCAATTGCTCTTCACTTCACCGGGAGCCGTTTAAGCCGTTAAAGATGTTTTTGTAGTTAGCTTATGAAACCAATGCAGACATAATAAGAACATTCCATCAATCTCCTTGCAGATAATGACTAGGTTAGTGTCCAACCCAAGACCCACTGCTACAAGGCCACTTTCAGATCAAGCTTTCTTCCAGATTTGTTCTGGAAAAGTCTGCAACCATCAGGTTTTTGCATAGCATGATTAGCCATGCAAGTAGGAAGCATCTGTGATGGATTAAATGTTAATTATAACAAGGAGCTGTGGTTCCTGGGAGCATTACTCAAACAACTAGTAAATGGACAGAGGTGGGATGTCATTAAGTGGACTATGCTCACTGGTACTGTCCAGTCATACAACTATTTGAAGGAAGTAGAAACCCTAAAAACAAATTAATTTATAATTGCTCTTCTAAGCGTCTCTTCAATTTACATTAACAATTTTGTTCTAGTTTTCAAAACATTAGTAGTTTATAAATAATAAACTAATTTAAAGAGAAGAGGAAGGTCTTGTGATGTTGCTTAGAACTGACCAGAGAAACTCCAGATGACTCCTCTCTGCATACTAACAAGTTTCTAAGCAGAATAACATCACAAAATGTTTCTTTTCGTACCAGCAAGTGGTTATGTTTCAGATGCATTATATTAATAGTTTTAAAATGCTAATATCCTGAAAACTAGAAAAAAAATGCAAATTGCAGAAGTGATTAAAAGAAGGCAAGATCAATTATATATTAATTTGTTTATAGTTACATAGTTACATAGTTGCATAGTTACATAGGGTTGAAAAAAGACCCGTGTCCATCAACCACTAGTACTAACTGTAGATATTAGTATCACAATAGCCTTGGATATTCTGTTTAGCTAAATTAAATTATATAGTAAATTGTTTTAGCTATGAATTCAGCAACAGTATTATATAGAAGTGCAATTACTAAAATTTCTCTACAATTTTTCTCCCAAAACTACAAAGTAAAATTGTCATGCAGTGTTTTAACACAAGGTGGCACACAACCTACACCATTACTCATGAGTTTGGTTTCCGTCTTAATCTTTTCCCTCAAGTAGCAATGTAACAGTGAGGACGACTGGGCACACTGCAGAGCTCCATTGGGATACTAAGCTTGAAATCCCACCCTGCAATCCCACCTGAACCATTTTCTGTGCTAATGCCCTTCTCAACAACCAAATGCTTTACAAACACTTAGGTGTTTGTTATAGCAAACATGAGACATGTTAACTCGAATGTTGAGGTTTTCTGCTATGTCCAGCATAACCTTAGTGACATTTAAACATTAAAGTGGACCTGTCACCCAGACATAAAAAGCTGTATAATAAAAGTCCTTTTCAAATTAAACATGAAACCCAAAATAATTTTTTTACCACATCCATACCCATTATAAAAGCATTTTAAAATCCCAGCTGTGAGTCATATATTGCTTGCCCCGCCTCTATGCCTTAGGCATAGAGGTGGGGCAGACAGTTACTTTCACTTTCAATTCAGAACTTCTTAGATGTTGCTGCACCCCTAACATTCCCCCTCCCTCCTCACCATGTACCTATGTAACCAGTGCATAGGCATGAGCATCAGGTTCCCCCATACTGGCACAGAAACAAGATATTGGCAGGATGCAATGCCTGCTTTGATAACAGTGTCCACAAAATGGCCCCTGTCTGCTTGCTGCAATTGTGAATTCCAAGGCTGAAGAAAATAAGATTCAAATAATTTATATAGTGTAAGTAAAGTTTATTTTGCTTACCAAACACAATAGAAAACAATTTGAAATTATTTCTTAAGGTGACAGGTCCGCTTTAAAACTCCTACGATTCGCCACCATTGGCTTTATGCTAGGCCCATAAATTAGGGAATCTTTGTTTATATTAAACACTAAAGAATGGCATTACTGTATTTCAGAGCTTTTTTGATAATGGGTTAAACAGACATACTGTATTGCAGCAGAAGTTTTAGGGTGAAGACATAAGGGGTTACTTTAGAAGGGTTGAACTTGATGGACTCTGATCTTTTTTTAACCCTATGTAACTATGTAACAGCTAATTGTCATGGCTACTAAACACTTGAACATACCCTCCCATAGATAATACTGAGAATTACCTCTGCTAAGACACATGTAGAGACAATCATCAGTAAATTATCAGCATTGTCTATTTCTGTAGCCACGGCAAATAGCTCACCCCTTGAACCTTAGGGCAGCGGCACATGGGGAGATTAGTCGCCCGCAATAAATCTCCTTTCAATGCCATCACCCAACAAGAATGTAAATTGCCTGTAGGATGTCGCTTCGGTTTCCCAAAGTCGCCCAAACTTTCCTTGTGAGGCAAGTAGCTCTGTGTGTCTTCACCCTTAAGAACACTGGACAAAAAGTAGCCGCTTTTATCAATAAACACAATTTAGAAATCTCTACTTTTATGAGTGCTAGACTATGGTAAGGAGAAGTAAACTACAGTGGAATGTTGATTAGATTTTGCGGATCAGACAAAATCTTATCATGCAGCACACAACAGCATGAGATTTTGCGGGATCTGTTTCCCACAGCTGTAATGCAAGTTGGATTATGTGTTTGTTCCTGTATCTCCATCTGACAGTCAATGTAGTTTAATGAGAGAAAAAAAGACTTTCAGACGCTATAAGCTTTTATCTTGTTGGAAGAAGACGCAGCATGCAGCATTCCCTTCCTACTGGTGTGCCGCATTGTATGGCAAAGCATCCATGTAGTTTACACATCAGATTTAACTATCAGGCCCATTATATTTTCACCCATGCAACTACATCAGACTTTTAAGATGTGATATGACGATCCAACACCCTCTGGAAAAATCTCAAGTAGTTTAGCACATTTAACCAGTACATAGTTGATTTTAAGATCTAAATAAGCTTTAGTGCCAGCTAGGTAATGATAAGGTCACACATGGCAATCTATGTATTAATATATTATAAGAATATTTAGGAATGGGTGAACATTCTGTAACTTAATTCTAAATCCTATACAAATAAACTGGCTATGGGATTATATTTTAAGAATTTTTGTAAGGTTCAGCCAAAGATAAATATGCCCTTTCTAGTTTCCTTTGTCAGTTGTACCTGCGTGCCACAGTCACTGGGATTCCCATCAAATAATATAGGAACATATGGGATTTAGCAAAAAGTGCCAAATTTCCATTATTACCTGGAATTTTGTTGCTTTCTAGTGAAGAAAGTGTGGTGACAGTGACATTTCTGTACAATGTAATAACACAAGACTCTCCTCTGTGAAAAGCATTATAGTGCCTGGAACATCATCATAAACTCATATTATTAGCAAGTCTCCTTTGCACCAGCTACTCCACTTATGATGTCTATATTGATATATTGATTTTTATATGGATTCATTAATATAAAATGGAAATTAAAGAAAAAACTTGGACTATTGGATTGGCAAAAACACAGCAGTATCATTTTATAAGATACAAAAAAAAAACTTTTCTATTTTTTGTCATTATGTTAATCTGCTCCCCCTGCTGCAGGCCTACCGATTGCTTGGTCACACTAATTAGTATTCTGCCTGCATGGCCTGAATGAGTGACGGCACAGACTCAGCCTCGCAGTTTGCCAGCAAGAGGCTTGGGCTTATTAATTAATATCATTCAGATGATTTCAATAAAAAGAATTAGCTCTGACACTTAAAATGTATAATGCATATGTGTGTATACATATATATATATATACCTTGTTCAGGTTTTGTTAATATCTTTAGCTTAATAGAACCAGCATATACTGCAGCACTTTACAGAGACTGCCCATCAGTCACATTATTTACAGCCCCAGTGAATGGAGGCACAATGACACAGACAGCACATACATATGCTATGCAGCTAGTGTCCAGGTTGCTATTGATTCCAGGACCAACAACCCAACTTCTGCCCTCTACTTGTTAGACTTCTTTACTCAAAGAGACAGTTGTCCAGAAGGAAATTTAAAATTTTTTTATTCACTTGCATTATGGGAATATTTATCAAGAAGAGGGTTCTGTTTCCAACCTTTGACAGATACACCTCTAAAAATCCCATAAAAGTGAAGAGCTGTGGAACTGTACTTAAAGAAATGTAGCCAACTAACCCTTTTGTCCCAAAGTCTGAGCTAAACTTCCTCATAGTCATAGTCCGAACTTTCTGCTCTCATTTTTGGTCACCATGCTCTTCCATGAACTTCCTGCTCTCATTTTTGGTCACCATGCTCTTCCATGAACTTCCTGCTCTCATTTTTGGTCACCATGCTCTTCCATGAACTTCCTGCTCTCATTTTTGGTCACCATGCTCTTCCATGAACTTCCTGCTCTCATTTTTGGTCACCATGCTCTTCCATGAACTTCCTGCTCTCATTTTTGGTCACCATGCTCTTCCATGAACTTCCTGCTCTCATTTTTGGTCACCATGCTCTTCCATAAACTTCCTGCTCTCATTTTTGGGCACAGGCTAACTTTGGCAAAGAAAAACCATATTTATCCTGGGAAATTAAAAGTAAAAGTTTCATGCATGTTGTCTGCTACTTGCTGTTCTTTTATCTACCCCAATTTACAGGACAGAAAAGTATTTCAACCCCCAACAGCCACCATCAGGACACAGCAGAAGAGCAAAATGAAGCATTCACGACTGTACAGTTCTGGGGAATTGCTCAGCACCAGGAGAGAAAGATATCTTGAATTATACTAGAATACTGACAGGCAAAAATATACCAGGGTGATTTAGTATTAACCGTATTTTTGTAAATGTAGACTTGTAGAGATGATGTAGAGGTAAATATTTACTTACTGATCAAATACGTTAAATTATATGTGACCTGCTTGGCAAGATCTGCAAAGGATGACACCTGTGCAAGCACCCACAGTGGTGTGAGGGGCACTGCTCCGCCTTCTGTATCACAGGGTTGCTCATTACAAACAGGATCCCAAGCATCTTTATGCTATAGACAAGAAGCGCTATTGAACACATCCATGTCTGAACACAGCAAAAATAATGAGCAGTTAATGCTCTGTTCCTGCTGGCCATGGGGGTTTCTCTAACAGACACCTTCTAGCTTCAAGCTCCTCCTTTTGCCCAATTAACAGCAAAGTGTGTTAGTAATTAATGCTGGATAATAACAGGATTAAAGCCTGCTGCTTCATTATTAGGTACAGAGCATCTATACTTCTGTAAATGGATATACAGCGCAGACTAAATATTCCTGTGCAAATTCATTTAAGCCACAACCAGCACAATGCACTGTGTAATTAATGAGAGAAGCCATACACTGATCCTGAGCACTGTGCCTGCTATAATGATGCATCGTCTCTATACAATAAATGCAATGCTGAGTTCCAACACACATATGTGTAGTGACTTTTAGGGTGCCACTCAGACCAAATGCCTTGCATGCCCATTCATACAATTACGGAAACACAATTCTTTGAATAAGTACAATGTACATAACCAATGTTATTATGGTACCTGGCATTTTTCAACATCACTTACACAATATACTCAATTTATGTGTTGAGGCAGTAATATTTTTAAGATTTTGTGTAGGAAATTTAGTTTTAACACTATTAACCCTTTTTTATAAGATACCCTATAATATAGAAAACAACATTTGGAAACAACTCAAACACAGACAAAGCTATATCAAATTACTAATCAGCCTTATTTAGTAGATTTTATATTATATGTATACAGTATATTGTGAGTCGGTCCCTAAGCTCAGTAACTGCCAGCAGTACAGAGCATGTACAGTGAATCAGCAGAAAAGAACAGGGGGAGCTACCGGGGGGCTTCTTCCAAGGCTCATAACCTCACTGCCGGAGGGCTTGGGATGGTACAGAGGCCCAAAACATAAGAGTTTTATTCAATGGTTCAGTAACCCATGGCAACCAATTCCATTTTGCTCCAAAGGGGTGTTTTACCTTGGAATTTTCTTTTCAGAAATATGTAGCCATTCATACCCTAGGACAATTTACAGTTGATCATGATTTTTATGCTTTTTATTTATTAAGCTTTTAGTTCAGAAGCTCTCAAGTTTGAAATTTCAGCAGCTATCTGGTCTCTAGGGTCCAGTTTGCCCTAGCAATCACGTAGCGGTTTAAATGAGAGGCGGCAAGATGAACAGGAAAGGTCCTGAAAGAGTAAGATGTAACAATAACATTGTGGTTTCTTAGCGCAATCGTTTTTTGATGAAAAAGACAACTAATTAAAAACATACTATAATCTATCAAAAAAAATGAAGACCATTTGAAAAGTTGCTAAGAATAAGAATAACATACTAAAAATTACCTTAAAGCTGTCTGCACAAAGCTACTCACTGATTGGTTGCTATCGGTCACTACTGTAGTGCAGATTCTGTAGACCTGGCAATTCCCTGCCAAACCTAACCAAGTATCCATGGTGCGTCTGATTGGCTCTTGCTGCCCAGAGAAGACAGCTGACTGGATTAGCAATTTGATTTGCACAGTAATTCAGAGGCAGGGCTTCATAAGGGTTACTGTTACCCTTACAGTTACCCTAGACTATTTCTTTATAACAGTAGAAAATGATGGTGGATAGAGTGGATGGCATTACAAAACTAAGTCCCCAAAATAAAGATCAACAGTCTCAAGCCATAGTTACAACAACTCTATGAAAAATGCAGACACCCCCTCCCTCACACACTGTTAATTCTGTAACTTAGTACCTGATCTAGTGCATGCCCTGACCCCACTGGGCCTGCTTGCAGAACAGTAGTGGCAAAGACAGAGTAGCAAAAAAATAAAAGGATACAGCAGCCCTACACAAGTTTTTCTGCAAACAATTTCTTGAGGATCCTTTAAGAAAGTAAACATGGATATAAACCATATATGAAAGCATTCACTTCAGTATATGTTTCTACATACTGTATTTGTGCACTAAAAATAAATATGCTGTGTGTTATATTGATTTTGAGAATATATTTAGCACCTTGATAATGAAAAGGCTGCATTGCATAATGAAGGAATAATAAACACAGAGTCTGATATAATGATGTGAAGGGTGCTATGATACCGAACAAGCTCTGCTGCATAATGATGTACTGTATCTATATATGGACTATGAATGTGCTGCCTGCTATAATATTACTGTATGCACCTATAACAAGAAGGATACATTGTCTAATGATAATGAACATGCTGTCTAGTATAACAACGAAAAGTTCATTCTGATATGAATCAGTGCCCTGGGTTAGAAAGCTAAATATCTATACAATATTAACCAACATGCTGCCTAGCAGAATGATGGGGATTGCACTTGAATACTCAGCAGGGTGCTCCATTTAAATCCACTAATTTCAAATGCACTGGGGGGGGTTTCGGATAAGGGATCTTTCTGTAATTTGCATCTCCATGCCTTAAGCCTTTTAAAAAATCATTTAAACATGACTCAATAGTATTGTTTTGCTTTCAATAAGGATTATATATATATATATATATATATATATATATATATATATATATATATATATATATAAAACAACAGTATTACAGATCAATGTAATAAAAATAGAAACAAATGCCGCACTCACAGGACTTAGTAGAAGAGCAAAAAGTTAATTTATTATTACCAACGTCAAACTAACGTTTTGGCTGTCTCCACAGCCTTTCTCAAAGTGGCAACCCCTCTGCCACTTTGAGTTCCACCGCTCTGGCAGATTATATCTGGGCGGTCCATTAGCTTGTCATACATCCCTGCTACTGTTCTTGAGACATCCGACACCTATCGTGATTTGCAGTTCAGCATTACAGATAGTGATCTTTCACATGTATCCTTCTTTTCTCATGATCTCGCTTTCTCTTCTGTACATATTTGATTACACATATATTAATAATAACTTTGGATATATTATGTTCTGAACAGATTTTTAGTTTTTAACATTTAATTGTATTGCTTTACACGAGTGGGGGGAGATAACTGGCCATGTAGTGATGTCATCTGCTGTATTTGGCGCCAGTTTGGGTTCATTAGTGGGGTTGTGTGTGTTGTATTTGCACTTTGAGAAAGGTTGTGGAGACAGACGAAACGTTAGTTTGACGTTGGTAATAATAAATTAACTTTTTGCTCTTCTACTAAGTCCTGTGCGGCATTTGTTTCTATTTATATATATATATATATATATATATATATATATACACAGTTAAAGCAAGGATAGCACACCACTGAAAAGGGGTTGATGCCTGGGTGCTACTGCAGAAAAAAAATATAAAATACAAATGCAATAGAGGCCAGCACTCACAGGACTTTTAGAAACGACATTAAAGGCAAAATAAAGGTTGAACAAAAAAATATTTTACATGCTTTTTATTGATCCGACGTTTCAGTTCCAAACAGGAACTTTCCTCAGGGAAAGTAGTATAGTATATATATATATGTATATATTAGGATCATGTACAATGTACTGTTTATATTGCAGAGAAAAAGGACATCTTTAACATCTGTAATTATTTGATTCAAATGGAGTCTTTGGGGCATGGCCTTCCTGTAATTTGGATCTTTCTGGATAATGGGGGCAAGAGGACAGAGATCCCTGATTCATAAAGCTGACATTTTAAGTGGCCGGGTAACTTACAGACACCAGTAAGTGCTGCATTTTTCAGTGGTTAACACTGTAACAGTTTAATTTGGAAGAGTTAAGGAAAGATTCTCTACATAGAAATTCAGGCAGGTCTGGCCTGAGATTCAAAAGAGGCTCTGGAAATTTGTGAATGGACACACAGTCCTGCCCGGTTTATAGAATTCTAAAAAGTGGACATATTTTTTTACCTAGCAGCCTATGTTAAACCAGTTCAGAACTGGACTGGTGGCTTATCTCTCTTACATGAGAGCAGGAGGATTCCAGAGGCAGTTGTTTATGAAAGCAATATTGCGTAGGAAGTGTTGACACATTCATATGATTAGAGAAGAAAAGACAGAAGAGAGAAGAATGGAGAAGAAAAAGAAAGACTTCCCTGACAACATGCCCAGTTGACAGGATTACTAAGCTTGCCATTAGTAGTAACGGGATTTGTAAGTCCAGATTTATGTGGAAAGATAATCAGTTCAGTGTTTGTTAGGTTCAGTTTAAGATGGTGTTAATTCATCCAGGTGCATATTGCTAAAAGGCAATTAGAGGTCTGACTTTTATTTTCCGCAGTTAAATAGGTTGATAACTCCATCATAATAATAATGAATATTTCCTTTATGCAATTATTCATAGTGTAACAATTAGTATCATACAGATCTATAACCAAATGAGTGGATGAGATCTCCCAAAGACAGAGTGTACAGGGAGAAAAACAATGGACTAAGTACAGAACCTTGGGGCACCCCTACATCAATTCCAACTTGTGAGTTTCAGAATCAGAGGGTGGGATCTGTTAGAAAGGTAATAGGAACAGGATGCACCCTAACTGTGGAAAACAAGGGAAACTTGCCTTAGAATGGAATGATCAACAGTACCAATTGCTTATAAAAAAAAAGAGAATTAGAATCAAAAAGCATCTCAGAAATAATAGTAACCTCATTTTACTCAGAAAGAGAAGTACAATTGATCACAATCACACTGGTAACTGGGAGCTGGGTAATATTCCTGTAAGCAGGGCACTTATATGAAAATAGAGAAGCAAGTCAACATCTAGATGGCTGAGGAGAAACACAATGAAACTTTTGATTAGCACAGTCAAAGTCCTACTTAAACCCAATATAGTATGAGTAGCTCAGTTATAAAAACCTACCAGCGTGCCTGAATGAATGTAGTTCTACAACAGCAATATGGATAGGAAAGAATGATATTAAATTACAGGTATCCTTAACTAGCAGTTATTGCTGCCAGATATATTCACAAACAACTGAGCATGCTCTCCTACCCGTGGGGTTACACAATGCCCATACCCATAACATGATTTTTGCCCCAAACTACTGGAAGAAGAAATGATTATGTATGTGATACCAGCAATACTTTATTTTATAAGATGCAAGTCACACCTCATCAATAAACATGATGGCAGACAAATTTTAGTTGCGAACCTTGCAAGTCACATAACGGATGGAACGGATACACTGCACAGCTAAAAATGGTCACCGGGGTGCGGAGTTGAGATTTGACCTTTTTAGCATTAGCAACATCCCCATGAATGCATCCTTTAGTGTTCACACTAAGATATTCCCTTTGGTTTTACTGAGAATTGTTTTGCTCACACAAGTGTCATCATATGGCATAAAATAATACGATATTTATGCAGACAGTGAACATTGCAGAATTCCTCTTAGAACTGATAAGGAAAACATTGCACTTTATAATGATGCTGGTTAGCTCTAAAATGATAATGAGCACACTGGCTTGTATAATGTTATGGGAAGAGACTGCAATTTATTACAAGAAGGTGAGAAAAAAATGAATGCAGAGGAAAGGACACAGTGTGCAATTATACAGAGGATAGGGATACTAACATGCAATGCTATATAAATAGTTTGTTAATTGTGATTGTGGCAGTCATGAGATGTACCTATTGGTGTAAATAACATCAACCATTGCTCTTTTCTTTACAACACAATAAAACATTTTGTTGAGTTTATATACATATATACAGTATATATTTCCTACACTATGTAACTACTGAATGATGCTATGATATTTCAGTACAGAAATAATACATGTTTACTTATTAATAAGAAACTCACAAATGTGGGGAGATAAAGGTCCTTCTATAACCTTCTCTAATCCAGAAAGCTCTGAATTATGGGAGGGCCATCTCTCATAGAGTACATATGATTTACATTATTTGAATCTATCTTCATACCTAAATGTCTACTACAGAACATGTGAACATTAAATAAACCTAATAAGATTGTTTTTCCACCATTATGCAAGTCAATTTAGTTACTATCAAGTACAGGGCACTGTTTTATTATTACAGAGAAAAAAACAAATAATTTTTAAAACTTGGAATTATTTGCTAAAATGGAGATGGCCTTCCTGTAATTTAAATAACAGGTTTTCAGATGAGGGATCCCATACCTGTATTAAATGTTTCTTGTATAGTTATATTCCTCTGCTACCTTATGAAACCATAGGAATCATTTGCCAACTGAAATGCAGCATGCAAAAGTGCAAAAAAAGGCTGCATTATCAACTATGCTTTTTGTTCACTTTGCACTCTGCATTTCAGTGTGAGCAAAAAGGCCACAGGCCTTTGTATTAGGGCTCTGGCACACGGGGAGATTAGTCGCCCGCGGCAAAACTCCCTGTTCGCGGGCGACTAATCTCCCCGAGTTGCCTTCCCCCTGCCATCCCACCGGCGAACATGTAAGTCGCCGGCGGGATGGCAGACGCGGCGGCCCGATTTCGCGCAAATCGGCGAAAAAGCCTCGCGAGTCTTTTTCGGCGATTTCCTGAAATCGCCCCGCCGCGTCTGCCATCCTGCCGGTGACTTACATGTTCGCCGGTGGGATGGCAGGGGTAGGCAACTCGGGGAGATTAGTCGCCCGCGAACAGGGAGTTTTGCCGCGGGCGACTAATCTCCCCGTGTGCCAGAGCCCTTAGTGAAAGATGGCAGGAAGGCACATAGGCATAACCTCCTAGCTCCTTACCCTCCCTGTACCTCCAGGTCATCTACACATGCAAGGTAGGGAAGGGCTTGGGGCACAGCCCCCATCAGGGCCCTCTCCTGCACCTCCTGATGCTCATTTTTTGTCACTGAGTGTCAGAGTTTGCATTTGGCAGTCAGTTCAAAACACAGGGCTCAGGGGACCACAATTGCTCCTAGAATGAGAACTAAGGGGTGCACTGTTGGGTTAAGAATGACCCCTCTTATATCCCAACAAACGGTTTTTGGTTCTTATATTCAGCTTGGACAATCTTTTACCTATCCCATTTATTTTTAGAAAGTGTTCAGATTTTAAAATCGCTAAATCCTAAGACCTATGGCATTTAAAGCCTTTAAACGTTTTCATGCTGATGATTTTATGCCAGCAACAAATGTAACCCAGAAACATAAAACCCATGGTCTTTCACTCTATCCCTCTCCACTCACACCAATTGAAAACTTTCAACAGACTTTTATCCCAGGAAGTGTAAACCAAGAAACCCTTGGAATTCAACACTTGCAGTTGAGAAATGTGATAGTACCTGATGATAAATCTGACTTCTAAAAGCTGATATACAATGGACAACTGGAGATATTTACAAATGAAACAATATCTAAAATACATACCAACAATAAACTCACTATCCAAACCTTAACAGCATTTGAGACTTTCATACACAAACAGCTCTATTGCACCTTATTTCACATTTTTATTTTCTTCATTTATTTTAATAAATACACAAAAAACAAAAAGAAATGAGACAAAACGTTGCCATCAAAAAGCTGTCAAAGTCATGTAGAAGTCAAAGGGAGGTCCCAGGCAAATTGTAGAATCTTAATTGAATTTGTGGCTTTAGAAATTTTTTTTGGGGGGGGTTCACTTGTATTCACGTGCATTTTAATTCGTTTGTGCTTTTTCAATTCAAATCTTTTAATAAATGTCTAGACAGATTTTAGATAAAATGAGTTTATTTGTGGTTTTAAAAAAACTCTAAAACCACTAAAATGAGAATGTTGATAAATGTGCCTCCGCATGTTCCATTAGTAACAAATTTCAGGAAAATAGTATAGGACACCAGAACAGTTATATAAAATGTATTTGATGAGAAAAGAGGACTACATCCCACATATGGTTTACTTTACTGGTTACAAAAATACAATCTTTTGGGGATAATGTAAGATGAATATATAGAGGGTTTTTTATCGGTATGGCTGTTACTATTTTCTGCCAAGGATATCATTCTATGTGACTATGGCATCAATGTATATTTGTAAGAAACATTAAATACAAAAAACCCACAAGCTGTCACTCTGGTATTTGAATGTCAGCACTGCAGATTAGTCTAAAGGGTTAAATGCAGCACTGCTGTCAAAGCAACATGCCCTTTCACGTCTGCAGTGGTTTCCTATTCAAAACAATGGGAAATACTCTGCATGCGGGAGGTGCTGTCAAGCACGGTCTACACGGGAATGCAGAAGTTCATGTCACTAGGAAGGGGAAGGGAAGAGTGTTTTTTTCACAGTATTAAGTGCTGTAATGGTCTAAATGCCATAGGACAAAATGGCCTGACATTTCTCAGACTTTTAACTGCTATGGGTAATGGCTCTCATAATAATAATTAGTCTGAAAATGTAGGCAGAAGGGCTCATTTATGAAGCAAGGAGTAAAAAAATCTGAAAACCTCCAGTCTCAAAGCAAAGAAAGATCTTCCTGGTAAGGGACATCCGCCATTGTCTTCTAAATGACCTACAAGTTTTAGATGGCAAATTGTTGGATTCTGAATTGTCGCAGTATTAGTATAGTAAATATAAAAAAGAGACAACCTTTTTTGGCAACTTTTTAATGTTTAATATCCAAATCAGGAAAAAAAATCTGACAGTTACTAAGCCCAGCAGCCTGCTGTATAAAGCTGACTGTGGGCCATGGCCGGCGGACCAATTGGGATTCATTCAGTTCAGGTGTAAGATAATTACCTTGCTATTGGTCAATCAGCTACCTGTTGGATGAGGTGACTAAGCAGGGACTGGTTTGGAGCCAATTTGCCTCAGGGAGGTCCAGGACTTGCAGCTTTATCCTACCCACCCACCCTTGACTGTTTCAATTTTCACTAGTAGTTATTGTTATATTATATGCTATGTATGTTAATTGATTTTTATATTACAGATATGAAGTTATTGTCACAGCTTTATTTGGTGGTTTTTGTCCAGGTCTGTGTTTGGTGGATCCACAAGCTGGTGAGTTTAGTAAAAGGACCGCCGGTAGCCCACAGCTTCGGCGGAACTCCCGGCAGCTTATGACTGTGTTAAGTTATGTTTTTCGTGCCTGTTGCACTTCATTAGCAGCAGTTGGTATATTGTAAAATTGATATGTTAATTAATAATAAAGCTGGGGCCTTTTTTCTTCCCAATATGTGTCTGTGTTCATTTGTTATTATGGGAAGATTTGGCCACAATGGCTCCTTTTTGGTCCTTTGGCGGCCAAGTAAATGGCCCCCTTAGAATATCTTTAGGAGAACCACAGGTGTAGCTATCAGAATGACTCCTCCATATACATTTATTCCTGTCCTACTCAGATAACAAAGGTCAATGCACACATTTTGCCTTAAAGGGGAAGGAAAGGCTAAGTCACTTGGGGGTGCTAAAATGTTGGGGCTAGTGCCCCTGTTAGGAGAAAACAGCACCAGCCCGGGGTACCTGGAGCGATGCGCTTACTCCTTCCGCCTGCGTTTTGCTGCGACTCCGAGTCCGGCGCATGCGCAGTAGAGTAAAAAGGCCGACTTCTCTATTAAAGTTCCACTATTCACTCTACTGTGCATGCGCGCGCGGCGAAGAAGGAAGGAGGAGGCGCTGCAGGTACCCCGGGCTGGTGCTATTCTCTCCATACAGGGGTACCAGCCCGGGGTAAAAGGTAAGCGATTCAAGTCACTTGTGGGTGCCTAACATTTTGGCACCCCCAAGTGACTTAGCTTTTCCTTCTCCTTTAAATATTGTATCTGAGGTCTTTTTTAAACTGTTTCTATGTTTCAATGGCAATCGCTCCTTCAAACTGCAGCCATTATCTTGTTTATAGTATTGCTATATAGGCTGTGCAGACAGAACATTCACTTTATTGATACTACTAATCAGCACATGTTATAGATCATCAGTCAGAACAGATGTGATCCACTCAGTTATCCCCTAAATGTACGGGAATCCACTGTAATTTAACTTACAATAAAAGTTCTATAGTAACCAGTTTACTTTAATCTATGTGCAAGAGTATACAGTTTATTAAGTAGAGCTTCATTGGGTTTGATATTGTTAAGAAACAAACACATTTCTATAATAGACAAAGTGCAAAAATAACATGCAATTTGCCACATTCTTTTTACAAAAAATAAGTATTTGCAGTGACTGCAAACTGCAGCAAGCAAGCACAAAATGTTTACCTCTTTGTAATAGTAGTTATACTAGGGATAGTCTGGGCATCACATGGGCAGGTCATTGGCATATATATGGACACACAGGTACAAATAAATCAGGCCTGCAGTGCATAAAGGCATGCTTTGTCCGCAGAATATATAACTGGCGCCCTTATTCACATTAATAGGTGCAATTGGTGCGCTGACCCTAGGCTGAGTGCAACTGCTGTTCTTAGTATGGTGTTATCATGCAAGCAAGCTTGCAAGCATTTTGGCACCAAGTGGTTTCCACCCTCAGGTATAAATAAAGCCATGTCTGTTTAAGGTCAAGCCAGAAATAGATGGCAGACGAATACCAATAAATGGAGTTTTAAATATGTACTATATATATGTGAAATTACAGATTGGATTATTATAAAGAATACAACGATCTTGCAAACAAGAGGAAGATGTGACTCTGCCAAAGAACTCACAATCTAATTACATGTGTGATTTCTCTCTCCCTTCTGGCCTCACAGATACAGAATGATCTTGTCATTTAAGCACAAGGTGGACATCTTTCGAGACAAAGTTTGCTTTGAGATTGCTATGGACTTATTATTGCTGGGGGAAAAGAAATATCCATTCATTATTCATATCCATCGAGGAAAAGGACAGTGCAAGACTGGATAAATCCTTACATAGGTGACAGGAGGTGACAGAGGCTTCAGTTTTATGGCTTGTGTCCTGTCTCTTCATTGTGCTGTGGGCCAAGCTGGAAGAGAGGGATGCTCACTAATGACCAGTGTGATATACGTGCAACTGCTCATTCTGTGACATGAAGAGGCCTCTGCTGAACATCCAGTTCTCTGAAAAGGATCAGAAAAAAGGGACAGCTCCTGGTGTGTTGGATGGCAGCGGAGGAGGGGGTTGGAATGCTCAAAATTAGATTTTTACTTCTTACATAGGAATGCTACAATGATAAAAAGTTGGTATCCTAAAGTTCTGTTTGTTAACAGAGAAAAAGAATGAAACAAAAAGACAAGGGAACACTGTTTAACTTGTGTGTCTTGCCCCAAAATCCAATCATATTATGTATCTATGTTTAGAGAAGGAATTATTACTAAGAACATATTTTTTCTCCATCATGGCAAACAGCTTAATAGGTTGATTCTCTGGTTGTATTTAGTAACTTGCACAGATAGAAACTTACAGTATAAAGAACATTAAAGAGCTTTAGAAACCAGTAGGTATTTTCTGGAAGGTTCATTTGTCTCTAATCTAATCAGGTAGAATCCAACAACACTTCTGCTTCTGGCAGCACCAGTGCGCTACTCAAACTTCCATACCAATTGCACTGTAGTTTTTGAAGGGAAATAGAAGATGTTAAGAAGTTGAGAAAAGCTGAAGGAAACTTCCATGATAAAATGGCCATTGGAGTAATATTCCACCGCACTAGTGATGTGTGCATCAGGAAAAACTCAACCTACACCTGACCCTAACACAAACCTTAACCTGCACCCTACAAAATGTTGCCATTGTAGGACCCAACACCCAACCTGAACACAAAGGGTTGTAACTTTGGGGGCCCCCTGCAAAAAACATTTCTGACCCATCCCCTGCACAAAATCACTGGTGACTACTGAGGAGGTAGACCCCCCCTCCAGGCACCCTGTACCCTGAACCCCCCCCCCCCACACTGCTGGGAATAGGAATTTTAAGACCAAGGCTGCCTGAGCAGGAAAACATATGTTCACTTGTTTTGAAAAGCATTGGAAATAACATTAAAGTCAATCAGCACTAAGATAAAATAAATGCAAAGAAACATCCAGGAAAATGCATTTTTAAAAGTAAAAACCAAGATAAAATAATGTACACATATGAAAAATGTTTCTAATCTATACCCCAGCATCTGTATCTTATGCATTTTATGCACAAATGCTATGTTAAATATCTAGCTGAGGGCAGATGTAGAATATAAACTCTTTTCCAGTGATCCTATATGAAATAATATTCAAATACACAAGTGACAAAGCCAAAAGGTTTTGCATTACCCTTTCCTTTGCTGCTGAACCAGCTAGAGAGAGCTTTTTCTAACAGTATTTTATTGGCCAGTGTGACTAGCATGAGCACTGTTCACACTGTGTAATTCCTTTTTTAATTTTATTTTGGTGGTTTTATTACATTCCTAAACATTTCTGTTCTGCATGGTTCTTGATTGTTTGTGGCCATAAAAGCTTTATTGCAAAGACAATTGACCTGGGATTTTGATCACTAATCTAACTTTGTGATACATTTTGCATTTACTTTGTGATACATTTTGCTATTATTGCATTCTGCCTTGTACTTGCTTACTGGTTTGTTATTTACCATTCATATTTATGTTGTTTTATCTTAGTACCTTCCGGTAAGTGAGAGATAAGATGCTGCAAAGTGCAAACCTTGAGGCGATGTTAGAAATTTCACATAAACCACTAATTTAGCAAAGCTTTGTCATTTGGTGTTTTGTAGTAGAACAACATTTACCCATTATGTATGTATGAGTACTTTTTTAAATATATATTTTTCACAACTTTTCTTTTTGCGACGTATTAATTTTGCAGTAGCCATGAAAATCCCTGTGCACTACGTGCTACATTCCTTGGTTACCCTATGCACATTGGGCATCTAACATAGTTACATAGTTACATAGGGTTGAAAAAAGACCATTGTCCATCAAGTTCAACCCATCCGAGTAAACCCAGCACACAACCTATACTAACCAATCTATACACTCACATACATAAACTATATATATACAACCAGTAATACTAACTGTAGATATTAGTATCACAATAGCCTTGGATATTCTGCTTGTTCAAAAACTCATCCAGGCCCCTCTTAAAGGAACAGTAACACCAAAAAATGAAAGTGTATAAAAGTAACTAAAATATAATGTGCTGCTGCCCTGCACTGGTAAAAGTTTTGTGTTTACTTCAGAAAGACTACTATAATTTATATAAATAAGCTGCTATGTAGCCATGGGGGCAGCCATTCAAAGGAGAAAAGGCACAGGCACATAGCAGATAACAGATAAAACACTATTGTATTCTACAGAGCTTATCTGTTATCTGCTATGTAACCTGTGCCTTTTCTCCTTTTTTCCAGCTTGAATGGCTGCCCCCATGGCTACACAGCAGCTTATTATATCAATTATAGTAGTGTTACTGTAGCAAACACACCAGTTTTACCAGTGCAGGGCAACAGTGCATTATATTTTTATTACTTTAAAGCTCTTTTATTTTTTGGTGTTACTGTTCCTTTAAAGGCATTAACAGAGTCTACCATTACCACATCACTAGGAAGGGCATTCAGAACACCCATGAAGTTCATATTTAGGGTGTTGCATCTTTAGGAGATACAGGAAAATGCTGTAAAATGCAAGCTTTGAGGTGAAAAAAAATTACCAAAGCTTTTAAATTTGGATTTGAAAGACATATTTAGCAATTTTAGATTTGACAGAATGTATACTCTCCCATAATATATGGATTTCTGGGATGAACCGACTTTTTGTGGCTTTTCCCACCTCTAAAACATGGGCAATATATCAATAAATGTTCGCATATTTACGTGCTTCTCTTGTTGGGGGCCTATATACTGCATACTTTGGTAACCCTGTGTTTATCTAACTGTATAGAAGACTCCTGGCATTCATAATTAGGAAGTTTTATCTTAGTACTTATGAACATGTGGGAGATAAGAGGTACTAAAGTGCAAGCACTGCTAACTTCAGTAGGTCTTTGGTATTTTGGAGTAGAGGAACATATATATTCATTTTGATATTGTCAGAATGTTTACTATACACATGGTAGCCCAGAACACCAACAGATGTGGGTCAGGTATATGGGAGACCCTGTCATTGCCAGGGCTCTGGACAACAATATTTAGTAGTATGCAGTATTTCAGTAAGGCCCTAAAACATTACCCCTGTACAGGGTTAACTGCTCATTTGTGCTCCTCGCGCCAATGGGATTTCTAAACCTGTCTGACCAATATCTGGTCATCAGACAGGGTCCATACATGGGCCAATAAGCTGCCCTCGGTCCATCGGCAGCTTTTATTGTCCCGTGTATGCCCACCTATACAGAGAAAAAATGGGTTTATGATTGTGGTCCCCACATTCCAACATAGAAGCTTTCATGCACAGTGCAAAAACAGATATCAGTCAGCCAGTTATTTCCTTTCATTATTTCAGCTGTCCTAGTCCAGGACTGTCCAACTGGAGGCCCGAGGGCTGTATATGGCCCCCAAAGGATTTTTTTTTTGTTTGAAGGCTCCATAGACTTCACTGTATGACATTGTTGTTATACTGTAATCCAGCCCTCAAACATGTTATATGACAAATTATCAGCCTACTGCATGTAATAAATTGGGCAGCACAGCGCATAGACTGTTATCAGTGATTGGTTAAGGATAGTGGGACCTAAAACTTGCATCAATTAGGGGAAGCAACTTTAAACTTTAATACATACAATAATTACCTCTACTTTCTGTATATAGTCTGATTGTGTACAATTTTGATAAATGTATTCTGATAGTTACCCTGAATCTGGCACCTTTTTTTTGTTGTTTTTTTTGATGGTTCTTCCTCACCGTTTTTTTCTAATGCCAAACGATCCAGCCAAGCAGTTTGTCAGCAGCAGCGCATTGCCAATAGCTAAGCCATGCAGGAATCAATCTGTCAGCGACTTACAGCATGTGTGTGTGTGTTAGTCGCATATGAGAAAAAGGTTAGGTTGAAGAGCTCTCATATAAAATATTAACAATATAAACAACTGTAAGAAAAAATATTAGAAAGACAATTTGTGAAACAGATTTATGAGGCATCCACTATAATTTGGTGGATGTTTTGTAATACTGACAGTTCCCCTTTAATTAACATGCCGCAGTTCCAGGCACACAAATCCCACTAAATCTCTCCCACTCAAACCTTTCTTTTTTTTTTCGTCCAAATCATCTCCTTGCTTTCTCTCTGCTCTGCAGGGACCTCTGAAAGCAATATCGCCAGTTACCGTGTATTTTTATTAGCCTAGTGGAACAGTAAAGACTCAAATCTTGGTAAATATGCATTGCGTGAATGGATTATGCTGACATGGTGCTTCTCTGGCCTTCGTGAAATGAATAACTTTACAGCATGAATAAACCACAGTGCGAAGTCCAGTCGTCTCATTAAAGCTGCCCCAGTGGAGCAGAATACAGGCCGCTGTATATTGATTCTTTGTTTATAGAATATACGGCGGTTCCGCTGCTAGTGAAACTCTCCTGCTTCTTAAATCCTACAACATTAAACCACATAAATGTCTCTGTTAATAGGTGTAAGCTGAACTGTAAATGTTAATAAGTAGTAGAGGGTTCACAAAAAAAGGGTTTTAAGAGCAGAGTTTTTCTGAGTACATAAAACTCAACATGTTTCTATTTCTGCTTACAAAATAATAAAAAAAAATTAAATATAGACAATTAAAAATCATAAGAGCACTCAAAGCTCCTTATGATATACTGTATATATATATATATATATATATATATATTTATGGAAACAATAATTGTTATGCTCTTACAAATACATAAATATTGCAGTAGATTATACAGAGGGGAAAAAGACAGCCCTTTTCTTTTTAAAGTGTGTTTTAACCTTTTCCGTGCCAGGGTCCCTTTGATCTTGTTGCATTGCCTGTTGTATTGATGGTTGGTAAACCCCAAATCTTTGTCTTCTATTCCAGCGATGTCAATTCTACAACTCATGCCACTAGAAAGGGTTAAAAATGACACTGTGTGGGCACAGATTCACTTTCCGGCCTACAATAATTGCTTATTTCCCATAATGTGCATGAACAATCAGATCACTCATGGCATTTATGTGCCCACTAAAAGAAAGAAGAATAAATACTACAATTAGTGTTTCTTTATAAATGAAATTAGTAGGGATGAAATGCAAAAATATGTAGCATAGGGGTGGGGGGAACAGGTAAAAGAATCATGAAATTTGGTACAGATACACAATGGACACCAAACATAGTATGGGCAGGATCTGTATACAGAGACCATATTGCTGCCATTATATTATATTATTAACAGCATGCCAAAGACTAAACAAATCCATTAAAATTACCATTGCAAAAAGGCAAACCGTGCAGCCATGGGCGGAACTACCTTTGGTGCTTTAGGGGCAAGTGCACTTGGCTCTTGAACCCTTTGTAGGGCCTACTGATTTCAAAAAGTGGAAACAACATTGATTTTTCAGTCATTTAAATTATAAATTAAAATACAATTAGCTTGTATTTATAGAGCAGCAGCATATTATGTAGCCCTTTTTACTGTTCATCGTTCCCAGTAGCCCCTGCCCCAGTGGAGCTGGAAGTTTAAGTTAAAGTTTGACCTCCAGATGTTTCTCCAGAGACAGTTTTTTCCGAAGTCACGCAGGAAGTTTCCTCTTGCAGGCAACTTTGTGCGGTTTTGGAAAATGAAGCGATGCATATGCCTTTCTATTGGCAATTTTGATGCCAGTGGAAAGGCATTTCGGGGTGATTAGTCGCCCAGTGTAGAAGTAATTTATTGTGGGTGTCTAATCTCTCTGTGGGCATTAGCCTAAAGGGTGTCAGGAAAGATACAGTTCATTAATGCTGAAAAGGCTTCACTATGCCTTTTCCTAAACTGGGGCCCTCCACCATAGCCTTGCATGTAAAGCTCCACTTCATCCTGCCTGAGTGGAACAAAGACTAACGTTACAGAGATGGTGGCATATATGATTGATATACATATATATTATACATACATATTTATAATATATATTAATATTTAGCAGGGGCAGCAAAACATGCATGAAGCTACTATTATATTAAAATACCCCTAGCAGGGCTGCCATGTGTTGGTTTGCAGAACATTAGGTTGCCTTAGCAAGTCCAATGTAATATAGATGGGTGTTTACTTATTTTTGAGGGTTTGAAATGCCAAAACAATACAGAACATATCACCCCTGTAAGCAGATTTATTAAAGAGGTCTATGTCCCCTTTAAGAAAAAAAAAAGATACGATTTTGTCCACTGGGATACAAGTTTTTCAAATACCTTGACAGTCCTTTAAACATATTAGTCTGTAGCTCCCTTTCTACCTGACTTTGCAGTGTTTTCAACATAAAATATTGTTGAAGTTTACACAGATCCATAAGCCGGGAATAAAATATCCAATATATAAATACAGGTTTCACTGCGATGTTCCAAGCAAAGACATATTACTTTGCTGTAGCACAAATGCAATTTTTCATTACTGATCTGCAATGCATTAAAGTGCCCTCTGGAGCACCAGCATAATGTATGAGCCTTCCTGCAAGGTCTCTGCTCTGTGACAACTATTCCGTATTCTCTCTAACAAGCCATTTCCTTTCTCTCCTCCAGCATTTATTACAGATTGCCTTTGTTCACTAACATTTGCTTTAACCAGTATTCACATTTGGCGGACGCCTTTCTGGTGTCTGGATGAAGGTCCCTTTTAAACTTAAACAGATGTGAAATAAAAGGGGAACTAAACAACCTAAAATATATTCATGTAAAATTGCTCAGCTGGCCAGCTATCCAACATCAACATTATTGAGCAGAGAAGCATCTCCTGCTGCTTTTCTGTTCAGCTCTATCACTTATGTCGACGTGTTGACAACAAGCGATAGAAATGAGCAGAGAAAATGCTTTTCTGCACTGTTGTTTCCAATTCATTATCCTAGCACAAAAAGGGCTGCTAAGACTGAGACCTGTTAAAAAGTGTTTTATCAACTTTAACTACTGATAAAAGTTCAATGAAATTAATTCCAATAAGATTGCAAGCTCTATGGGCCATGGACGGTCCTTCTCCTGTGTCCCCTAACATCTTTATAATATCTTTTTTTACTGGTCTTTTACCTAGTTGTTACTACTGTATTATAATACATGCTAAAAACATAGTTGAAGTAGTAAAATGTTACTTCAATTCCATTTAATACAATGACACCACGTCAACATCTCTCTGACTGTAAAGTAAAGTTTTAAAAGTTCTAAAACTGGAAGGACCTGACTCAGTGCATCAAGGTAGTCTCCTTGTAGATTGTAAGCTCTTTTGGGAACCTCTTGTATCGGTTATTGATTGCTTTATATGTTACTCTGTATGTCTAATGTATGGAACCCACTTATTGTACAGCGCTGCAGAATATGTTGGCGCTTTATAAATAAATGTTAATAATAATAATAGTCAACATAGCTACTCTAGTTATGGGCTAAAATGATTTAATTTTACCACTTCACAGTAAATGTATCATGTGCCCCAATATGAATTTTGGACATAATACAAGACAAATACAAGCAGCGGGGCTGAGTAAGATCATTACAGAAGGCTTCATTATTGTACTCCATGTGCAGTGGGAGGATTTCTACTAAGAAATCTTTGCAGTTAATCTAGGGGGCAATGATAAGAACACTAAGCAGGCTGGTTTCATGGGGCTCTGGAGCTTCTGCAGCAATACCATGTTTTGATGCATTTTCACAGCATAAAGAAGAAACTTAGCATATTAACTAAAGGTGACAAAAAAGAAAAAAAAAACAAATTAGGGTTATGCCCCTAATATCGGTATTAAATCCCATATCCATCTTACAAGATATCTGTCTTTTACCAACTACTCATTCCAGGAACTATGGGAAGCCAGTGGCAAGAGTTTGAAATAAAAAGTAAATCTTCTTACCTTCGGACAGAAGAAACAAATGGATGGCAATAATAAAGATAAGTGGGCCATCTCGAGGGCCTGTTAATAAGTGTTTAATTCTATTTTGATGTATTTAAGTTGCTTTGTATTTATAAAATCTGTTTGTATTCCTTTACAAAGTTAGTGACCCCCACTTCTGAAGTTTATTCTGTTTCTAGGATTGTTTTCTTTTGTATTCATCAGAGTTCTTCTTTCATGTTGTGTCCCCTAGTTCAAGCCATGTTCTCATGCTAAATGCTTCCCTCCTGAATTACTCCCCTTCCGTCCAAATGATCCCTAAAGGGAAGCATATTCATTGTATCTAACCTGATCAGACATGTATATATCATAAATCAGTATCCACATTCCTTTTGTTTTAATGTGCCCCTAACCCCTGTAGATTGTAAGCTCTTGCGAGAAGGGCCCTCTGATCCTATTGTTACCCTGTATACCCTTGTTTGTCTGTATATCCCTGTTTGTTTAAATTTATTGTGAAGCGCTGTGTAACTTGCTGGCGCTATATAAATAAATGATGATGATAAACAATATGTAAATATTTTTTATTTAACCAAATAATACATTATTTGCCTTCCTAAAAGCTTTACTGAATCAAATATTCTGAAATGTATTTCTTCTTTTTTTCGGTTCCTTGTCTGTGTTCATGCCAGGCATTTTGAATTTTCCATAAATATTACACTACCCTACCCTTCATGGTTCTCCCCTAATTTTATTTCCAGTACTTCCTCCTGAACTAGGACTTATACATTGCACCACTCCAAAATATAGTCATCCCTTCTACACTTACATACAGTATATACATGTGTCCTCTGTAGTAATATTCATTTATTACAAATATCAACATACAACATCATCTTTTTTCAGCTTTTATATGTAGTGTAAAGAATAAAATTCTACCTGTATGTGATAAAATTTATAAGGGAAACAACATATACTCAAAATGATGAATGCAACCCACACATAGGAAACACTAATGCCAGAATTGTGTAATGTGTTAGTCTGTAACTTACAGCAAATCTCTCCACATGGAACTACTAGTAGCAGCTACTTGTCACTGCTACTAAAATAAACAATGCTGATCAGTTACTGATAATTGTCTCAACGTGTTTTAGCAGAAGCATTTCTCAATATAGTCTATGGCAGGGTATTTTCTGGAGATTTCCAGCCATGAAAAAGTAGCTGCTACTAGTAGCTTGGTGTACCTTCACCCTAAAGCTTTAAGGAAAACTATACCCCAGAATGAATATGTACTCAACAGAAAAGAATTTCGTCAAACTGGAATATATATATCAGTAAATATTGCCCTTTTACATCCTTTCCCTTGATCCACCATTTAGTGATGGGCTGTGTGCTCCCTCAGCGATCTCATGACCAGAAATAATGCAGATCTTACTGTAACGGGAAGTAGTGTGGGAGCAAAAGGCAGAACTGTGTCCATTAATTGGCTGATGGGGCCTAGCATGTATGTGTGCCTTGACTTGTTTGTGTGCACTGTGAATCCTATGATCCAGGAGGTGGCCCATCATTCTTAAAATGGCAGTTTTCTATGTAGGATTACCCAATGGCACATACTACTAAAAAAATATATTTTTATGAAAATGGTTTATTTAAATGAAGCAGGGTTTTACATATGAGCTTGTTTGTGCAATATATTTTTATTGAGACCTACATTGTTTGGGGGTATAGTTCCCTATAAGCAGGGTTTGGTAATGCAGAAAAGAGAATAAATGATCCACCTATTTTATTTCCTTGTTCCCCAGGCTATATCTGTCCAATGGTTTCCTTAATTTAGGTGTAAAGACCATATTTATATATATATATATATATATATATATATATATATATATATATATATATATATACATACATACATATAAACAAGTAATCACAGGTTCAGCTCAGATGATGTTCAGAGAATAACAACGATCCATGGTCTAACTTCAAAAGAGCAATATGAATAGTAATTGTTAATGTGAAAGCGAACATTTAAATTCTATCAAACAAGACTCCCTAAGGTTGACCTCGGGGGAAAGCATGCTATTCAAATCTGTCTGTTCTCTGAAGACTTTTTATAAACTGAAAATCTGTGTACACATTAAATAGCTCCACGGTTTTTCGTAAAGAAAAAAAAAAACACAATAAATATAAAAACAGCCTTTTTTTATTTTTAATCTGGTCTTTTATCCCTGGAGGGAAACAGGGCCAGAGGGAGAGGATATTGTGTCCAGCAGAACCTGGGAGAGGTTTTTGGATCAATAGCTGTATCAGCAGGATTCCGCTTAATGAAGGTTCCTTCAACAGTGTGGCTTTCTTGCTAATAACAGTAGGTATTACGGATGGCTGTGTGGTTCAAAACATCTGTAGGAAAGACAAAATAATTGCTTCGTTTTGCTTTAGAAAGGATTAGGAAGAATCAAACCCCTCAGCAAAGTGTTTTACTTTGAGGAAGTTTAAGGAAAGCTTTTTATTCCCCCTCCCCCTCGTGTTTGTATTGAATAAGATAAATCATTAATATCTCACTGCAGGGTAAAGAATCATGGTTTGTAATGCACAATGAGCAGCAGCTTAGAGGTCACTGATACAGTGCGAGGAAATCTGTATGTACAAGAGTCTTCATTGTGCCCAGTGACGTGTGTTTTGTAGGTCATACTTTAGATATATAGAAAGATAGGTGCCGACTCATGTCAGGCGTAGCGCGGATGATAATGGTTCGGCCTGTCTCTTGTCATTAACTAATACTAATCTGAATGCATTTATAAAATATCATTAGTCTAGAATATATACAGAAATACTTTTAAAATCATGCAAAAAGCATTTCAAAGCATTTGTCAGTATGGTACTTACAAGGATCTGTAATCACAAATAACTGGAATTATAAAAAGGTGGTAATTAACAGAAAGAGAAATGTTAGGGCAATTTTACACTACTGAGCACTACAAGGCAGGGCGGCAGTTCTAATCACTGTGCACCAAAGCTGCCCCCACAAAAACATGTGGTTAAACCACCTCTATTCACTTAAATATATAATTCCGCTGCCTGGCAAAGGGCCATTTGTCAAATGGGGTGGTGTTGGATGCTTTGGCACTACTTAAAAACTTGGTGATTAAAGTGTCTAAAATTACACAATTTTTATTTTCTTAAAAGGATGAGTGTATTTGTGTTCTGTCTCAGTTAAAAGGCCTCTTCCTTAACTCCCTTCTCAAATAGTACAGGCATAGGACCTATCATCCAGAATGCTTGGGACCTGGGCTTTTCCAGATAAGGTATGGCGATCCAAATGACAGAAATATCTGCTAAAAAAACATTTAAACATTAAATAAACAAAGTAGACCAATGCTATTTTTGCATGTCTTGTTGTTCAATAAAGATATTATTTGGGGAAAAAAAAAAATAAACAAAGTAGGATTGTTTTGCCTCCAATATGGGTTAGTGCAGCTTCGTTACCATCAAGTACAAGGTTACGATTTAAGAATTCAGAGAACAAGGAACTTAATTTTTAAAAATTCAATTATTTGATAAAAATTTAATCTATGGTAGATAGCCATCCCATAATTTAGAGCTATTTCCGGATAAGGGATAGCCATACCTGCAGTAAAATCTTGCTGCCCCCTCGTATGGTGGAGGGAAATTCAGAGCTGTGCAGAGCTCGTGCTGCCACCTTTGTCCCAGTCACTTATGTCTATGTGTAAAGAATATTCAAGTAGCATTTCTTATTTTAATGACAGTAAGTGAAATCAGAAAGATTAAACACATTTAAATATTGAGAAATTGATACTTTATTTTATAATAGAGCATTGTACAGTAAATCATTTCTCTTGTTCTGTAACACAACAGGGCAGAAATGGGTTTACAGAATGAAACACACTAGGGAAAAATGCATATTTATATGCTTCGGTCATTTCATTTGTTGTACAGTACAATATGATTAAAGCATTTAATGTAATGACACTTACATTTTAATAAATAGAAGGCAGCATCCTGTGTGAACATACTAGCTGAAGTTAGTCTATTTGTTTTACTTTTGGAGCAATCTACTTGACACTTGGTAGGTATATGCTGCAAATCTCTGAAGCAGGATGAAGAACTGAAAGGCATCTTTCTTAACAAAACAATGACGTTGGAAAATTATATATAAATCTAAAAAATATACAAACTGATTTCTGTACAATTCTGAATATCTTTATGGTGACAGGAACACGCACAGTATAAGCGAAGAATTCTTGCAAGAAACTTGCCAAACACATTGTAGAAACATCAAACCACTAAATATTGGTTTAAGCTGAGGGTTAAAACATTTTTCACTAAATTAACAAAGGATATTTCGCAAGCAGCTTAGAGGGGTTCTGTCATGATTTTTGGTATTTATGGTAATAAATGGCATTGTTTACAAAGCATATAATTCACTCTGCCAGTTAAAAACTTATTCTTGACCAATAAATGTTTTATTTTTAGCTGTAATATTGGTACGTAGGCGCCATCTCAGTGCTTTGTGCCTGAGTCTGAGCTTTCAGAAGGAGCCAGCGCTACACATTAGAACTGCTTTCAGATAACCTATTGTTTCTCCTACTCCCATGTAACTGGAGGAGTCCCAGGTGTTGTAGCACTCAGTACTGTTCTCATATTTACAACTAGGCATGAGAGATTGAGATGAGAGGCAATGTTACCTGTCCATTCTCCTGCTGATGGGCTGCTGGGAGAGGGGTGATATCACTCCAACTTGCAGCGCAGCAGTAAAGTGTGACTGAAGTTTATCACAGCACAGGTCACATGGCTGAGGGCACCTGGGAAACTAAGAATATGTCTAGTGGCACCTCATATTTCAAAATTAAATATAAAAGAAATCTGTTTGCACTTTTGAAAAACTAATTTCAATGCAGAATTCTTCTGGAGGAGCTCTATTAACTGATGTGTTTTGTATAAACATGTTTTCTTCTGACAGTATCCCTTTAAGAAAAACTTATTTGGATACGAAAAATATTTGCTAGCAGTTACTCATTATTTTACTCACAAAAAAAAAGCCAAAGCAAAAACAAAACCAGAATTTCAAGCAATACAATTTTGCCTTCAACTAAATTCTGAGGCATAAAGATTCTCAGAATATTTTAACTGCTTTACTGTCCGCTGAGTCCAAAATCCATCGGCGGCCAAAAAGCTGCTTCAGCGCATCACAAGTAAGAGTTGGAGACTCAGCAGAGAAAGCATGGGGATATACATAGCTGCAAAAGTCTAACTCTACTGAGACATGATTACCCTAGTATGCACAAAAAACTAACAGAAAACACTGGAACAGAAAGATTCTGAAGGGCGACTCTTTGGATTTAGCAATTTGTAAGGCACTCAAAATATGTGACAGATACAATGGAAATAATTAATTCAGAACAGAATAAACACAAGGTTTCTTACTTAACTTGGCAAAACTTTAAGTATGCAGTAAAATGACTCAAACGGTAGTAGCAGCTCCCATCTTAATACCATTGTGCTGTTCCGAGCACTTACATTAAAGTGATACTGACACCAAAAAATGTATTTTAAAAATATGAACCTACTTCCAAACCTACCTATAGGTCATGATGACTGTTTTTTCCTAAAAGTCCTGTGTCTCTACATAAATCCTACTGAAGATCCTGAACCCGACTATCTGGCAACCCGACTGTAGCTTCTCAATCTGTCAAAAGGACTACGTCATAAACTGGGAGGATTCAGCTTGCCGTTTGCTTCAAAGAGCTCCCCCTCCCTCGCATGGCGTTGTGAACTAGATAGCAGGCAGGCTTGATCTTTCCATTGCCTGCCTACTTCAAAGGGCTTTCCCCCCCCCTCTGCTCTTCCCACGAAGAATTAAATAGCAGGCCAGCTTAAGCTCTCCAGTGCCTGTCTGCTTCTAAGGGCTCTCCCTCCCCATTACACATAGACAACGGAGCTGAGCTTGTCACACACCGGCAGAAAGCAGAAGGGGCGTTGCAGGTTTGTGATTGGGCGTATTTATTCACTTGGGAGGCATTTAAATTAAAACCCAGAAGAGGGGAACAAACATGGCTGCTCCGTGGGTCTGTTATTCGTGCTACCATGATTATGAAGTGAAAAAACTTTGCAGATTTAGTTTATAAGGAATTTAAAGCTGATAAAAATTAAAACGAAAAAATTTTTAATTGGCTGTCAGTATCACTTTAACAATACTGATCTGATGGCTTTCTTTTTACAGTTCATATATAACTCAATGTATGCTGAAAATATATTTATTAAGGCATCTGTTTGTTGCAGTCACACCTAAAGTTTTTGGTCCTACACGTAACTTAAAAAGTAAAGAGGAAATGTCATTAAAAAAAAAAATCCACTAAACTCTAGTGGATAAATCTGCTTCACAAGTAGTTTGTATTAATTGTTCTCTTACAATTGTTCAGATATTTAAGGCTTTATTTGTGAGGTGCTCAACCAAACTTTGTTTTTAGTTGCAACCAACAGTCATGGTATAAGTCACTGAAAGGTTCTGCCCTCTAACTGGCTGATTCCAGCATGATCAGCAATTTGCAATGAACTACTGATAAATGTAAACTGAAATATTTTTAAACACACTAACATGCTTTAAATTAGGTTTAATATGCTGCAAAAGAGGTTAATGTAAAAGGTACTATTGCTCAACAGCAAGTATGTCAATCCTCTTAAGAACACAAATCTAATATATATCAGTTAAAAGGAGAAATTCACAGAATGTCACAAACAACCATAAGCTAAGATACTTGTAAACAGCGTGCTCATTAATTTTCAGTATGGAATCCTCCTTATCCAAAAAGGCTGCCCTTCAAGGGTGTTTCCTGCAAATGGTGCATTAAATATGTTTAGCGTATTGCTAACTGATCAAAACTCCTGCCTCCTCTGTGTCTTTCTTCACATCGGGTTTGACAGCAAAAATGGGGAGGAGGTTGCAACATGCACCCACATCCACCAAAATCACAGATTTGGAACAGGTTTGTGGGCCACCCGATATTCTGGGCATACAATATCCACACAGTTATAAGGCAGCCAAAGATGAATGGCTGATAACAAGGAGGGGAAAAAAATATGAATTCAAACTATTTTCTGGCAACTAGGGTCATTCAAAATTAATAGAACATTAGACAAAGGCACCACAGAAAGGTAAAACCATTAAAAGGATTTCCCCTTATAAGGCAAATGGGTATAAAACATCATTTTGTAAATAATATCATGAACATTTGTCAGGTTGTCTAAAAACCATAACAGGCTAGGCAAATAAACATTTTATGATTATCTTGTAATAAGACAAAGTATTAAAAAACAACAAATTGCACATTATTATTCTCTAAAGGTGCATCTTCGATCACTCACGTGTACATTAATACATTTTTATGAACTGTTAGAAAGTACAGTATGTCATGGAACAAATCAAGTGTAAATATTCTGTTGCAAGTATACCTTCTTTCTAGGTCTTGGTTTGCATGTATATTTATTTATATATATATATATATATATATATATATATATATATATATATATATATATATATATATATATATATATATATATATATATATATATATATCGTGCTACTGTGTAGGCAGGACTGTACATTTTATAAACACATATAGGTGCAACTTGTATTTTGGACTGTAATATCCCTTTCACTTGTTATTCACACTGATAATCATTGGTCGTCCAGTGCACCCTGCAGTGTGAATCCAATATAAAAAGTTTTCTAATAATGCTGATCCCCAAAGTAGTATTTCTGTTAGGCTTTTTGGGCAATACAGTACGTCAAATAACTATGCCGTGCTAAAGGGATCTGAAATGATTCCATAGTTCCTTCCCCACAGTATCCCCTCTTTCAATATTGAATTAAACATACTTGAAAGTATAAGAATAACTGGAAAACTACTGGCGCTGAATCTGATCTAGCTACTGGCTGTTAGAGCGTGCATCCGCTTTGCAACTTCATAAACGTAGGTGACATCTGGTCTCTTCTCTGGATCTGGGTTGATACAGGTATTCACCAGCATTCGCAGCTTTGTAAAATGATAGGGTGGGGGTGAAAGAAGAAAAACAAATATCATTAAGTTATATTTTTGTTGACTGTATAAAACATTTCAGTTTTTCATGTATCAAAATGCTATTTAATAGACAGAGCATAAATAACACTTTCATACCTACAGTAGTATAAACCTAGAAGCTAAAAAAAAACAAGAAAAATGTTTAACATTGTTCTAAAGTGGAAACACAATATGCTTTGCTCTTTTCTAGGTGGCACAATGTTTATTCAGCCTGAGTAAAGAAATCCCTGCATCTCAACTGCAGCAATGAAGCAGTTAAAGGAAAGAGTTGGGTAATTGTTCTTTTCTTTAAAGCGCAAACTTAACATGTTGCAAAATATAACAAAACCATAAATCTTTTTCTAACTGGGAAAATAATCCTCTGTGTGGGCCAGAGGTTTTTGATTTGTGCCTCTGGGCTGTGACACAGGATTCACACTTAGCCACAGCATCGTAGCCCTGCAGGCAGGACCGGCACAGCCGCTCCACTGAGTGGTACCCTCATTATAATCCTCATGCAGGTTGCCATGGCAACTGCCATCCTGGAGCATCCCTGTACCTTCCTAATAAGTTACCATGTGAAATGCAAATGCGGACAGTCTGAAAATTAGTCAAGGAGAATAGGCGATGAGGATGCAGATATGTGAAATATTCATGTGCAGAGTGGAAGTGAGGGGGAAAGAGTAAAGGGGGGGCTGGGAGATAGCATGAGTGTCAGAACAAAAGGCTGCCCCTGACACTCATACCATCATTGTACATTACTGCTTGGAGCCAGCTGCATACAGTGAGGCAGCAGAAGTATTTTTGTACATGTGCACTATTATTTTTTTTTTTAACACCCCACATACAAGTATTTAATTGTATATTAAAAAGCCAAACACAATAAAACCCCCCAAAAAAGTCACTTGTACTTAAAAGAACAATGAATAGCAAACTAGGATATCTCTTGAAACCTTTTTCAAATATGGCACAGAGACCTTAACAGCTCATGATTTTTAGTGTGCACTTTATGCTTTGCTGTTTGCCTAGCTGCATAACTTACTGTAGTTCAACAAACAATCCTTGTTGTATAATGTGACCCATACACTTTAATGTTCTCCTGTGATTAGGCAAGGTGTATGCCAAAAATGGTAAATAGGATTTCATAGTACCCAGTAAAAAAAATATATTTTTGTGTAAGTATATTATTGTGAAAATGTGAAGTGTAAGCTGCCAAGGAATGAAGCAGAGAAAGAAATCATAGAGGAGGACCAAGCCATAAGCAGAGAACAAGGCTGACAGCCCAGAGAACCTGATGATAGTTATGATATAGCAAAGGATGGAAAGAAAGGATGATGGCCAGCAGGTCATGCAAATGGAACAGGACTGGAGAAAGAGGATAGAGAAGCTGTCACACAGGAGTGTGGAAACCTGACCTGCTAAATGGGACTAGAGGGCTAGCAGACTTTGCAGCGGCTGCACACAATGCCATAAAGGCTAATGTCATACCTGGCATTTTATCCATTGGTGAAAAATACTCCAATACAGCCCCAGTGTGCCCTGTGTCTGCAGATAGCGGCAGCAATGGGATTGGCCTGTCACTGTGCACACCACTGCTGTCATTGTCTGCAGCCATGAGACAGAATGGGACTATACTGGCATTTTTCCCACTGGTGGAGAAAACAGTAGGTGTGACATTAGCAAAGCTTATGTCACACAAAGATATTAGTGATATTAGTAGATATTAGTCAACTGTAAGCTAGCTAGAGCACATTACATACTGTGCTACTTGCAACACTGGATTACAATAAAATATTCTCCTAGTCAGCTAATTTAGGGTAAAAGAACAATTAAAATGTAAGTTTATGCATAGTGCACAGGGCATTGATTCATAAGCAGGGTATGATTCTAACATACATCATTTAAATATGCCTATGTCAAGTATACTCTTAAAACTACTTACTGCCCCGTTCCCCAGATATCACTCACATTTTTATTTACAGAACCATACAGAGTCTGGTTTTTGAAGAGCACACTGAGACAAGCCTTGTAGAGTTGCAATGATCTCCATATTGCCAAGGCCAAAAAAATCTTTTTCTAGTCTCATCCTCCTGCATTTATCTTCTGCTACTGATTCTGTCAACCATTCTATTCAAATGCAAATTCTTCATTCCCTTGGTATCAACAAAAGAGCTGCATCCTGTTTCGCTTCTTTCCTTTCTGAGTCTTCCCTCTCTTCTCTTTTACTAACAAATCCTCTTCTCCAGTTTAACTAAGTCTGGGGGTCTCAAGGTTTTCAAATAAGCCCTTTTCTGCTCTTCCTGTACTGTCTTTGAAATACCTAATGAATTTATTTCGCTTTAAATACCACTTGTAAATTGATATACCCCTTTACTAAGAAATCCAGACCTCGAGTTGCCTCCTGGATAGATTAGCACTACCCCTGAAGGAACCTGAACTGAAATGTCTTTCACCCAAACATGATGCTCTCACGTCTATCTCCTTCAGTCTTTTTTAGACTTTGCTGTTAGAATCTTCGTGCTCTCACCTGAGAGAATCTACTAAACATTTATTATGGCTCCCTGTTAAGCTATGGATAACTTACAAAATCCTATTAACCTTCATAACCTTTTACTCCACTCCACCTTGCTATATCTCCTTTTACTTCTGGTTGTCTCCTCCATATCTCCTTAGATACACCACCCTTACCCCTTGCCATTTTGACTGAAAATCTTTTCTCTTGCTGCTCTTTACCCCTACTATGATAGACCTCCCATGAATTACTCTTTAATGAGTTCTACCATTGCCACTTAAAACTGAGCACTTATAAGTCAATGTCTGAACAGTTGAATGTAACAGCACTTATTACCCTCTTGTTTGTGCATATCAGTTCCAGCCCCCCCCCCCCCACCAATAAGAATGTAAGCTGAATAAAACATGGCTCAAAGTTTTTCACCACATACTAATATTGTACTGCAAAGTACTGTGTTGCACTTCAGTGTAGAAGGGCAGACAGGCAGGAGTGAAGAAACAGTAGCGGAGGGCAAGGGAGACAAGCAAGCAGAACAAAAGAAATGAGGGGAGGGATGGATATAATTAGTCATCTACCTTTAAGTGTGCATTTTTCCATATAGACTTCTCTCCCAAATAAAGAAAAATAACACTACAGGGGAAGCTTTGGATTAAGAACAAAAGGGCTACAAAGTTCTGCAACACACATTTTGCAAATATAAGGGGCATATTTACTATAGTGTGTAAGCCAGTGATCCCCAACCATTGGTTTGTGACTCACCAACCCCCTGAATGTTGCTCCCAGTTGCCTCAAAGTAGATGCTCATTTTTGAATTTCTGGCTTGGAGGCAAGAGTTGATTGCATAAAACCCAGTGTAAAGCCAAACAGACCCATCTGTAGGCTACCAGTCCACAAAGGGGCTATCAATTAGCCAATTATAGCTCTTATTTGCACCCCCAGGAACTTTTTTCATGCTTGTGTTGCTCCCAAACACTTTTTCCATTGGAATGTGGCTCTCGGGTATAAAAGGTTGGGGATCCCTGGTGTAGGCCAACATCACCAGTGATGTTGCCCAAAGCAACCAATCAGATCTTTGCTCTTGTTTTGTAACATGTAGGTGACCGTTCAAATCTAATTGCTGATTGATTGCTATTAGCAACATCAACGCTAATGTTGACTTACACACTATAATAAAACTGCCCCTTTGTCATAAGTTAGAACAGCGTTCACAGCATACAGTTTCTGCACATATCCCTACATTCACTATATAATTCAGTGATGCAAAACAGTCTTTTGATTAAATGAAAATAAATGAAAAAATCATCAATAGGTGTGCACATTCCCTTATAAAAATCAGCACAAAATATGAGGAAAATCTGGATAAATGAAGGAAAAAAGAGCATTCATACCCTAGAGCACAAAGAATGAAGGCTCACTGCCAAACTATTACTTGCTGCTTCGATTAACCTAATCTTGGACTTTCACTTTTACCTCTATTTATGTATAGCTGAATGTATTTATGTAAAGTATTATAAAACATTTATACTGTAAATATAATTCCCTAGACTTTGTAAGAACAAATATGGAATTTGTTGTAGCTGAAGTATACATATTATTGAGATGTAGATGTATGCAATACATTTGCAAGTATTAATAGCAGCCACAGATAACAGTAAATACAATGGAAAATACATGGAAAATAATGATACCTCCTCAGAGTAGTGGTCAGATGGTAAGGGAGGGTAGTCACACTGCTCGATCTTCTTACAGAGAGAGTAAAGATTCATTTTGTCTCCATAGAATGGGCTCTGCAATGCAGCCATCTGACAAAAACATTACGTACAAATCTTTGTTAGCATTAAGTGGATTTTGTAATCAAATGTTAAAAGCAGTGACCGTCACCCAGTGACTCTACAAATGTTGATGAACTACAACTCTCATTATAAACACAGAATTAAATAGTAAAACCGAACATGTTTCTAAGAAGTATTTTATTTTTATACTGCACTATAGCTATGGTGTCCTTATTTGTTGTAATGTGTGAGCCGGCCTGAAACCAGCAGTACCAACATGACGGGAGTGTTGGAGCCAGCCAAACACTGCTTTTCCCATGCCCCTCCCTGCCCATGACATTGACAACCACTTCCTTCTACTCTGCCTGAAGCATGTGGGTATATAAAGAATAACAGGCTCGTTGAGTTGGGTGCAGGTGAGAATTGGACAGGTTATGGTCAGGTGTGAGATGACAAAAAGTCAACTCCCACATTACTTCATAATATATTATTCATATTATAATTCCCTATATACATTTTATTACCTGTTACAACTTCCTTATATATCTCACAATTTAGATGCAATTTCACAATTTAATTCTGATTGGCTGTCCTCTTAAAAAGCTAGTATACACCCTATTCAACATTAATTCAAAGTATATTGCTTGCGCTAAATGCACTATTTCCTTGTTTTAATTAAGGCAGTATCTATGGTTGTTGTAATTTCTAGTATAAAACAGGTCAACATTTGAAAACGAAACAAAAGTGACATTCTACTTCCTGGTACCAATGAACAAAGTCACACAAACCAGAAGTCCACTGGGAAGCCTCTGTATAATGAGACGCTCTTTATTTAGAAGACAAGGCTCCCAGCCCGAACCCTACACGACCTAACAAATCCCCTCTATTTATAGACCAAAGACATCACAAATGGATGGGGTGGGCGCACGCCTATAAATAAGAGAGTGTAAGGTCGGGAGAGGCAAGCAGAGGAGTTCGACCCCAACCCGCCCACAACCGGAAAATGTAGAGTGGAGGTTGGCCCAAACCTGCCCGACCCCCCTGACTTTACCAATTTTATGGCATTTTTTGCATATTCAGTTTCACTGCTATGAGGTGAGACTGTCGAGGTTGGGGTTGTTTTCTCTGGAAAAGAGGCGCTTGCGAGGGGACATGATTACTCTGTACAAGTACATTAGAGGGGATTATAGGCAGTTGGGGGATGTTCTTTTTTCCCATAAAAACAATCAACGCACCAGAGGTCACCCCTTTAGATTAGAGGAAAGGAGCTTCCATTTGAAGCAGCGTAGGTGGTTTTTCATGGTGAGGGCAGTGAGGTTATGGAATGCCCTTCCTAGTGATGTGGTAATGGCAGATTCTGTTAATGCCTTTAAGAGGGGCCTGGATGAGTTCTTGATCAATCAGAATATCCAAGGCTATTGTGATACTAATATCTACAGTTAGTACTAGTGGTTGTATTTATAGTTTATGTATGTGAGTGTATAGATTGGTAGGTGTGGGTTGGGTGTGCTGGGTTTACTTGGATGGGTTGAACTTGATGGACACTGGTCTTTTTTCAACCCTATGTAACTATGTAACTGCTATTAATGGCTTGTTTGAGCCCATAAAAGATTCACTGCAAAGCAAGGTTACTCAAACTGGGATTCTGTCCACAGATCCGCTGTGTTTATTTATATTTGTCAGCATGAACGCTTTCCAAAAATATTTAGTTTTTTGGGGTCAGGTTACTCTATAGGGCTCTTATGACATAATCGTTGCTTATTATGCAACAGCCAGAGAGTCAGGATTGAATCAGTCGTTTCAGAGTCTATGAATGCCATATCCTAAGCATGTTGGGCATCGAACAGTTCAGCAGACCGCCAACATTCATTTTTATGTTTTATGAAGGAATGTAAGAACAAGACATGTACCAAATCTATGAGTCGGTTAGGGATTCAGCCATGATTTGGCCTTTTTATTTGCAGGATTCGGATCCGGCCGAATCCATGTGCTTGGCCGAGCTGAATCCAAATACTTAAAATCACGTGACTTTTTGTTACATAAACATGAAAGTTGACAATTTTCTACACGGTTCTCTTCAGCCTCTGTGTGGCCTAATTTGCATATGGATTGTTTAATTTTTGTAGGTATTTAAAGCTCTATGTCATGTTACAGTAGTAGAATCACACAAAAGTCAATTTCAGGAAGCTTAGATTGTTCTGAAAAAAACCCCAATATATAATTATATAGTAAACTTCCCCAGGAAATGCAGCAAAACAGAGGAAACCCAACATGTAAAAAAAAAATTAAAAAAAAATGTATGTATGTATATATATATATATATATATATATATATATATATATATATATATACACACATTAAACAAAAATACGTATTTATAGATATATATGACCATAATAATGTTATTTTACACAATCAGGGACTAAAAAAATATATTCTTTACATTCGTGCTTGAAATCTTATGCATAAATTATGTAGATATGCGAATATAAATTTAGTGATAAAATTGTATTTTTAAAAAGAACAGATATGAGCTGGAAACGCCCATCAGTACATTAAAACTATAGATTCTGAAATGCATTCAATATTAGCTACTCAGTGTAAATGAAATCATAAAATCGCCACAACGTTCAGGGCTGAAACGGCAGATAAGGAGGTAGAAACAATAGGATTTCTACCTCCTTCTCCCGATTCAGCCCTGACGGCAGATTTTGCTCAAGCGCCTTCTATGGCGCCGATCAAAATCTTTTAACCTGGCCGATCGGCGAGTCGACCGATATCAGCAGCTTCCTGCGATATCGGTCGACTTGCTGACTTGCCATACACGCACCGAATATCGTACGAAACAAGGTTTCGTACAATATTATCGGTGCGTGTATGGCCAGCTTAAAGGAAAAGTAACACTAAAAATTTTTAACTAAAAAAATCTATTCTACCCTCCCCCAATAATTGCCCTATCCTGAAAACTATTTGTTATTTATAATGCTTTAGAAGAAAATACCTGTAAAAAAAACTTGGCTTCCGGGCATTTCAACAAAGGCGATATGGCGACGCAGGGAAAGTTTCAGGGGAAACGTTCACTATGCGGCGATCAACTGATTGAGTCTAGCTTTCCTTCTGTATAGGAAGGAGTCAGGCTAGACTGGATCAATCGATCACCGCATAGTTAAACTTCACCCGATACTTTCTCCCGCATGGCCATATCAGCTTTGTTGAAATGACCGGAAGCCAAGTTTAACAGGTATTTTCTTCTAAAGCATTATAAATAACAAATAGTTTTCAGGATAGGGCAATTATTGGGGGAGGGCATAATAGATTTTTTAGTTAAAAATTTTTAGCGTTACTTTTCCTTTAAGTGTAAAAGTCTTCTGAGATTGTTGCACATTTGCTTCCGGGTAGTATGTAGCAATAAAACTGATTTAAACGCTCATCTTTTATATAAGTATTAATTAATGGGAAAGGCACACCATAGTGTACAAACTGTGGGAAGTCCCTCTAAATGTATTTATCAACATTAGTGCCATGTATAACAATAAGTTGGTGGGGGGGGGGGGGGGGGAGTCTTCCGCAATTTACATTCTACTGTTTGCAGTTGTATCTATTTTGTATAGCCTAAACCTAAATGAGAACCTTTCTTAGAATAATCACTAAATGGATTCCCAGAACAAGCCAGTCATGTCCTGCATACATCAGTTTAGAATATTTATTTTTTTGCAGTCGACTACAGTATATGTGGCAAGGTATCAAGTATTTACTATTTAGATGATAATGAGACTGGTATTGTTGTTTTTTTTTTCTCTAAATGTCATTGTTATAAAACCAATTACATCAACACCATGTTGTTGCGTTTTTTCCCTTAAGGGTAATGGCACACAGTGATACCTCATTGAATTTAGCACCTGCAGGATAATCTTTTGTAGATTTAATGCCAAATATATACATTTTTATAAACAAAAACCCACATAACAAGTCACATTTACAGCACCATTCTTCCCACATGCCCTTTTCAGAGTGATCAAAATTCCAGTTAGAGCTCTGTACATCTCTAAAGGTTAGGGATCATCTGAGTAAATCGAAACCACATTCATAGGGTTCCAAAAATACGTGGTTTCTAGAAACCACAACCTTTAAATGCATATTTTCATAGCTTACGCTTTCGCCCCTGCCAATATAAAATAGTTAACCCTAGAAGATCATGTATTTTTAAGTATGCATCCTGGGAATTTAAAATAGGTAAAGGTCTTTCTACTCCATATTAACAAACCGCAAATATTTGTAAGGGCAACATATACATTTATCATAAATATGAATAGCACAGGTATTTGGAGTACTAGTTATGCATATGATTGCCCATCTTTGTGGCATGTAGTGTATGGCTGACACTTTAGCCCCTGTTAAAGCCAGGTACAGGTATTGATCCCTTATCCGTAAACCCATTATCCAGAAAGCTCCGAATTACGGAAAGCCCGTCTCCCATAGACTCCATTTTAATCAAATAATACAGAATTTTAAAACTTTTTCTCTGTAGTAATAAAACAGTGCCTTGTAATTGATCCCAACTAAGGTATAATTAATCCTTATTGGATGAAAAATTTTGCTATTTGGTTTAATTGATGTTTTATTGATTTTTTAGTAGACTTAAAGTGGACCTGTCACCCAGACATGAAAATCTGTATAATAAAAGTCCTGTTCAAATTAAACATGAAACCCAAATTCATTTTTATATTAACACATCCAAACCCATTATAAAGGCATTTAAAAATCACAGCTGTCAATCATATATTGCTTGCCCCGCCTCTATGCCTTAGGCATAGAGGCGAGGCAGACAGTAACTTTAGCTTTCCATTCAGCACTTCCTGCACATCTCACTTCTCCCCTCCCTCCTCCTTATCTAATTGTGTAGCCAGTGCATGGGCATGGGCATCAGGCCCCCCATTCTATCACATAAACAAGATTTTGGCATGATACAAAGCTTGCCTTAATAACAGTGTCCACAAAATGGTGCCTGCCTGCTTGCTTTGATTGAGTAATTCCAAGACGGAAGGAAACAAGATTTATATTATTTATACTGAGTAAGTAAAGTTTATTTTGCTCAACTAACAATATAGAAAATAATTTGGACTTATTTCTTAGGGTGACAGGTCCGCTTTAAGGTATGGAGATCCAAATTACGGAAAGACCCCTTATATGGAACACCCTTGGTCCTGAGCATTCTGCATAACGGGTCCTATACCTGTACTGCTTACAGCATGAAAACCACTCATTCTAAAATATCAATCCTAAAATATAAACTGCCCCTGCAAGCAAACTATCATCTATGCCTCAAACACTAATGTGACCCAACAATCTCATTTGTAATTGGGAAGCAGATATCCTAAAGGATTCAAAATTGGAAACTATGCCTTCCTAGATTTAAAGAAACTTAGCCCTAAAATTGAATATGGCTAGAATTGCCATATTTTATAAACTAAACTAACTGCACCAACAAAGGTTCTGTTTTGTTATGTGACATTTTAATATACAGTATATTGTGGGTCAGTGACAGCAGCACAGAGCATGTGCAGGGAATTAGCAGAAAAGAATATGGGATGCTACTGGGGGCACAGATCTGCCCTGCTAAAGGGCCAAAACATAATGTGCAGCATTTCTGCCCTACTTCTTTGCTAAGCTTTAGTTCTCTTTTAATATTTTGCCCCTTTAAAGAAACTATAATCTATGCTTAAAACATCCAAAGTATCCCTACAACCTAATATGCCTTTGGACAGCAAAGATCCCAGTAATTTCACAGGTAGCTATACCTCCAAATTGTTATCTCCCACATGCATTTTGCATTGGGGACAAATAGGTATCAGAGCTCACCACTGACTCTAGCTGCCAGAGTTGTAACACCCCACAAACATTAATGTGTGTGACTGCGCAAAGCACACTGATCTGCTCTACTGAATGTGTTGATTAGTTAAAACACTCTCTTTAGGAAAGTTTTCCTGATAATCAGGGCTTAGGCCAAACCCCATTAAGTAGAGGTGAATAAAATTAAGCATACAGCCATGCAACCTCCATAGACAAACACATACAGCAGTATAAGTCATACTGAAAAGCTTACTGACTGTCAATGTGGCAATTATAGGATGACACTTAAAAAAAAAAAAAAAAATCCACCTTTCTAGACCAGCCCTGATCAACTGTTTGATCTGTTATTGTGAAGTGAAATAAAATAATGCATCTCCCACCATACCCCCAGCGCCACCAGGTGTCAAGGTTTAATATGTTTTCTCTAATAAAGATCACATTAATACATATGCCTTTAGGAGGCATCTAATATTCATCTTCTCCAGTAAAAGTATTTTAAGGCCCTATGCCTTTTTTGTTTGTATCTCGATAAAGGAAGGAGTCAAAAAGGATGATGTCACAAAATGTCTGTTCTATAGATTTATCTTGAAACTTTCAAAATGCACAACTGCAGTCTATGGAATCTGCTAGTGTTGCAATTCACTATGTACCACTGCCTGACTATGCTTTGCAAGGCGTTTCTGTTGGTGAACAGGTTAATGTCACACGTTGTAGGTGGGAAGAGAAAAAAAAATAACACTCAGAACGTCCCCTGGAGGAGCCAACCGCGACTAGTATATTTTCATGCATCTCCTGCTTTGACAGATGAAAAATGTCAACTGTCCTGTTTTTATTTTGAAGCTTTATGCACTATTCATCTGCTTCATTAGTGTATCTTCCCGAGTTCTCTGACAGCTGCTCTCTCTCTCTCTTTTTCCTCCCTCCCTCCGACTCCCCCCCTCCCTTTATTTCTCCTCTCGGCAGCTGAATTTTTCAGGCTAATTTGATCTTGCACACTGAGCCGATCTTGGGGAATGATTGACTTGCTCTCCTGACCTCGCGGCCTGATTAGTATTCTGGGGGTGTTTTGAAAGGACTGGATCCCACTGTCTATCTTTAAGGCTTGTACTACTCCTTTCCCTCTCTCTCCTTTGCTTCCTCTTCCCATGCTGTGCTGAAAAGCCACCAACTACAACCTTGTCAAGAATGCAGGCGCTGTGCCTAACAATAAGACAAAGGGATAATAGCTTGTAATACCTATTTTTACAAGAAAGGTCTATGTAGTAAAATCAAATCCTCTTCATCTTAATTGAATTAAACTTGTTTCCATATCAATTAAAATACTAATTTTGATACTCTAATTTTACTAGATAGCCCTCTTTGCAATTTTCACTCAATCTTGTAATTAATTTCAAACTGTCATTAATTAAGGAGAGGAACATTTTATTTTTCTAAAGAATATCTGTAATTTTCTGGAGCTCAAAGTGCACTTTAGATTATGACCCTCCATGTGTACAAGGTACTATGTATTATTAAACAGAGTATAAAAAGGCATAATACCAAACAGATGAAACCAGAGCAGGACAATCATACACTAAAGGAAGGCACATGCAATTAAGTAAGATTAAAGTACAGCGGTCTAAAAAGCGAAGTTGAACTTCAGTACAACAGTCAATTATAAATGCCACAATGACTTAAGTGTCTCTAGGTCATACTAGAGTGTGTGTATGCATGTGTCTGTCTTGACTACAGCTGAGGGTGTCAGTGAATTCCAATAATTTGAAATTTGATAGGGTATTTATAATATATATATATATATATATATATATATATATATATATATATATATATATATATAGATAGATATAGAGAGAGAGAGAGAGAGAGAGAGAGAGAGAGAGAGAGATAAGAGATAGATAAAATATATATCTATAATACACAAGCACCATTTATAAGTTAAATAACTTATATCCTAACTTATAACTAATAGCTTATATCCTTATGTAAGTTATATCCTTATAAATGGTGCTTAGTTATGTCATCTCAGTCACGACTCACTGGAACTTCTGTATTAAAATAAATAATGCACCACCTGTTGTAAAATATGAGGATATTAGAAGCCATGGAACTCTTAAGTGATTTATAATACCTTTATAATACAAAAAAAATCATTAATATCCTGTAAATTATATGCTTAACAGTGCTAATTTAGGTCATCGGCTATAACCAGTGCTTAGTGATTAATTTGTCACATGACTCACTAGAACTTGTGTATTATGATAAATGATGCACTCCTTGTTGTGTAATATCTAAGGGGGTACTTTATAAATAATATAAAATGTGTTCTGTTACATGACTTACTGAAAAATGTGTATTATAATAAACATTACTATTGCCATTATATTTATCTTTATCTGATATTCCAAGGCTCCATTACTTTATGGTTTTGGGGAAGAATATTTTACGCTCCACTAATCACCTCAGTTGCTTTATATGGTTATCTATAGAATGCAATGCATAAAAGCTCTTAAAGGAGAAGGAAAGTCATTTTGGCATTTTACTGCCAATAGATTTGCCACATTAATGCCACCTAGAACAATATATTTATTCTGCAGAAACCATTACATATCTGAGTATTCAGCTTTAGAAGCTTTCGCCATTTGCTAAAGATGCCAGCTGCCATTTTAAGTGGCTTCCTGCCTGCAGCTCTAGTCGTTATAGCTGAGATCACACATTCCTAAGGGAGGGCGGAGGGAGTTCTTAGCATTCTAGTGGGAGGGGGAGCAGGAGAGGGGAGAGAACTGCGCAGACTTAAGGATGTTTCTGAAAAAAGGAAGTCAGACACTGGAACATCATGTTTACAAAAAGAGAGACAAGAAATCCTGTGTTTCTTTTGATAGAGGACTCAGCATTTCTGTGAGTGCTTATGGCTGTATTTACATAGACCTTTCTGATAAAGCTTACTTAGTTTTTACCTTTCCTTCTCCTTTAATAGTAAGTTAACCCTGTAAAACCATTTCAAAGCATTTATGAAGAATTCAAAATGGGTCAATATGGCTTTCAACCTCAAAACTGCACATGTTTGCATTACCGCATCTTAGGGCTCATTTTCATCTGCAGAGTGCTAAGTGCAATTTGGAGTGTAGTCAGTGCCCCTGTTTTTCTTCCCAGAATGCAAGAATTGCATCTATTTTGGAAAAGGTAACACAATTGTGTAAGCATTATGGCACAAAGCAGACTCAATGACACAGAAGTCCGTCTGGTGTCACTTTCGGTGTTTGTCATGCAAGTTTGTCATGTCTACGGCCATGTTGATGCAGGACACAAGAGGGACCCTGGAGCTACTACTTGGTCAGGAGGTTGCAGTAGCTCAAGTGTTCCCATGCATCAACTGGTGCAGCACAAGTGTGCCACAAGCACAACTTAAGAAAATCGCATTTTGACACAAATAAGTGGTGGATGCGCAACTCACTGCGGTGAAAAGCACTTGTTTTGTGTACAAAGATAAACCATCATAAATGTGAATCTCCGCAGGTTTTCTAAATGAATGTTTAATACATAATATGAATAGAATTACCCAACTATGGGGCTAGATTTAATTCAGTGAGAAAGTGTGAAACCTCACGGACAAGATTCAATTCAAGGAGAAAAACATTTCTCCTAATTCAATGACAGTTTTTCCCCATAGACTTCAAAAGTTTTCACATGATAAACCATTATATGTGATGGAACAGAAATGGTCAAGGCATTCTGATTAAAAATGAGTAGTCTGACATTTATGGGAGGAACTTCATTTAAAGCTTGCAGACATTGCACTGTGTTATTGATGTTGAGTACCCCAACCTCTTCTTCCTCCCCTGTCCTGGTGGTCACATCTGTCCCATTTAATAAAGTAGCCCATCTCCATCAATGGAAAGATTATTCTTAAAGGGATTCTGTCATGATTTTTATGGTGTACTTTTTATTTCTAAATGGCATTGTTTACATAGCAAATAATTCACGCTTCAGTTTAAAACTTTATTCTTAAATCAACAAATGTATTTTTTTAGTTGCAATGCTGGTGTGTAGGCAGCCATCTCAGTACATTGTGCCTGATCTTAAGCTTTCAGATGGAGCCAGCACTGCCCGTTACAACTTCTTTCATATACATTATTGTTTCTTCTACTCCCATGTAACTGGAGGAGTCCAAAGCTGGACATGGATTTTTTTACTACTGAGTGCTATTCTAAAATCTGCCACTTTTAGCAATACAGGTGCCAGGGAGCTGCTATCTTGCTACCTTCCCATTGTTTTGGTGATCGGATGCTGGAGGAAAAGGGAGGGGGTGATATCCCTCCAACTTTTAGAGCTGCAGTAAGGTGTGACCAAAGTTTATCAGAGCACAGGTCACATGACTATGGCACCCTGGAAAATGAAGAATACGGCTAGCCCCATGTGAAATTTAATGTGGATTTCTATGCAGGATTCTGTTGGAGAAGCTCTATTAACTGAAAAACTTTTTTTCTATGACAAGATCCCTTTAACTGAAGAAAATCTATCAGGATAATGGTCAGGGATTATGGATACTAACAAGCTGCATCTGCATAAAATGAGACAAGAGATACTATTGCTTTTAGTGTGCTTTACATAGAACAAATTACATTTTCTCTATTCCAGATATAAACTAAAATACTGTAGACAGTGAGCAGTATGATGGTTCACAGTTGGATGGCACTTATAATTCTTATATTCCCTTATGTGACTGAACGGTGCTATCTCATGTAGTCTGGAATTTTACCCTGGCATATGCATGAATAAATGCTGCTATTACCTCATAAAGAAGACATCCTAAAGACCAAATATCAGATTTGAAGTTGTATCCATTTTCATGTATCCTCTCAGGTGACATGTAATAAGGGGTTCCCACTGGAAGAGAAATGTATAATTAGACTCTTTCCCCAGTGAACTCCATAAGCCACCATCAAAAACCTACTGAATGCATAAGCCTCCAAAATCCAAGAGATAAAATTCATTTACTGAAAATGCAAAAACAATTACTTACATAAAGTAAAGAGTTTCATGTTGTTCACATATACACACTGCAAAATACACAAATGTGCATGCTATCCTAACTACGTCACAATTAATTTTATTACCATGACCCTTCAAAATACATTGTAATGGAGTAGTTAACGTTTAAATTTGTCTGAATTTCTTATTTCCTGTGTTTTTTTAATTATATAACTTTATGAGTAGCACCTATCCATTTTGGAATTTCAGAAGGTGTAAACTTGGCAGTGGTTTGAGTAAAAGACTGGAAGATAAACTGAAGAGGACCTGAACATGCAAATAAACAATAGGAAAATAATAAAACAAACAAAAAAATGGAACACTTACAGTAAAAATGGCTGCTGTGGGCAATGCTGCCCATTTGAATGCAGTAAAGAGGCATTTTAAAAAATAAAACCAGTTGATACATCGCTAAGAACAGTAAATGATATATGTTAGCTTTAAGTACTTTCGATTTTGTTTATTAAAATAAGCACTGTCCATAGTCCATAAAAACCGTATGCCAAATGCCTGGCAATCTATTGCACACCATTCTCTTTGTCCTAATTAACTTATTTGCTACAAACAATATTTAAAAAATTCTATTCTCATTTTCAGGAAAACAAACTTTTGGTCTACCAAAAATCTGTCTTTTTGTTAATATTTTTGTGCTTAAGCAGCAAGTCCTATGAATTTGTTTTTTCTCTTTAAAATTTAACGATAGTCACATAAAATAAATAATCAGTGGTTATGGTGGCAGTGGGATCTTTTAACATCAGTTGAAGGGTTAGAGGTTGTCATAACAGGAAACTCATGAAAGCTGCGTGAAATTAATAGTGTGTGCTCCCAATGCAGGTTAATAAGGTTTTCCGGAGGGGGCCGAGGCTTTCACAGCTGACACATGGCATCAGACAGGGCAGTAAAACACCCTTAGTCCCTGTGCCTCTCAGGACGGCTTACCTAAAGAATGTGCAGCTGTGGTTTTAGAACTGAAGAAGCGGCCCAGGCCTAAATCTCCCAGCTTCACCACCCCTGTGGCTGTTATAAATACATTGGCTGGTTTAATATCTGCAGAAAAACAGAAAATGTTACAATACCAGAAAATAAAGGTAAGGAGCAATAAAAGGAAAGAACTGGTTTGTTGTAGAGCAAGTTTCATATATCGAAACATCTATCTGACATTCTTAGAACTAGAATTTTACTCACTTAAAAGTAACAAAGCAACTTTGCCTTGAATAGCAAAAGTATTGCTTTTAAAAAGCAAAATATTCCTGAGCCTTCTTTACTGACAGAAGGAAATTTAATAGACTACTCAAATCAGTTTGGAGGTGCATTAAAAACAATTGCAAAAACTAACTGGAGCACTGCAGCACCTCAGCATTGGCATGATCCGAATTCATGAGGCAATGCTAAACTAATTTACTTACATGGGGTAATGTCTAACATGCAATGCTTCTTATCTGTTTTAATATACAAAATATACTGCACCAAGCATTGGAGTTTTGTTTCAGCACTCAAAATTTTGAATTTCAAGCTGCATCTGCAGGGTGGAACCTATGATGATTCAGAACCCAAGGCTGCATTTGAGAATTTGGAATTCCACATGTTTGCTTTTGCCAAAATTATCCAATAGGCTTCTCAGTGCAGAATATTAAAATATTATTGTTTAAAACAGCGGTTTTCAACCTGGGGGGTCAAACAACCCTTTCACAGGGGTCGCCTAAGACCATCGGAAAACACCATTTTATGGTTGGGGGTCAACAGCACATGAGGATCTGTATCAAGGGGTCGCGGCATTAGGAAGGTTGAGAACCACTGGTTTAAAAAGTTAAGATAAAAAAAAAAAAGTTATGATTAAAGGGGCAGTATAGACCCATGTTCAACACAAGGTGCTGAATATATGACTTGCTGATTGTTTAAATCACAAAAAAAAAATATATATATATATATATATATATTTTTTTTTTTGTTGTTAGCATTTTTTTTTTTTTTTTTTTAAAGGTGATGTACAAAGGTATGGGACCTGTTATTCAGAATACTTGGGACTTGGAGTTTTCCAGATAAGGGATCTTTCTGTAATTTCGATCACAATCACCAATAAGGATTAATAATATCTCAGTTAATTTACAAGGTACTGTTTTATTACTACAGAGAAAAAGGAAATAATATTTAAAAATTTGATTTATTTAATATGAAGCCTATGGAGATAAACTTCCCATAATTCAATGCTTTCTGGATCACTGATCCCACACTGTAGTTATCCTATTCTAGAATCCCTAAAACAAGCAAGTTTCCAATACATAAGCATTATTGTTTTCTTACTGTTACAGATCCAGATTCACCTGCTCCAACAGGCAGCCATGCCTAAGCTGTTTAAGCCAGACACTGGCAGAGCAGAAAATACACATCCAGTGGAAAGCATACTTGTTTCTGCTACAAACAAATTACTTCAGAATCAAAATGGGCTTAAAGAATAAGTAAACCTTTTTTTTCTATTATTAAAATTACTCTAAACAGCTTCCCAGATTGCCTACCTTTGTCCCTCTGTTCTTTCTGACCTGCTTGCCGAGTTACAAGCTACTGGAGTCCTCCCCTTCCTTGTTCAGCGTGAAGCTCCGCCCCCACTTCCTGTTCAGGTCTCTCACTACTCCGACAACTTGTCTAAGGGGTATATTTATCATGCTGTGTAAAAAGTGGCGTAAAACATCACCGGTGGTGTTGCTCATAGCAGCCAATCAGATGCTTTGCTTTGATTTTCTAACTGTTGAAATCTAATTTCTGATTGGTTGCCCTGGGCAACATCACCAGTAATGCTTTACTCCACTTTTTACACAGCATGATAAATATACCCCTAAGTGTAGAGCCCTTTTGCGCATGCCAGGAGGCAGCAGGAGCCAGCCTGTGTATGAGCAGGCTTTTTTTTCCCAGGAGGGTGGGGGCTTCCGCTCCTTCTGAAGAACTTTCAAATATGGCACATGTGACTGCAAAACACCAGGGGGAAGTGCTGGACATGGTGGATTAAGGTAGTCTTATATTAAAAATAAAGGTAGTGTAAAGTGTAGAGAATAGTAGTCTAAGGCTAAATATATGATTTGTTTTTTTTAACATTTACATCTCCTTTAAGACTGTCTGTTGGAAAGTGGATTGTTTATCTTTGAAACAGAAATAAAAATATAATGCATACAAAATATACTTCATTTTTTAATTCTTTGGCGATTGTTACAGAATCCCTGAACTTAATGAAATGACTTTACATCTTTAGGTTCTTGAGCTAAATAGAGCAAACAGGAAAATTGAAGCAACTCCATGTATGGCTCTTGCAAGGAGATAATTAAACCACCAGTGCAAAGATAATCCCACTATAAAACAAACTTCTGCTAATCTGTAAATCTAAACAGTCACAACAAAGGTTAAATGCTGGGTGTATCACTGGTTAAGGTAACTGAGATAATTAAAGGTATAGTTGTGTGTTAAAGTAAAATATTGCATTGTTACAACTGTATTAAAAAAAACATGGTTAAGGAATACACATATTTTTTTTTTAAAGAATAGGCAGAATGTATTTTCAGTATAACTTCTATTTATAAAGCTCATGTTGAAGAACATGTATATAGGTGTATACTGCCCCTTTAAGGTGAAGAAAGTTTTTACCTCTGTGCATGACACGGCGAGAATGCATGTGTTCCAAGGCACTACAGAGCTGCACAAAGTATTTCCATACTGTTTTTTCTGGGATCAGTCTCTTTTGTTTCTTAAAATGCTGAAAGAGAAAGCAAAACTAAAACACTCTACCAGGTAGCTGCCTCGCTAATGTACATTATTAAAGGACATGGAAAGGCAAAGTCACTTGGGGTGCCAAAATGTTAGGCACCCCCAAGTGACTTTAATAGCCTACCTTATACCCTGGGCTGGTGCCCCTGTTGGGAGAGAACAGCACCAGCCCGGGGTAGCTGCAGAGCTTCCTTCTTCCTGGTTCGCGAGCGCGCGCATGCGCAGCAGAGTGAAAGAGCCGAACTTTAACAGAGAAGTCGGCTTTTCACTGCGCATGCGCCTATCGCATAGTCGCAGCTAAACGAAGCCGGAAGGAGGAAGCGCATCGCTCCAGGTACCCTGGGCTGGTGCTGTTTTCTCCTAACAGGGGCACCAGCCCAGGGTATAAGGTAGGCGATGATTAAAGTCACTTGGGGGTGCCTAACATTTTGAGACTATACTCGAAAATATTCTTAAAGAACCATGAATAGTTGGTATTTATTAAAGAAAAAACCTTTGAAAAGTCGCCAGAAAAAACTTGGCAACTAAAAGCTGGTGAGGTTCAATAGAGCTCAATAAGAATTGTCTCTAACATCTTTATTTATTTTCCCTGTTATTAAAACATTTACGTTTTTAACCTCAATGAAAATGAGTGTCTGGACGAACTAAAATTGATCCTTTAAAATCATGAGACAATAAAAGGTGGCAAATTCCTTTTTTATGCATTTATTTTTTTCCCCAGATTTCTCAAATTAGGGTTCATATTTGGATCACTATTCTTTTGCAGAAGATTCTGAATTTGACCAAATAGTAATGAATAGAGACAGGCAGTCCCCTTAGAGGTTTTTCTGTTATTGACAGGTTTTACTTAAAACCTTTATTTTATAGAAAATATCAGCTTTTGTATCAACTTTCTCCACCATCGTTTTACCTATAAAGAAAACCCCTGCAGAACATGAATGGTTTTTTCAACCAATAATTGGTTAGTTTAATACCCTTGGTTTGTTTTCTCTTCTTTGCTTGGCCTTCTACCAACTCAACAATTAAAGTCTTCAAACGCTGACTTTAATTAAAACTAAATAACTGAACATAGTAGGCTGTAGTAATAATTGAAAGCAGAGATCTTAGAGTGTGTAAATACATATTGCACAATGGTAGGCCTTTAAGCTTTTGTTTCTATGTTCTTCAGGGCTATTTATTACACTAAGAAATACTGTTAAAGAAAGAACTGCTTGTGCTGCCTAGTTCCCTATGCCCTACAACCCTACAAACAAACAAGTAAGTAATGTGCAGCTACTGCTAATAGTGGTATAAAGATATGAGATCTAGTTGACAAAACTCCACCAAATATGTAATTTGAAGAAAACCAAATAGATTTAGTAACTGGAAACTGGTCAACACTAATTCAATTTTCATTGCATTCAAATTAAACATATTACAAATGATAACATTAACTTTCTGCAGCACTACTAATGAGGATGGCACAAATTGTACAAAAACATAACTAAAAAAGGCCTTGCAGTGATTTGTACATTTAAATACATTTTTGTGTAAATGTAAAAGTTATAAGATAATCTTGGTTACTCTGCTTAAATGACATAGCAACACTTTGTATCTGTGATTATCTGTGATAAAGCAAATGTCAATTTCCTTTGGCAGAATATCAGTTCTTCTCCTCTTATCTTTTCCACTCTTACGTCAAAATATGCCTGCAGCATAGTAAGATTTCTACTGCCAGAACCTGAACTTTGCTTGAGAAAGTATAAAACCATTTTGCTCTAGAGATTTGAACCATACAGACTATCAATAAACAGTACCTTTATCATTCTGGAAAGATCCCCGGCATCTGCCAATTCCAATACTATATTCAGTTCATTATCCTCAATGAAAGATGCATAGTATTTGATAACATTCGGGTGGTTCAATTGCTAAGAAAAAATGTCAAGGAAATTTCAATTGTTTTTCAATTATTTGTATTAAAAAACTACATCATAGAACACAAACAAGTACATTCTAATAGCAGGAACATAAACATTTTTGTTATTCACAATGTAATGAAAATCTAATGGAAACAGGTTTTCTGTCTGCAGTCATCAGTGTTAGTATTTCTATAAAAATAACCAGGTTATAACCATCTCAAAGTGTCTTATACCAAAATAACCTTGTATTATTACTAAAGACTACTTTTACTTCAAACTAAAGTATTACAAAAGACAAGGCATAATCGAATGCAGGACAGCATATAATCCTACTGCCAAAAGTAGAGAGCAGTAACTTTAATATGGTTTTATCTTAAGATGTAAACATCTTTCCTTCATTATTTAAGGATGTGAAGTTCACAAGAGATATGAAAAATACGTGGTTCAAAAGATTTCAAGTGGCACACAAAAAAGGGGTTCTGCTAGACGAAAGAAAAAGAAATCATCAAAGCAGGAGATTCAACACAAAAACTACACTGTACAAATAAATCTTAGGGTGCATCAAAAGTGTTTACCTTAAGGAGGTCAATCTCTTTGATACAATCAGCTCGAGCCTTGGCATCCATCAGATCAAAAATCTAAACAGGATAAAATAAATATGCACAGAGGGTTATTTTGATTCATAGTATTAATGAGATGGAATAGATGTAATTTATGGACAGAGCTAAGTTAAAAAAAAAAAAAAGTTTAAAGCACTTTCAGCCAATTCACGGGCAATAGAGCACCTAAGTTTTACAACGTGAGATGTTTGTTACTGAAATGCTTTAAAATGGGTTTACAAGGACTTTTTTTTTTTATTTTTATTTTTTTTTTTAAACAAAAGTTTAACTTAAACTTTACAGATTTACAGATACAAGTTTGTTAGGCAACAAAGCCATGTGAGCTGCCCTTAAGGTCAAAAACAATGTTGCCCTCACATTTCTTCTGCTCAATAACAAAGTCTCCTCTTGCTGGCAAAATAGTAAAAAAGAGAATATGCTATAGGAAGGTATATAGACATGGGCTATTTTAATGTCATATTGCTGCCAAGGGGGTACATAACGCCAAACTTAAAATGTAAATCCAGAAGTGCTTCTTCAAGACTGAAGTCGCAAACTATGGCACATAATATGCAATGCTGAAAGTAAACTCTGTCACATTTGTACATATATTTTGGGCTGAGGTATCAAAGACAACTAGGTCACTCACCTCACTTATAACTAAAGGTAGTTAAGCCCCATAATATTATCACTAATGCAAGCAAAATGCCCAAACCTATAGGTGGGACAGGGAAATAATAACTGCACTTTTTGCCAATATGCTTTCCTCTGCACCGACATTGGTGTGCACTGACAGGCACAGCATAGGGTTGGGTTTTGGTGCAAATCCATACTTTACCCATTTCCACAATGAAACACACTGATGTTGAGATAGAAGAAGGTGGATCAGCGTTTTCTCCCAAGGCATAGTTATGCTAACAAAGTTCATGTGACATGGCCGTTAGGTGTTAAATCCTTTGATGCCCAGTCTAACCCTGGCAGATAACAGATCAATGAGGAAGCCCAAAAATTTAAGGGGAATCTGTCTTGGGAAAATATGTTTTTCCCCCAAAAACCCATCAATTAATAGCGCTCTTCCAGGAAAATACTGTACTAAAAACAAATTTTTGAAATTGCAAGTTGGAGTGATGGCACCCCTGCATCCCTATTCCCTATAGGAGATGTCCATACCATAATTCAGAGCTTTCTGGATAATGGGCTTCTAGATAACAGATCCATACCTGTACCTGAAAAAACCTATAAATTGCTCCCTATGTGAATCTATGCAGGTAAATCTAACACAATTGTGCAAAAATGCAGAAATGAGTATTGTATAATGCAGTTATGCAGTGATTTACCTAAGGGAACAATACAAGGGTATATTCAGGTACTCTGTAGGTACAGGGAGCAATATATCCCATGGGAGACAAATCACCCCATTTGCCATTTCTCTAAGGGCTACAACACATGTGGGATGTGGGGGTTTGACTGCTGCTGTCAGGGAAAATCAGTGGTTGTTAAAACAGCCCTGTCTGCCTGTCACAGCTTCTAATAACAAGGAATGCTCTGTGGCTGGAAGACAAAGTAATTCAAAGTACTTTACATTTAATATTATCATGATTGGCAACATTGCATTTTAGCTGCCCTGACTGCTGATGGACAAAATGTCCAGTGTGTAACACTAGCCCAAGGCTACCTGCTGCCTTCAGCCCTGTCTGTAGAATACACTTAAGGCTAAGGGCACTTCACAAGGGGTAGAAAAGTAGAAATCCACCCAGTGTGCACTGACAAGCAAATGTTGTGCCTCTGTAAATGCATTTTAAAGATGGACTGAAGGCAGCGGATGCCATCCGCATTTTCATCACAGTGCCTTACCTTTACAAGTCAGTCACAAAGTCCATTTAATGGCTACTTATAATAAACATGCATGTACTAACAACAATGCTGTCTGCCTTCTAGGTTGAGCAAGTACTAGTAAGAGAGGATCAAAAAGGGTGCTATTATTTATGTCATACAACTGAACCTCCATGCTAGTAAGGCAAGGCCTAGAGCTACAATTAAGCACATGGGCAGACTGCATCTGTATGTGACCTCATTTTAAAATTAGAATGTCTGACCCCACAACCTTTCATTTGCATTCTCCCTTTCCCATATATAACTCTCCACACAGATTTACTATCTACCTACTCCACATCCCCCCTGCCTAGACCAGTAAAAGCCTTCACTTTCCTATTGACTTATCTAGTCCACAGCAGAAATTTACACATGTGCTTATAATATAGCACATAATATATAAATTTGCTCATCTATTTATATGATTGATAAGGTGTTATGTATATTACAGAATTCATGGACATAAAATTTTAACCTAAAATCTGCTTAGTTACAGTGACACTAAAATGCCTCAATAAATTCAAAATAACGTTGTAGTCTTTATCAAGTATTAGCATTTTGCAATAATATTTCCTATGCTGCTGGCAGCTACCAGTCACAAGAAATGTCAAAATCCTACTATCATGCAGATGATATGCAGATAAACGAAAGACATGGGAGCATGAGCCTATTTCTTTTTACATAAACAATTGAAGAGATATTGCCAGAGTGCATTTTTACATTTTAAACTTTCTTATGCAACACAGCTCATATAAGAAAGGATCCGCTCATTTGACAAGGTCACCACTAATTTCCAATGCCAACAGTTTAATTTTCTCTTGCAAGGTCCCAATACACTATTACACTTAAGAGATACACAATATTACCAAAAAAAACTGAACAACTGCGCATCCAAAACCTCATTCCACATGAAGGTTATTAATATGAAGTTGGTCCTTCGCCACCAAACTTTACAGCTGACATTCCATATGCAGACAGGAAGCAATCTTCTAGCGTTGACCAAACACAGAATTGTCATTGCCACATGAATGACAAATGATTCATTATTTAATATAATACATTTTCACTGTTTTACAGTCCATGTAAAGTAGGTTTGGTACCAAATACATAGGAAACATGCTTTACAGAAAAATCTAAAATTTCAGTCCCCACTTACTTGGACTTTTTTCAGGGCAACAGGTACACCATCCAGTAGGCATGTTGCTCTGTAAACTTCACTAAACTGGCCTCTTCCAATCATCTTCCCGATTTGGAAATTTGCAAGTATGTTATAACCCATGTCTGGTCGTAATGCTTTCTAAAATACAGTAAATATGAGAAATGCATTATATAGAACATGCTCTGTAACAAAATGGAAGTGAGAAATATACAGAAATTATTCTAAGCTAATTAGTGTCAGTAAGTTTACTGTTTCTAAACAAGGTCACTGCAACTGTATTCAAAATTGATGTCAAAATACGCAAAGCACAAAATGTGTTTGTGAACCAATTAGCCAAACCAATGGAATTATATTATTTTGTGGGAAAACCATCTACCCCCACCTAAGATGGCACACAACAAGTTCATTTTAATGTAGGTTATTCGCAATCAAGCACAAAGTTTGTATCAGAAATAGAACATTTCTAAGATTACTACAGTGGCAAGATTCACTTATTAACTGTTTAAGATATACACAAATAAAAGAATTGTAATAGTTCAGTAACCATCTTCCCTTCTGATTACAATTCAAGTGTTCAAAATTGAAGACAAAATTATTTTTTACATAATATTTACTATTATATAGATATTGCAATAATTTAGTTATCATTTAATAAAAGTCTACATCATTTACTAACTAAAAATCAATCCAAACATATGCATAAAAACCTTGGGGAAAATGATTAGAAAATACTTGCCACGCTTACAATTTAAGAATGCATAAGGACTTGACAAATATTAGCATGAGTCTTTAAGACACAGTGACAGCCGCATGCTGAGCCCATACTCTAGCTAATGTGTTTTGGCATGCGAGTTTGTAATCGCACATTTACATATGCAATGACCTATATTTGCATGTCAGCTCACACACTGTCTAGCATGGTTAGGGTCGGGCACCTCCCTGCGAGAAGGGGGCAGAGTGGCAATCCACAGCTAAAGGGCCAGGGGTTTGCTCTGAGAGACTGGATAAAGCTGCCTCTACTTATTAGGCTGATGAGCCCTAAGCATTAGACACTTCATTAGAGGTAATCTGTTTAACAGTGGGCATTGTATGCAAACTTCACAGCCCTTTTTCTAGCATCTGAGTCTTTTCCCCCACCCTCTATTCCTTGCAGTGGGTAGGAGGGTCACTAAATGACAAGCTGTCACATCTGTGGCATCACAACCTTTAGAGACCAGAATGGTGTACAGTGAATTTTCTTTTTAAATCAGTTAATTAGGTTTTATGGATTAACAGCCAATCTGTGGTTTACTAGAAATGTTGTTTTGTAAAAATTGCAAGGTTGTACAGCATACAGAAAAATATCCCAAATTTGCCAATAAACTCTAATGTATAATGCACAACCTCTAGAACACTGCAAACAAACCACACCCTATATTAAAGCTGACTCAACAAATAATTAGTCTAAAATGGTATATATGAGCCCCAAACTGCAAAACTATTAATGCAATAAAATTTAGTATTTTACTGAAGCTTGTGCTTCTAACCATCACTGTTTCCAAATAACTAAACAAACAAAAGGAATTCTGGGAATGAATTCCAAACTCTTAAAAAAATCCCATTTAAATGGGTTTATCCTATAGGCTACAGCTCACCCACTGGGTTTGAAGCTGAAACCAGGATAATAGCTGATCAGATTCCCAACTACAGACTGGTTTCGCCTTTTTTGAGGCTCATCAGTGTAGTGCAGGGTTTTCTGATCAGCTTAGGTAGAGTCACCATGTGGTTCTACAAACAAATAAATAAGGTTGAGGAGACTGCCTCACACAGACAAAAGCAAACAAAATGAATTCTGGGAATGAATTCCAAACTCTTAAAAAAAAACCCTGCCTTTATAGTAGGTCAGAAATGTTTTTTTGTTTTTAAATAATCTTTAAAGTAAAAAACAACATATAAATCAGCCCAAAAGAAATCACAAAGACAGAAACAAGTACAGCTTGAAAACAATTTATACAAAATATACATATAAGGAGAAAACCCTCGTTCAATCATTCTCCAGTTTTGACTTCACCTAGATGATATCACTTGAGATGGCTGTTTTCGATGATAAACAAATAGTACTTTTAAACTACTGTTTCACAAACTTGGTTGTAAGAAAAAATCTACATGTGTATAGCCACCTTTAGACGCATTAAGGCTATAGTTACTGTTTATATACTTCTACGGGGAAGGTATTATGATGCAGAAGAATTGTTACAGAGCCTTTCTAAATATTAAGATGTAGTTGTGTATCAAATATTTCATCCCAGTATTTCTTAATGATTTCACAGTCCTGGAAGATATGGTATAGGGAAGCTGCACATTAATTCCATCCCTAGCATTGTTAATATGTGCCAGGGAACAGTTTGTTTAACTTAGTAGGAGTTTTTTTCATTTGGTGAGAATTGTGTCATTATATTCCAGGATTCAGACTACTAGGGAGCCCGAGCTGGATTTGAGAATGATGTATCTGTCTCCGTTGTGATTATCTCCATTTATTATCTCCATTTCTCCCATTACAAAAGTGCACAAAATGATGTTGGTTTTTATAATGTTGGGGTGAAAGCATTTTGTATATTTAAGAGATATTTTATTTAAGGGGCTAGGAACAGATGCAAAGTTTCCCAAATTTCATAAAAAAAGCAAAAAGACATGTTGAATAAATGGTGTGGCAAAGCTCAAGATTTGGTAAATTTCTGTTTAGTTTAAAAATGTTTATATGGCTATGTTTTGAAATTTTGCAGTAAGTTAGGTAATTAAATTATTGGTTGTAATGTAATAAAGAGTACATCATCTTGTAAGCACAATATTTATGATATGATGATTGTTACACAGGGAGCCAATCAAATATTTGGGCCCATGCCTGTTTCTAAGACAATGGACATAAATCTCCATTTTAATTGAAAGCCTTTTTGGCATCTATTGATACAAGGGACATATGCACATTCTGTATGTATAATATTAAGTAATCGGTTAATGTTATCTCTTGCCTCCGTGTGGGGGTAAATCCAGCTTCATCCGAGTGATCCGAAGTCCTGGGAGCCCTATTTTTATACAGTTGGCTAGCATTTTTTCTAGCAGTTTAATATCAGTGAAATTAATATTAATAATTTCACTAATATTAGTGAAATTGGTGAACAGCTACCCTGTGAGAAAGGATCAGTGCAGTTCTTTAGAATGAGTTTACCGTGTGATACTAAGGATTGTGGTGACCAGGCGTGACCTCACTTAGGCCGCTAGGTGTGATACTTATATAATAATATAATTCCAGAAGAGTAATATCTTTGGAAACTGCACAGAAGCTAGGTATTGCCTATATAGAGAATGAAAGAAGTTATGTGATGTAAGGGGTGAAGAGGCATGTTCTGGAGACTGTGAAGCTCATTTATAAACATGGGCAAATTTGCCCAAGGGCAATGACCCATGGCAACCAATCAAATGTTGGCTTTCATTGTTCAACCTGCAGTTAGTTGATAACAAACAACCACTGTTACTGCCCAAAGTTTATAAAAGAGCTGCATATTTGATATAAGCTTTAATAGAAGTTACATACAGACAAATTTCTTAGTAGCGCTGTCATTTGTGTGCTTGCAGACGTACATGTGCCGTTTGGTTTTCAGCAGATACCCTAAAATCTTAACTCTTCATATGCAATGATAAAATATGCTTAATTCGCTAAGCAAGAAAGCTTTTGCAGTTAGAAGCATTTCTGCAGTGGAGTGAACAATCAGAAATTGCCACAATTCTAACAACTCTGCCAGCACTACAGCAATTTCTTGGATCTGTGGTGCTTATCACAGCACTTTAATGTCTGGAGCTGATTTCAGTTACCAAGTATCTTTGTAATTTGAAATGTATATTGGGAAACTGTTTGGAATTAAAGTTTCTTTAATTATGCAAAACCATCCCCTTTAAAAATGTGTTTATATCAGATGTTACAGATGCACTTTTGTTTTGAACTCTGTAACGAGTCAAGTAGAAAAGTAAACTGCTTAAAAGCCACTCTTTACAGTTAAAGGAGAACTATACCCCAGGGTGCAAAAAAACACTCCAAACTATCCTTGCCAAGACCCCCCTCTCCTTTCCCTTATCGCATAGTTTTTAAGTTTAAACTCTGTCCCTATCTCTAACCGCTATCTAAAAATGCAGAGTAGCGCAGAAGCGTACCTGGCCATCATTGTCTTGCCGACTGAAGTCTTTTCGGGTCTCACCACCAACACGGACCCTGCTTGTGCATGCGCAGTTAAAGCAGATTTCCTGGTACCTCTAACTGTGCATGCGCAAGCAGGTTCGTATCGGCAGGGAAACCTGAAGAGTCTTCAGTTGGTAAGAAGATGTTGGCCACCTACGCTGCTGCTGTAGTTATTTTGTAAGAACTTCATAAACTGTAGTCATCTTAAAATTTTTAGTATGGTGTAGGCCCTCGACCCCCCCTCTGTGTGGCCCCCCACCTGTCTGGCTGCTTTGATGGCTTAACTTTGTGTTAGCTTTAAATGGTATCAGTACTGAGATTAACTGGCCCCCTGCATGGTTCTCACCTCAGATTCAGGCTGTAATCCCTCTGTATTGTTTAAAAATGTAATCCCCTGTGTTGTTCACACCTTTTAATCTCTGCATAGGGTAGGCAGAGAATGGCACATAGGCAGCATAGGGCAGGGAGGGTATGGCACCCACAGGCAGCATAGGGCAGGCAGAGTGCTGCGCCATACTCTGCCTGCCCTATGCTGCCTGTGGGAGGTGAACCTGGCAGGGGTTTGTTCTGGGAGTTTATTAGCAGTTGGAAATAGCCATTAAATGGTCCCTAAGGTGTGTAATTATATGCTGGGGGTTGCTGTGCTATCCACAGGGGAGGAGGCATATGGATTTAAGGGTGTGTCTTAATATGACATAATATAATTCTTTAACATATGAATGATGGTTGAGATCCCTGCAGCAACCATGTGGGTGTGGTTTGAAGTGGGTGTGGTTTAAAATGGGGGAGTGGCCAAAACTGGCTTCCATTTGCGGCCCTCCCCCATGTATGCTAGAGAAATTCTGGCCCTCGGCACCGCAGAAGTTGGACAGCACTGTTCTAAGACAATCGGATCTTGACCTTTTTTCCTGTGGTTTTTAAATGATTAAGCTTTTTTGTTCAGTAGCTCTTCAGTTTGGAATTTCAGCAGGAATCGGATTGCTAGGGTTCAAATTACCCTAGCATCCAGGCAGTAGTTTGAATTAGAAACTATTACATGAATAGGAGATGGGCTGAATAGAAATACAACAATAAAATTGTAGCCTCACAGAGCAATAGTTTCTTTGGCCACCTCCCTCTTCACTAAAAAATAGAAAGAGAGAGAAAGGCAAATAATTAAAAAACTATAAAAATAAAAAAAATTAAAAGTTGCTGAGAATTGACCATTTTATAACATATTAAAAGTTAAAGGGATTCTGTCATGATTTTTATGGAGTACTTTTTATTTCTAAATTATACTGTTTACATAGCATATAATTCACTCTAACATTTCAAAATTTTAATCTTGAACCAACAAATGTATTTTTTTTAGTTGCATTGTCCCCAAATCCGAGCTTTCAGAAGGAGCCAGTGCTACACATTAGAACTGCTTTCAGATAACCTATTGTTTCTGCTACTCCCATGTAACTGGAGGAGTCCCAAGCCGGACTTGGGCTCTATTCAGTGGGTTTGTGGTTTTGGTCTTAAAAGCTATTATAACATGGGTGTGGTTTAAAAAAGGGGAGTGGCTTCCATTATCAACCCTCCACCATGCAGCACAGAAAAATTCTGTCCCTCGCTACCACAGAATTTGGACAGAGCTGCTTTAGATCATAAGCACTACAGGATAGGCACTTCCTTCTCTTTAACAGCATATATTCTTTAATGTAAATATTTTGTGTTTTGTATTTATTTGTATTGACCACTATTTTTATGCTGTACAGCTAGTAGAGCAATATAAAGATATTCATTCATACAAGCTATTCATGGCTTTTGTATATTGCATAAATTTCTATTCCATGGCCTTTATCCCATGCAGATTAATCAAACTATAAAAAGCTTCCTCCGACTACAAATCAGGTTCAGGCACATGTAGCCGATATGCGAATATCGGCTACATGTGCCTGTACCCGAGCGTGTTCAATGGGTTCGGGTGCAGGCACAGGTAGGAGGATTTTACAGTATTAATGCGTAATTCTTGGCAGTCGTATTCTCTGTGTGGCATAAGCCTTAAACTCTCCCCCCAGACTTGCATTAAAATCACCTATAAGCACTAGTGCCAGCTGTTAGGTGATATTACATTTGTACTTTTCAGTTTGCATTTGTCTGCATTTCTGTGTAATGTGCTTGGTGTTTCTATTATGGGGGTTACTGCTGTTTAAATAATGATAAGACAGGTCTGGGAACGTATAACAGATGTTTATGCATAATCTACTCAGTGGACTATTAGAACTCCATTTACTTTTGGCAAGCTTTTATTGTCGGAGGAAGCTTTTTATAGTTTGGTTAATCTGCATGGAAGAAAGGCCATGGAACAAAGATTTATTTAACCTAAGACTTACTAGCAATGGGTTTTTGGGCTGATTAATAATGTGTACCAAAAACATTTATTATAGTGCAGCTCAGTTGGAGTTAGCACACAACATAGTCATTAAGTACTAAACTCACTCCAGACATAATGTGAACAGGGTGCCAATGCCCTGGGACAATTGCTAAAGGAGAAAGCAATCCACACTTAGTATGTACAGTGAACTCACCCAGTGTAGTTTATGACCCAGGTGCCAATGCCCAGAGTCCCTCATTGACTCTGTGGTCCTCAATATCACTTATCCAAAAAAAAGAAATAAACTGGGCAGTCACCAAAATCCTTTAGTGGTCCAGAAATAAAAGCCCTGCAGCTAGGCTTGTACACAGTTTTAAAATCATTTATTGCATTTATTAAAAGCTGCCTGAAGCATTTTGTCCCACTACGAGCTTGATCCCACTAAAACATCCTGTATACCATTTCCCTAAATGATTTTGTGGTGAGATCATATATATATTATTTAAGTCTTTAACTGTAAAAGTAAGGCAAACAATTTATTTCTTGAGCAGAAAACATAGCTCAGTCAAATGGGGAGCTTCAACTGTTGCCTTGTTTTCTCTATTCACCCTACCTGTCTGCCTTGTTATCTACCTATGCTGCAAGATTATTTCAGTTTGAAGCATCAATCCTGCCTCAGTCTCAGCTTTGCTGCTTCCTTGGTTTGCAAACACTACTCCAAACAGTACAACCAATGGCCCTTGTGACTGCTGAGGCCAACTTGGATTCCAGTTTCTTCCACTTTATCTCTTTGATTCTCAATTGTTGTTCCCTGAGGACCAGAGGGGACTGGTGGTTGGGACTTTCTCCTTAGATTTTGCCCTAGGGGATAATAGGAAGATTTTCTTACCGGAAAATCATTTTTCTGTAGGTCCGTACAGTCAGTGCAGGATGATCGGGTCAAGCTGCTCCTCTCTGGAGGCAGGACAAACAAAAAACTCCTTCTTCTCCTCCCTTTTCTGTGTCTCCACCTCTCTTGCAAGTTTTCATGTCAAAGCCTGCCGGTGGAAATAAGAGTTGTACCCTAAGTAACCTAACTATTGGATGAGCAGCAAACAATAACTGGAACACCTGCCACATGGGTGGGATGCTGCACTGACAGTACAGTCCAACAAGAAAAGGTTATTCCGGTAAGAGAATCTTCCTTTCTCCGTACAGCCCTACTTGCCAGTGCAGGGCGACTAAAATAGTGAGAGTAACTACTGAACAAAGGGAAAACTAAAGAACAATAACAACTGTGAACCATGTCTCAATAAACAAAAAAACTATGAAGCAGGGTCTAGCTAAGTGCTACTGCTGCCTACAGAACCTTCCTGCCAAATGCTGCATCTGCAGAAGCTACCACATCTAGCCTATAGAATCTGGCAAATGTATGTACTGAGCTCCAAGTGGATGCCTTGCAAATCATGTCCATGTGTATCTGGTTATGCAGTGCCAATGAAGTGCTTATTTTTCTGGTAGAATGTGCTTGTATGTTTGTAGGTGCCTCCTTGCCGGATGAGTTATAAGCCAGTGAAACTGCCTGTACTAACCACCTGAGCTCCAGTGTCCTGGACAAATAAAACTTGAGTGCTCTTACTGTGTCCAATCGGTGCAATGCCATTTCCTTTGGGCATGAAGGTTTGGGGCACAATGATGGAATTACAATGTCCTGGTTAACATTAACATGAAATGCAGAGGTGACCTTTGGTAAATGTGAAGGCACTGTGCATAGGACAGCTTTGTCCTGGTGAATTACTGTCCAAGAAGGTTTACAGGAACTTCCAGGTCACAAACTTAATGTGCAGTGAAGTGCAGTAAGACCCAATTAAGGTCCCATGGGGCTAGTGGCTTCTTATGTGGTAGATGAATCCAGAGTGAAGCGTGAAAATATAGACTTATTTCTGGAAGCATAGATCACTGTTTGTGAAACAGTACCAAGCAAGCAGATAACTGCACCTTGTGGGCTGAAGTACTCAAGCCCATATCTGCTCCTTTCTGCTGAAAATCTAAGATGTGAATCTACTGGCAACTGTTTTTTTCCAGGTGAAAAATATTTTCTCTCTCTCTCTCTAGTTAGCCTTTGAAGTGGAAGGTTTGCAAGCTGCAAACAGAATGGGAAAATTCCTTATTGCGCAAGAGCCATGTCGCTAAGTCCATCTTGTGGACACTGTCTGCCCATGCTGGACCCTGGGAGAGCATATTTGGAACCTAGTGTAGAAACCAAGGCCTGTCTACCATTAGTTGTATTAGAGTTGCAAACCAATCTTGTCTTCACCAGTATGGTGCTATGAGGATTGTTGTTATACTCTTGGCTGCATTTTCTGCAAAAGCCTGGGAATCAATGGAATTGGGGGAAAGGCGTAAACGATGCTGACCCATCCAGGGACTGACCAGTGCATCTACTTCCATTGCTTGTGGGTCCCTTATTTTGGTCATGAACAAGGAAGTGTACATCTGGTCACCATGGCATCTATGTAAGGCATTCCCCATTTTCTCATAATCTACTGAAATACTACTGTATTCAATTTCCATTTCCCTGGATCCAAGGTGTTTCTGCTTAGATAATCTGCTTTCCAGACTCCTAGATGAAGACTGCCGAAAGGTGAACCTGGCACCTTTCTGCCCAATCCATCATTTTGGAGATTTCTTTGGGGGCGGTTGTGCTTCTTGTGCCTCCTTGGTCTTTTAAAGTACGCCACTGTTGTCAGACTGGATTCGTATGTGCTTTTTAGGGAGGAGGTCCTGAAAGTGGACCAGCGAACTGATCACTGCTCACAACTCTAAGATGTTTATGTGGAGTCTGGTTTCTTGGGGGGGACCATGTCCCTTGACAAATTCTCTGCAGGAAGTCCCATTGTAGTCGTCTGATGTGACGTTTGGCAAATGGGACCACTTCAATGCTAGATGTCATGTGTAACTGTAGACAGAGGACACCATGTGTCATTTGAAGTGGGTGCTGCCTGAATTGTGCGGCCTGCTTTGCAGTGTCAGGGCTTTGGGCAAAGGGAGAAATACTTCTGAGAGGTTGGAGTCCAGGATCATGCCCAAAAAGTCTGAGTTAGAGTGAATACTCTTTTTTTCCAGTTAATCAACCAACTGTGGGATTTTAAACTTTGTGTGCATGCTGTCACAAATTGTTGTGCCGGCACCTCTAAACTGGCTGTAATGAAGATATCATCTAGATATGCTGTTGCCAGGATGCCCTGCAATCTCAGCGATTTCGCTGAGGACAGGTATCTCGTAGGACAGGTATCGGTAAAGGGCCAAACTTGTTGGTGGGAGGTTGTTTGAGAAAGTGAATTTTGTAGCCCTGGTCGATAATGCTTAACATTCAGGGATCGGTTACTGAGAGTTGCCAAGCTTGTAAAAAGTTGGTCAATCAGCCTCCTACATGGACTGTGTAGAGTGGAGGGGAAGGCAACAGGAATCCTGACTTTTGGTTTGTGCTGATTTTCTTGTGGACTTCTCTTGGGATTGCCAAGATGATCTAAATCTTCTATTGGCCTGAGTTTGTGGTTGGGACCTTGTCCTGTTTGATCTGCCACTGAAGGACCAAGATGTGTGGTGATACTTTCTTTTGTGAAACTCCCTTTTTGGCACCTTTTCTACCTGAGGGCTCCGCAAGCTGCCATGGAGGCCACAGAGGCTCTGGCTGCGATGTCTAAGGGTGAAGACACACAGAGCTACTTTTTCACGACTACTAAACGCCAGAAAATACCCTGCCATAGACAATACTGAGAATTGCCTATGCTAAAACACACGTAGAGACAATTATCAGTAAATGATCGGCATTGTCTATTTTAGTAGCCAAGACAAGTAGCTGCTACTAGTAGCTCCATGTGTTTTCACCCTAAAGGAGAAGACACACAAAGATACTTAGTAGCAGCTACTAAAGGCTAGAAAATACCCTGCCATAGACAATACTGCAAATTTCCTCTGATTAAACACAAGTAGAGACAATTATCAGTAAATAATCAGCATTGTTTGTTTTAGTAGTCATGACATGTTGCTGCTATTAGTAGGTCCGTCTGTCTTCACCCTAAGGGCTCTGGTACACGGGGAGATTAGTCGCCCGCGGCAAAACTCCCTGCTCGCGGGCGACTAATCTCCCCGAGTTGCCTTCCCCCTGCCATCCCACCGGCGAACATGTAAGTCGCCGGCGGGATGGCAGACGCGGCGGCGCGATTTCGCGCAAATCGCTGAAAAAGACTCGCGAGGCTTTTTCACCGATTTCCCGAAATCGCCCCGCCACGTCTGCCATCCCGCCGGCGACTTACATGTTCGCCGGTGGGATGGCAGGGGGAAGGCAACTCGGGGAGATTAGTCGCCCGCGAGCAGGGAGTTTTGCCGCGGGCGACTAATCTCCCCGTGTACCAGAGCCCTAAGGCTGCTTCCACCAAAAATAAATGGGCTGTCTGTGCCTTGTCCAATTCCATTTGAAGATTGTCCGCTGACGCGGGTGGGGAACATACCACCTCCTGGCACCAGTACATTGCTCTTTTGGCTACCACGGCTGCTGCAGCACTCTGGAAGTCCTTTTTGAGTGCCGAGTCCATTTTCCTCTCCGTGGGGGCTTTTAGTGACCCTGCATCCTCTGCAGGGAAAGTGGTTTTCCAGCGTTTAATTTTTGGAATTCTGTCCAATTTTGTTTGAGGTCATCAGATACAGGATAAGTATTACAAAACTTTGGTGGTATATGAACTCTTTTGTTTAGTTGTGTCCACTCTGTCATTTACTTTGCAGAAGGATTCGGATTATCTACAGTATGTCCTCGATAAGAGACATTAGGTTTTCATCTGCTAATGCCATTATGCAGATACGGTGTGTACTGGCAAAAGGCAGTCTCCATTTGTGTAATAGGTACAATAATGGCTGCTCAAATGGACTGTGTCTGAGGGGTGGAAGTCGTGATGCGCAACTTCCGTGAGTTGCGTGCCTGACGTGTGCACTGTGAGTATCAATATGCTCAACTTTCATCCATCGCTGGAGTACCAAGATGCCGACCAAATTAGGCCTTACAGCACTGATCTTACACAAAGTGTCCACTGGTCGTGCTGCGCACCTTGCTCAGCCAGAGCTGGAAGCACATCTGTGATTGGTAATGATAAGGGCTCAGCCGAGAGTCACTCAGGGCACCACACCTAAGAGTACTTCATGGAGGGAGCACACTGTAAGAGGGCTCATTCCTTAGTGACAAAGGGGCTCAACCGAGGCAGTAGTCAGGCAAAGCACACTGGTGGATACCTCCAATGGAGGGGGCATGCTGTAGAAGGGCTCAATCTGTGAATGATGAGAAACTGCCATAGGCCTACTTACCCGATAGCTGCGCAGAGTCTGGACACCACCTAGTGTGGGAGCACGCAGACTGTGAGGAATCTGCGCTCTACCTATCACGGGAGCACACAGAGTAGATTTGATAGCAGTGGTAGGAGAAGATATACACTACCTCCAAGGCAGGACAAACGGAAAAAAAAACTGGCGAGAGAGGTGGAGACACAGGAAGAGAAGGAGAAATTAGAGTTCTTTAGTTTGTCCAGCCTCCAGAGAGGAACAGATTGACCCAGTCCTACACCGATAGGTAGGGCCGTATGGAGAAACACAATATACAATAATATTCAGTAATTAAACACCTCTATAGATGTTAGAGAAAGACATACAGCATGATACCATTAGAAATTAATCTTTAATAATCCTCATACTACCCCCCTAAAAAAATAAGATTATAAAGATAACACAGCTGGCACCATACCTGTGCATGGAATTGAGGGACAGGAGGTCCTTGCATGGCCTGACACTGCTCCTCCATTGCGTTGTTTACACAAACTGTGCACAGCTCTGAAAGAGAGTTGGAATAACACAAATGCATCCATACTGTCATTATTACATTACATTTATCTGTATTGCACATACCAATATTTATGCATAACAAACTGCTGAACTATAACTTGTCAAATATAATTCCCTCTAAATATGAACAGAAGGCTGCTACAGGATTAGAGCAAACAGAATAACAATGTGAAAAAAGAAAAAAAAAAAGTTGTTAAAAAAAAAGGTGTTCATTTGAGGTTTTCTTTTCAGAACAGTTTAACTAGATCAGTGATTCTCGACCTTCCTAATGCCGTGACACTTTAAAACAGTTCCTCATGTTGTGGCGACCCCCAACTATAAAATTATTTTCGTTGCTACTTCATAACTTACCTCCAATACTGCTGCTTTCAACACAGTAGCTGCTGTTAAAGGAAAAGTAACACTAAAAATTTTTAACTAAAAAATCTATTCTACCCTCCCCCAATAATTGCCCTATCCTGAAAACCATTTGTTATTTTGAATGCTTTAGTAGAAAATACGTGTAAAAAAACTTAGCTTCCCGTCATTTGAACAAAGAAATTATCATGAGATGCATCAACTATGCGGCGATTGATTGATCAAGCCTAGCTTGACTTCTGTAAGGAGTCAGGCTGGGCTCGATCAATCGATCGCCGCATAGTTGATGCATCTCATGATAATTTCCCCAGCATCGCCGTATCGCCATTGTTCAAATGACAGGAAGCCGAGTTTAACAGGTATTTTCTTCTAAAGCATTCAAAATAACAAATGGTTTTCAGGATAGGGCAATTATTGGGGGAGGGTAGAATAGATTTTTTAGTTAAAAAATGTTAGTGTTACTTTTCCTTTAAGCGAGTAGCTGTTTTTTTACACAGTAGCTGCTCTCTACACATGTGACTGGTCCGCATAAGTACATTATGGCACCAACCCCTCTATATGTACGGGGTGTATATGATTGGGTTGGCACAATGATATGATCACACCGGGTACTCGTTTGTGGGCGTACCCACCTGGAAATGGATAGAGGAGTGGCGTCTCTGTTCCTAAGACCATCGAAAATATGTGTTTTCCAATGGTCTTAGGCGACCCTTGTGAAAGGGGTCCCAAACCACAGGTTGAGAACTGATGAACTAGAAATAGTGTCTGCTAATCTAGCACTTTAATATGCAAGTTTCTGAAGCAATATGGAGTTAAAGGGAAACTATGCCCCCCAGAATGAATATGTTATGTATATGTTAAGTGACCTATTAAAGAATCTTGCCAAACTGGAACATATATATATATATCAGTAAATATTGGCATTTTACATCCTTTCCCTTGATCCACCATTTAGTGATGGGCTGTGTGCTCCTTCAGAGATCACATGACCAGAAATAATGCAATAATGTTTGTGTGCACTGTGAATCCTATGATCCCAGGAGACGGCCCTTAATTCTTAAAGTGGCAATTTCCTATTTAGGAGTACCCAATGGCACATACTACTAAAGAAGTATATTTTTATGCAAATGGTTTATTTAAATGAAGCAGGGTTTTACATATGAGCTTGTTTATGCAATATATGTTTATAGAGATCTACATTGTTTGGGGGTATAGTTTCCCTTTAACTATAAACAAGGATTTCCAAAGCTAAATTGCCAGTTCCTGTAACCAACTGTCTGCATGGATTACACAAACTATTTAACATGTCAGAGGGAACAGTCTTAAAACTTCTCACAATATAAGCCAAACTGAATCAGAAGTGTTTGAAAGGTGCCCAATGAAGGAATTGGCAGATATACTGTAAAAAGTCCAATGGTTGTATATTGGCCAATGAAGGAGACCATTTTACACCCTATGCACTCTTTACTTGTGACATTTCCATTTTTCAACCATATATTGTTAGCTATTCTCTATTTATCCACCTCCTGTATTGAAGGAATGAAGAAGAATTCCAAACTGAAATTTGTTGCAAAAAAAAAAAATACAAAAAACCTTAAAGCAAGAAACACTGAGTAAAGTACAAAGTCCTTTCCAGATACAACTACTATAGAAGCACAGATACAGTTGGCATGTAACATCCAAGTATTTATTAATTCATGTCTGCAACAAAGGCTGAAGTATTATGCCTGTTTTGTGTGTTCAATGTACACTGAAATTTGCCCTTCTACACATATATAACGCAGAAAGTGTGAACTGAATGAACAATGTTTCTAGAATGCGGTTGCTTTCATAATATTTGCCCTAGATTGTGAATGCCTCTCAGTTCAGTGTGGCTGTGCAGATAAAGAGCTAAGTTTCACTTCGTTTTTGTACTTCTACTGGTTATGCAAGGTAGTATTATAACAGGTGTGGTGGAAAAGGGGGGGCATATGCCCAAGGTAAATATACATTCAAATAATTTCTACTCCGCTACTAATTTATCCATGGGAAGTTAAAAACCCATCTGAACAAGGTCTACTTTACAAAATCAATAACTCTTAAACATAAAATATTTATTACTGCCCAATACACTACCATTAAAACAAATTATATATATATACAAAAGCAAGAGTGGAGCACACCCTACAAAGGCTCAAATGCCTTGGGTCCTGGCAAAATGAGGAAATATAAGGACAGAGAGCCGCACGCAAAAGGACTTAGTGATTAGTGAAAAAATTTATTTGAAAAAAATCCAACGTTTCGAGTACTGACTGTACTCTTCTTCAGGGACAAACCAAAAAACCTACACACCCATGTCTATAACACACTTAGGGGCATATATATTATTGATCAAACCAGTGGCTCGAGGAGGTTTCTCAGTAGTTCGATCTATTTTAGAATTTGGTAAAAATTTCCAGAACGTCGAGTGTTTTTATTGACTTGACACATTTATCAATATCTGTGTCAGTCAAATTGTGTTTGACTGTTTTGGACTGTTTTTGAACAACATGCTGCAATATGGAGTAGTATCTCTGCTCAGCACCTGTTAGATACAAACTGCGCGCAGGCAGAATGGATTCGGACATTTATTTTGCTACAGACATACTTGCTCTTAAATGTGTAGTGAATATTATTTTTGACTGTATATATATATGTCAGTCAAAAGATGTAAGATTGAATTTCAAAAGCATACTTACAAGACTGCTTCTTAGGCGTAGACTTCTATTTAAGCTATGGTTAAATATAATGCAGACTGTTTTTGGTTTCATTTAGCATGTATCAGCCTTAATCACCGCAAAGGTCATTCCACTGCTAAAGGGGAAAAGATGCAGCCATTAATATAGATTTTGGAAATAAGAAAACAATAATTCTAAATAATTTCTAATCCTTTTATACCTTAGAGAAATAACTTTACTTGAAAGATGGATGCAATGCTCTGTGAGGCTATAATTTTATAGTTATTGTTACATTTTATTACTTCTATACAGACCCTCTTCTATTCCAGTCTATTATTGCAGAACTCTGGTTGCTAAGGTTATGTGGACCCTAGCAACCAGATACCTAATTCCAAACTGAAGAGTTGCTGAACAAAAACTAAAATAAAATAATAAAAAACAATTGCAAATTGTTTTAGAATATCATTCTCTACATCATATGTTAACTTAAAGGTGAACAACACCTTTAATGGAAAACTATACCCTCAGAATGAATACATAACCAACATAGTTTATATTATGTTAAGTGACCGATTAAAGAATCTCGCCAAATTGGAATATATATATCAGTAAATATTGCCTTTCTACATCCTTTCCCTTGATCCACCATTTAGTGAGGGGCTGTGTGCTCCCTCCGAGAACGCATTACCAGAAATAATGCAGCTCTAACTGTAACAGGAAGAAGTGTGGAAGCAAAAGGCAGAACTCTGTCCGTTAATTGGCTGATGGGGCCTAGCATGTATGGGTGCCTTGGCTTGTTTATGTGCACTGCAAATCCTATGATCCCAGGAGGTGGCCCTTAATTCTTAAAATGGCAATTTCCTATTTAGGAGTACCCAATAGCCCAAAAAAAAGTAAAAAAGTATATTTTTATAAAAATGGTTTATTTTGGGGTATAGTTCTCCTTTAAGGTTATTAAAAATGGCAGACAAGAATGTATCATCAGCCACTGAGCATAAGAAATTGTTTAAAAGTACTTAGATACAATGGTTTTATCCACTGAAGTAGAATTAAAGAGAGTTTCTGTTCCCATGTGGATTATATTTTATCCGGCCTGCTAGTGGCCTGTTTGCCTAACCAGAGATTACTTTGTGTAGTGGGTTAAAAAAGTTTAATCCCAGTGAGTTCAAAAATTACTTTCCCTGTGTGCCAGAGCCCTAAAGGGGATAGTGGGTTGTAAAGTTTCTAAAGAAGCAGAGCAAATTTAAAAGTAGCCATTATAACATAAATAAAGAGTAAGTAGACCTTTTTTTTAAATCTCTAATATGACTCTTTACAGCCCCCAGAATAACATACCTTTCTCTCTGCACTCAGTCTCATGCAGATTCTGTACCACAAGCAGCTGGACTGCAGCCCACTCTGCTACTTCCTAGTCTAGTGTGAAGCTCCACCCCATTTTCTTTGCAGAGTTCTCCTTCTCTCTCTGATTGTGAAGATGGTCGAAGAGGTGTCAGAGAGAAAAGAAAAGTTCAGCAAATGGGGGGGGGGGGGGGGGGGTAGGGTGTGGAGCTTCACACTAGACTCTCAGTGGTTTTATGAAATTCTGATGATTTTCATCCTAATGTTTTTATTGTTACTGATTATTGCATTTTCCTTACAGGGACAACTGGAATATTACAAATAGGACTTGGATGGACATTATGTTTTTCTTTGCTGCAGCATTTACTTTGAGCACTATATAATGGTCACAAAAGTATTTCTATGTAATATGCTTCACTCTAACAGATGGTGTCGTTAGTCAATCAATATGCTAACTGTACATTGTCTTAATTAGAAGGCAGGAATTCCCCAATATGTACCTGTCTCCTGTCACATATTTGTGAGGGCACTTGAGAAAGGGGGAGAATCCCCCGAAAGGTCACGTGGCGATTTCAATAAAATGTAATATTCACAATCACACTGATGGATATGAGTGCCATTGATTTTGTATCACGTATATTATGTAATTCCGGGGGCTGTATAGAGTCTTTTTTAATGGCTTTTATGATAAAAGGTTAATTTCCTTGATAACTAGCAAAAAGCAACTCTTTCTTTGAACAGGAAAGAAGGGTAAAGTAGGCAGGAAGATAATGAAAAGGAGAAGGATGAGATGACAATGATATAGGAAAAGAGGAGTGCAAACACATTGAGGGCGGAGAGAGAGAGAAGGGAAAGACTGGCGCGTAGGCCAAGAGGCCACCTATACAGTGGAAGAGAGTGATGGCAAGGAGGGTGCTAAAACAAGGAAAGGTACAGATAATGATAATTTTTCATGAAGGGGTTGGTTTTGCCCCATTTCTCTTAAAGGACAAGGAAAGGCTAAGTCACTTGGGGGTGCCAAAAAGTTAGGCACCCCCAAGTGACTTAAATCGCTTACCTTGTACCCCGGGCTGGTGCCCCTGTTAGAAGAAAATAGCACCAGCCCGGGGTACCTGCGAGTGAGCGATTCCTCCTTCCGGCTTTGTTTTGCAAGGACTACACGACAGGCGCATGCGCAGTAGAGTGAAAAGCCGACTTCTCTGTTAAAGTTCCACTATTCACTCTGCTGCGTATGCGCTCTACAGGAGACAGAAGGAGGAAGCGCTACAGGTACCCCGGGCTGGTGCTGTTCTCTCCTAACAGGGGCACCAGCCCAGGGTATAAGGTAGGTGATTAAAGTCACTTGGGGGTGCCTAACATTTTGGCACCCTCAAGTGACTTTTCCTTTCCTTCTCCTTTAAGGTGACCATTCACTGATCTGAGCTGCACAGTATCCAAGTGATAAATGCCTACTGTCTGTAGGAAAGCTTACAAATTTTGCTTGAATAGCTGTGAGAAAATACCGAAAAAATTTTTTATTTCAAATACTGAAAGTCACAATTTGCAGGGCTTTTTGTACCATGTAAAATAATTGAAGCAACTTAGACCACATTTACAATGCCCCACGCAGTTTCCCCACTGAGTGGGCATTGTGCAAACAGCCACAGGCCTGTGTGCTCTGTTTCAGAGTGCAGAGAACAGCAGACTGTGCTTTGAATCAAGCACTGCTCATCGCCAAATACCAGATTTCTTTTTTTGAAGGAGGCAAAAGTGCTTTATGAATGATCACTAAGGGACATGCTCTTGCGCCCCTGGGTTCATGAATGACTCCTCATATGTCCCCCCAGGGATCATGAATAACCCTGAAATGAAGCAGAGGCCTGCGACTATTTGCCTGATGATTTACATGGTGGGCAAAGTGCAAAAAGGTAACAATTGGGGCTTTATTTTATTTTTTAGCACACTCCAATCAATGGGGCAATGCAAATGAGGCCTAATATGTTTTAAAAATGCACAGCAAGAATTATATTTTTCTATATTTGGCCAACAAATACAAATTGAAGAAATACCAGGGTACATTATCACTGGCAGCTACCCTACTGTTATACAACAGAATTGGAACAGTGCAGGTTTAAGGGACTTTAGGCCAGTTTGTATTTTTTTACATCCATATATATATATTTATTTTAATATAAATACCCTGCACATAAATCCCAGAGCAGCTTACACACCCACACAATGATTTGTATTAGCTTGTAAATGTATATGTGTTACAGTTCAGCTGATCAAAATAAAAGTGGTAAACAAAAGGAAAGTAACATATTATTATTATTATTATTAACTTTATGTTAAATTAAGAGCTGACAGAAGCCTCTCTCTCTACTTTGTAATCAAATGGCTGAAGTGACCCAACGCATCGCTCAAACAGTTTTAACCTGTCACGTCCCGCACTATAATACGCCGACCCCAGCACCACTGGCCCCCGGCAATTATGGGCCCTACTTGCCCGAACGGAAATATCCCACTGCTTGTCCGTGTATATATATATATCCGCACTATCATTTCCCCTCTGTTAGGGTCCACGGTAACATCAACAGGAATCAGCATAAACAACACTTTTAAAGCAACAACTAGAAGAATTGTGTGTCAAGACTAACAGCATGTCTATGTTGCAGTCTGTCACTGTTGCCATGGACACCTCTCTCTGCCATTCCATGTTAGCGCTGATAACTACGCTGGCAGGCGAATATATGTGCGCATTCCATGAAAACGTGGCTCTTTTATCACAGCACGCAGCCACTATCTGTACTGCCCAACAGTCCCGCTTTTCGTGGCATAATCCCGCTTTTCTTAACTTTGCCCAAGTCCCATGTCACTACTTACACGTCCCGCAACGCTGTTAATCACAAGCTCCTTGGCTCCTGTTTTACAGGAAATCCCGAAGCCACAAGTGTCATCACGCGAGACTGTGACGTCACCACTACCCGTAACGCAGTGACGCGGCACGTTTGCCGGAGAGACGGAAAGGGGATGCGCACTTAAATGTCACGCTGCTAGTTTCTATGAAGTTGTAGTAGTACCGCTCAGAGTGTTTTATTCACACCGCAGCTACTTATTTTGTCAGGGAACAAAAAAAGATTATGTGTATGTGGCTCCTGCCATTATATTTTGGTCTGTATTTTGAGCCCCGACTTGTGCCAGGGAGCAAAAAAGAAACTGCCTGCCACCATCAGAGCTTCTTGTTCTACACCCTCTTCCAAATTATTATGCAAATTCTATTTGTGTCACAAATATGAGATTTTTTGGTTTTCAATTAAACACATGGATGGCATTGTGTTTGGGTCACTGAAATCAATTTTAGACACCTGTGCTAATTAGTTTACTAGGTGTGCCCATTAAAAGGTTACATTTCTTAAAAGGGAAGGAAAGGCTAAGTCACTTGGGGGTGCCTAACATTTTAGCACCCCCAAGTGACTTAGCTTTTCCTTCTCCTTTAAGAAGGACGTTCCACATTATTAAGCAGACCACAGTTAGCAACCAATATGGGGAAGACAAAGGATCTCTCTGCTGCCGAAAAGAGGCATATAGTAAAATGCCTTGGACGAGGGATGAAAACATCAGATATTTCACGAAAACTTAAGCGTGATCATCGCACTATTAAGAGATTTGTGGCTGATTCAGAGCACAGACGTGTTCGTGCAGATAAAGGCACATTAAGGAAGATTTCTGCCAGATCCATGCATCAGATCAAGAGAGCAGCTGCTAAAATGCAATTGCATAGCAGCAAACAGATATTTGAAGCTGCTGGTGCCTCTGGAGTCCCACGGACATCAAGGTGTAGAGTCCTCCAGAGTCTTGCAACTGTGCATAAACCTTCTATTTGGCCACCACTAACCAATGCCCACAAGCTGGAACGGCTGCATTGGGCAGAGAAATACATGAAGACTGTTCACTAATAAGTGCCGTGCAACCCTGGATGGTCCAGATGGATGGAGTAGTGGATGGTTGATGGAAGGCCACTGTCTTCCAACAAGGCTGCAACGTCAGCAAGAAGGTGGTGGAGTCATATTTTGGGCCTAAATCATGGGAAGAGAGCTGGTCGGCCCTTTTAGGGTCCCCGAAGGGGAAGGTGTTAAGATGACCTCTGCAAAGTATGTGGAGTTTTTGACTGACCACTTTCTTCCCTGTTGTAGAAGGAATAACTATGCTTTCCGTAATAAAATCATCTTTGTGCCTGGCAATGCACCATGTCATGCTGCAAAGAATACCTCTGCATCAATGGCTGCTATGGGGATAAAAGGAGAGAAAGTCATGGTGTGGACCCCATCCTCCCCTGACCTCAATCCTATTGAGAACGTTTGGAGCATCCTCAAGAAAAAGATCTATGAGGGTGGGAGGCAGTTTACATCAAAACAGCAGCTCTGGGAGGCTATTCTGGCCTTTTCCAAACAAATTCAAGCAGAAACTGTTCAAAAACTCACAAGTTCAATGGATGCAAGACTTGTGAAGCTGCTATCAAATAAGGGGTCCTATGTTAAAATGTAACGTGACCTGTTAAAATGGTGTTAAAAGTTTGATTGAAATAGCTTTTGATTTTAGTATATATGCACAAACACAATAAATGACAATTTTCAGTTCTTACAACCTATAAAGTGTTTTGAAACTTACTGTGTGTAATAATTTTGAACAGTGCATTGTAAGTTTTTGTGGGGGCTGGGTGGCCAGGTAATGTTGTTCACCTTTACAATAACTTTTAGTATGGCATAAATATAATTTGCAATTGGTTTTCATTTTTCATTATTTGTGGTTTTTTTAATTTATTTATCCTTTTGTTCAGCAGTTCTCCAGTTTGAAAATTTAGCACCTATTTGGTTGCTAGGATCAAAATTACCCTAGCAGCCAAGCAGTAGTTTGAATGGAAGAGGGCATGAAGAGAAAGATAACAATAACACATAACAATAAAACATAACAATAACGTAGCCTAACTAAGCAATAGTTTTTTTGCTATTGGGGTCCGTGACCCCCCCATTTGAAAGATGGAAAGTGTAAGAAAAAGAATGCAAATAATTGCAAATTCCAAAATTATACAGAATTGAAAATGAAAACTTACTGAAACATTGCTGTGAATTTGCCATTTTACAGTATACTAAAAGTTAACTTAAAGGTAAACAACCCCTGTAAGTAGTCTTGGGTAGAATGGCTTCTTTGGGCAGAGGGGGAGAGTTGGCCCTGTGTTTAGTTGTCACTGGGTGTGCATTAATGTGCTTTTTAAACTCTGGCCTTGGTGTAACATATCTTCCACAGGAGAATGATAGCAACAAGATTTCTGTAAAGAAAAATATTTAGTGAAATTGTTGACCAAGGGCTTAACAGCAACAAATTTATAGGCATCACTTCCTCTATCAATTGCTAGAATTGCATACTTCCTGATTGTCCCGCATTTGCTAGGACATTGGCTGATCTTTGGACCCAGCATAGCCAGTAAACAGCTCCTGGCTTGTCGCAGTCATGAGATGAAGCATAGCTGCTTGGAGAGAAGGGGGAGTGTGAATTGCAGTAGAATGCTTGAGAGGCCACTGCTGTCTGTCAGGAAATGTTTGGAGAACACAGCTGTGTGTATGCTGTGCCACTGATATAAAAAGGGGTATGTTTTTGTTAACTAGGCATGTTACTTTCAAGGTGTGGCTAAAAGCTCTTGCTAAACTTTTTACTGCCACACTATGCACGGAAGTTAATTATGCCCCTCTTTCAGTTTTTTACTTTTTGGAGGTATGTTCTAAAGCTTTGAGCTTTTATAAAAGAGGCATTAACTCTGTAGGTGAAGGTCTTACCATAATTCAGAACTTCCAAGATAACAAGTTTCTGCATAAGAGATCCCATACCTGTATTATATAGAGGGAAAACTATAAAAGTAATATGATTTTTTTGAACCAATAGCAGTGTTAGTACTGTGTCAGATCCCATTAAGTCACTGCTTTAACCCAGTAGAAAATTTTCATTAGCTCAAATAGCTTATAGTAAGAGGAAGAGTAAACTGTAAATTAAATATGAAGCTACTTTCTGTCACAAAGCTGCCAAAAGCTAAAATTAAGTCAGTGCAAATGAGTTGATGCCTAGTCTGGAATGAGACTTATTGGGGCAGATTTATCAAAATGTGAGTTTAGAATTTAATACATAAAAACTCACCATGTTCGATTTTTAGAAGCGTAAACAATCTCATAAGAATGAATAGAGCGTGGGTGAGTTTTTATGTATTAAGCTCTAAACTCATTTTGATAAATCTGCCCCATAAAATAACTAATAATAAACCTTTAATATAATGTTGACATTGATATCCTATGGCAACATACAGTCTTCTTACTATACTTTGTTGAATTATTACTTTCCTATACTGAAAGTATAGTGTTTCTAGTTTCAGTGACCCCAAGTTAAGAGAAGCAGAGTCTACATTTTTATTATCATTTATTACTAAGGCTAATTGCATACCAGGTGCCACAGTGTTCCCAGGCTGAACTACAGTGTGTAAAAATTCTTCCTTGTGTTCCATAGACCCAATATTTACATACAGGCAAACGTTGCACCTTTTATAATGTAACCCTTTTTATCTTACAAAGTGATTTACTCACTGCATAAAGTATCTGTTTGTACACCTGCACTGCAAACCAAATCCTGCCTCATTGGATCTCATTGTATAGCCTAAGGACCAAATGATCAGATCAGCCTGATTTGGCAATGCCTTCCTGTTCAGTATGTGATGAAGTTCCCATAAGATATGTAAAAAAGAGGTACCCTTATCAGATGATTTGCTCTTCCCATGCATGTCTAGCTTTGGATGTGCTCTTGAGCGTGGCTACAGAAGTTATATAAGGTCACACTGTCAATGAGTGAAAGTTATCATTTGATTCACCATTTGATAAATGTGCATCTAAAAATCCTATAGCAATGAGGATTGTACGCATAGGATTGGGGGAGAATACTCTCTTTTCTTCAATAGAAATTCAATTGTGGGTTCCTGTATGAACTAGGATCTAATTCTGACCTCCCAGACAGATACAGAGAATGTTTAGTCTGCATGTAGATGTCAAAAGTGCAGATTGTAGACGTGTAGGAGACTGGTGCGTATCAACTTTCAGCATCCAACCACTTGGATAAAGCAAATAAGGATTATACACATCAGAATAGCTATAAATACATTTAGATTCTAAGCTCCTTGCCAAGTCACATATTTAAAGGGCTCATTCAGTAACGTCATTATCTAGACTGGAATGGTTAACATAAATTATATAAACAAACTATTCTTGGGACTTGCTTATTTCCATCCTGTTATAATGCATTCTCTTTAAAGATGCATGTTTACCCAGTAAATTGCAGAGTAACAGCACCCATTTTTTTAATTTAGACATTTTTGCAAAGCATTTTAATGCAAATTATTGTTCTGACATAATAATTGCAGTGTTCTGTGAGATCCAAATTACGGAAAGACCCCTTATCCGGAATACCCTTGGTCCCGAGCATTCTGGATAACGGGTCCCATACCTGTAAGTCATTTACCCTTGTAGAAAATATAGCCACAGTTATATTGAAAATAGACATAAGGACCACTGGTAAGAAAATGTCTTGCTTCACTATTACAGTAACACTTTAATATTTATATACCCTGATTTTAAGTTTTCTTGAATTATTTTGTGGTCCCTTTAATTTGTAATGCATATAAATGGGTAGGATGAACATATTGCACTTACCCATAACCCGAAATAACTCAGCACATGTTCAAAACTGGTATTTTGTTTGGTCTTTGTATGTGTGCTCAGTTATGTAGGTATGCCCCATAATGTTTGCATTTTGTCTGCTGTGGATTTGACTTCATAAATATGAATATATGTGCATGAATCTTTGATTAGGTATGAGGCTGTATACTTCCTGTATATAGATTCCTATGTGTATATGTCTGTAGTTGTTCACATATGTCCCTATATGGGTTGTGTATGTAGGGACAAGATGTAACTTGAGCCCTGGAAGTAATATCTACCTATATCTAGGTCTTCCATAATTTATTAAACCAGGACAACAAAGCATATTTCACTAGACCCAAGTTGCAAGTAGAGTGTATAAGTAAGTACAACACGTAACAACAACGTTAACAGCAATTTATGCACACAATTTGGCACTTTAGTTTGTAAAAGATTCCTTTCAGTCTGTCTTGGGGTAAGTCATGCATTTGTCTATATTTATCTGTACAAATATGTATCTAAATGTATGTTCATTTTAATATCTATTTTGTGTTTGTTTGAATGCATAGGTGATTTTGTAGGTTTATATCTGCGTGTGTTAAGTACCATTTTAATGGCAAGAATATAGTATCTGTACATCGTAAGATATATTTCCCTTTATTAATAAATATTTGAAATGAGTACTCATGAGTTCGTGAATCATGCCTCACATTGGTCAGATCACCAACCCAGGATTATCTAATATGTGATGCCTATGTTTTGCCATGTCAGTTTACATTTATCCTGATAGAAATGTAAATTTAAATATTTTGGCACCCATACTGAAGTAAATTAAGCACGGACAACAAAACGTCCCATCTGCCAGTAGTTGCAAACCACTAATGGGTTAATGGGGACTCTTTTTGGGGACAGTACAGGTATTTGCTTTTGCAATATACACCTTAAAAATACAATCAAATATTTGTGTCAAAGTTACCCTCCCATTTAGATTGTAAGCTCCTTGGGGCAGAGACCACCATTCTCTTCACTCTTGTCACTTAGCTCTGTGGAATCTTTAAATCATATGTACTTTATATTTATTTGTATTTATTATTGTACTCTGTATTTATTTATCGTATTGTATCTATGTAATGACCCCCTGTTTGTTTATTAATTTATTGTTCTGCTGTACAACACGGCGTACATAAGTAGTACTATATAAATAAAAATTTAGATAGAGTTCTCAGCACTTTGCACTGTAGGATGGCAGCCAGTCAGAAGCCAGGCAGACCTGACAGGTAACTCTTGCTTATATTTCCTTGTGTAAAGGCAGAGTTGTGACTTGCTACCCAGATTCTACTGTGCTTCTTAGGGCTCTGGCAAACGGGGGAGATTAGTCGCCCGCGATTTAACTCCCTGTTCGCGGGCGACTAATCTCCCCGAGTTGCCTACCCCTGCCATCCCACCGGCGAACATGTAAGTCGCCGGCGGGATGGCAGACGCGGCGGCGCGATTTCGCGCAAATCGCCCCGCCGCGTCTGCCATCCCGCCGGCGACTTACATGTTCGCCGGTGGGATGGCAGGGGTAGGCAACTCGGGGAGATTAGTCGCCCGCGAACAGGGAGTTAAATCGCGGGCGACTAAACTCCCCCGTGTGCCAGAGCCCTTAGGGAGGGATATTGGAATCCTAGACATACAGTGAGTTCCAATAAAGTTGTGATTATAAAGGAAAGATTGAAATTACTGGGGGGGGGGGGGTCTAAAATGTGTTACCCACCCCCCCAGTAATTTATGATTATATTTACTTACCTGAGAAAGTGGAAACAAAACTGCAATAATATCCAGTCTCAAAATACTCCATCTAAAACCTGTCAAGATATAGAAGTCAATGGCAGATGTCCTTTCCCTTCCCTGGAAGATCTTTCTTTGTTTTGATTTTTTTTGGAGGTTTTAGATTTTTGACACTGGTTTTTTAAATGGTGTGCGATAAGTCAAAAAAGTCATGGTTTTCGTAACTTTTTCCAATACTTTTTCACTCAAATTCTTTTTAAGTTCAGTATTTTTTTTTTTTATAAATGTCTGACATTCGTGCAAATGAGTTTATTTGAAGTTGTAAAAAAATAAAAGGGAAAATAAAATGAGTTTTTAGTAAATCTGCCTTTAAAAATGCTTTATGTCCTGTTTAAGTGTCTTCAGAGTACAAAAGTTCCATGATACAAGTCAGCAAGGGGATAGGTCCACTTCTGATTACTGATTTTTTTCCACAAACCAGTGTTTCAGTAGATGAAGCTAGCTTAAACATTTAGCCTCTTTCATGGTTTTTTATATTATTACTGTATTCTATTGTAAAACCATTTTTTACTTTGTAATTTTGTTCCTCTTTCCCCCCCACAGACATCTCTAATATAAGGACACTGTAGAGCTTGTTGCCAATCATTTCCTTATATGTTCTAGTGATGCACCAAATTCACTTTTTGGGATTTACCTGAATCCCAAATCGTTCGCAAAGGATTTGGCTTAATCCCAAACTAAATTGGAACCATAATTTGTATAGCAAATGACAAATATTGCAAAGCAATATTTATGTGATTTCCTTGATTGCGTGAAGTAAAGTCACATGTTTTTAAAGGTTTGGATTGAGTTCAACCAGGCACTAGAATTAATCTGAATCCTGATGAAAAAGGCTTGGATTTGGCCGAATCTAAAATAGGATTCAGTGCATCCCTAATGTGTTCCTAAAAGTTATGGATTCCGGTATACACTTACCACTGAAATACATATATGTATACTGTAGTGTGAAAATCCTGATCTGAACAAAACAATTTGCTTTTCATTTTCCATCATCTTAGCCTGTTGAAAAGAAATACTGACAAAAAGATTATGAGAAAAATAGCGGGCAGATGTATGATACAAAAAGATAAATCTCTGCGTGAGAGGGAAATTTCAAAGATTTGATTCTGGCTGTGACAGTGTTTCAATGTCTTTCCTGCACGGCTCTTCTCGCACTGCTGATCACATCATAGAGGTTACATGCCCGTTCCATATTATGAGCATTTCAGTGCTTCACTCCCTCTTACTCCTGCCAGATGCTCAGCAGAGCAAATCAGGTATCAGGTCCCAAGCACGTCCTGTGTGTTTATTGCTGTGAATGTGTTCTGATGATGAGCCCTGAGAGCAGCTTGCACATCAGTACTGACACGAGCAACTGCTAGATGGAGTTTCTAGTCCTTGTCTTTAACCCATGCTACATGCATCATACATCGGCCACTGCTACACCACCCAAAGGGATTCAAGAGGAGGGTTTAGAAAAAAAAAAAATCAGTAAATATGGCAGGATGCTCGGTAGACCAGTGATTGAAACTACACAAAGTGTACATCAAAGTGCATAGCAGAAAAAGCCATCTTTTTTTTTTAATTGTGTATACAGCATAATCATATAACTACAGTATAAATACAAACTAATCCTTTCATTGTATGAGGTATTAGGTTTTGTTTACTAAAAGAGGCAAAAAAAAGTGCAAAAAATAACGCAGCTTGGGTATAGATGTATTTTTACCCACCCTGAATTGTGTTTTTCCAGTGTAAATATTGGTAGGACCAATGTGTATATAGGGTTCTGTATGTTAAAAGTGTGTGTTAAAGTGAAAATGTTTATTTGCCAACTGACATTTCCATAATTTGATATCTTTCCTTGAAAGCTGGCATTATTATATACATCAATAAGTCATTAAAAGGTATCGCGTTACCAAAAAATAATGTATTTTCTTCAATAAAACAGCTATGAACGGATGGGTGCTGCTCTATTCACAATGTTAAGCACCAAGATTTCTTTTATTAATTAAATTATAGCTCACCAAATCAACACTTTGGTCTGGTAATTTATCAAAATTTGTATTTGTGCAATTTTCGTATTTTTTTGTAATTTGACTTTTAAAAAAATGCAAATGTTACATTATTTATTTAAAACAATCCAATTTAAAAAAAACTTCAAAGAAGAAAACTTGTATACCTCAAATTCATGTTTTACTTTTTTTTTAAAAGTTAACAAGCTCAAAAAGTTTGAAAAAAAAAGTTGATAAGTAACCCACACCTTACACTCAGCTCAAAGCATTAGCCAATAGAATATCAATATCTAGTTCACCCATTTAGATGTCTGGCCCTGCCACAACTGCCCTGAGCCTCCCTTCTTGAAGTTCACCACAAACTGAGGTGCATTTAGGATCAAAGACTCCGTATCACATAGTGTAAAACTTCACAACTTACAACCTGTGTTTGGTGGTATTTTTATGAAAGTTGTATGTAGAATGCAGTCTTACATCTCCTGATACAGCGTCTATCCAGTGTGCACCTCTGATTTTGTGGTTATGACTACAACCTTAGGCACATTAATGGCTATTAGGGGCACACTCATACTAGGTGGAAAAAAAAATAAATTAGGCATAACTGCTTAGTGCATTAAGTGTTCACACATTTTTTTTGCACTATACAATTGTAACTGTTGTAGGTCATGTATACTGTATGATGCAGCGTTGGTCCAAAATGTACCTTGATGAATGCATAATGAAACTCCCTTATAAACCAGCTTTAAAGGTCAGTTTAAGTAATATGTCTGCACTCTACAGGCTATGTAATGATGCTTGTTTGTGTTCGAAGAAGATTGGTAGTTGTTACCTGCAGCATTTTCAACATTTTTTTCTAATCTGATTGTCACACAGTTGTCTGCCATATCTTTTATGTACCGTATATACTCGAGTATAAGCCGATCCGAATATAAGCCGAGGTACCTAATTTTACCTAAGAAAACTGGAAAAACTTATTGACTCGAGTATAAGCCTAGAGTGGGAAATGCAGCCGCTACTGCTAAGTTTCAATAATCAAAATAAATTCCAATAAAATGACATTAATTGAGACATCAATTTGGTATATATTATTAAATATTTATTTCAAAGAAAAACAGTAAACTAGCTCTGTAAGTGCAGAAGAGGGTCAACAAAAACAATATGGTAAAAATATCATATCAAATGGAGCTCCGATGAGGTTGGCAAGCTTTATACATTTAACTGGTGACTACACACTACAGTGGTTTTCTATGTTTTTGATTTTATTCACTTTGGTGCTTCTTGTACAAATAAGCTCCATATTGTGGTTTTATTAATGCCCCAATACATATTGATTATTGAAACGGCTAGGCAAGCTGCACCATGTCTTTCAGAGCCTGCTTCAGCACATTGGCATCCCCTATCCTGCCCCCTACCAATACCCTAATGCAACAGGGTCTGGGGTGTAAATGATACTTCATTCCCCCCCCAGACTTCTATCATGCCTGCTACATGCCTCTTCAATTAAAGTGTATGGTGCAGTTCATACCCAAGCCATGGTGAGCATACTTGTCTCCACTCCAGCTGCTGATGTCTCTGGGAGCGCGGCAGGGCAGAAGCGCACAGGAAGGGGAGCGCGTGACGTCACATCCGCCTGACGCGCAGAAGAGCGAAGCCTGGCGGCGGGTCTGGCAGCAGGTTTGGCGGCGGGTCTGGCAGGGGGTCTGGCGGCGGGTCTGGCAGCAGGTCTGGCGGCGGGTCTGGCGGCGGGTCTGGCAGCGGGTCTGGCGGCGGGTCTGGCAGCAGGTCTGGCGGTGGCAGCTCTGGGGGCTCTGGCGGGTCTGGCACTGGCGGGTCTGGCACTGGCAGGGGATCTCTACTTTGGCTCGAGTATAAGCTGAGTTTGAATTTTTCAGCCCTTTTTTGGGGCTGAAAAACTCGGCTTATACTCGAGTATATACGGTATATATAAATACACAGGGAGTAAGTGCCATGTGTATGAGACACGGTAGGAATCCATTTATTTTTAGATCAACGTTTTTCTAATGAAGCAATTTGTATTTTTAAGCTCTGTTAAAGGTACTTTCATTATTACAGATAACTCGGTCTCCACAAGAAGTTATTAAAGAGCATATTTTTATTGAGGGGTAACAATAGTTACCATTTGTTAAACATACTGAGCCTTTCATATTTACTATGCTCTACCATTAACTTTCATTTCATTAATTAAAACTCTGTGCTTATTAATGTTCTGATCAAGGATTCATTAGAGGCATTAAAATTAAGTATTGTCATTGAGCTTTAACACCCATTTGAATACAATCATGTTCTGCTACTCAATACATTTGAACACATTCTGACAGATTGGCACATTATTGCTTTGATAAATATGTAAATTCCATAGCACTGTTAGATCTGTTATGCAGAATCTGGGACCTGGGGTTTTCTAGATAAAGGGTCTTTATGTAATTTGGATCTCCATACTTTAAGTTTAATAAAATTATTTAAACATTAAAGGAGAAGGAAAGGCTAATAAAGAGTTAATATCAAGCTGCAGGCATACCTTCGGTTGTCTCACTAGTGCCCTTAAGTCTCCCCATATTTCTCCCGTTCAGATGATCAGAAGCCAAACAGGAAGAAAAAACACTGAGCTCTGTTAAGAAAGTTCCCATAATGCCTCGCTCCTGCACAGACACCCAGACCAAGTAAACATGCTCAGTTTGTAAGACTATGGGGCCGATTCATTAAAACGCGAGTTCGAATCCCGAATGGTAAAAATTCTTATTGGATACGATAATTTCTGATGATCGCAAATATCACGAATATGCTTATGAATAAACCGTATTACTCACGATAATATCGTATTGGCGATCCGAAAGTCACGAAATTTTCGTATCCGAATGATCGTAAAATGCAGGAAAACCTTTCCAACTTTGATCCTTCTGTGCATGATTTTGGAAGCCTCCCATAGGAATCAATGGCACTCTGCAGCTCCAACCTGGCCCAAGGAAAGTCTCCCATAGGGCTCAATGGCACTCTGCAGCTCCAACCTGGCCCAAGGAAAGTCTCCCATAGGGCTCAATGGCACTCTGCAGGTCCAACCTGGCCCAAGGAAAGTCTCCCATAGGGCTCAATGGCACTCTGCAGCTCCAACCTGGCCCAAGGAAAGTCTCCCATAGGGCTCAATGGCACTCTGCAGCTCCAACCCGGCCCAAGGAAAGTCTCCCATAGGGCTCAATGGCACTCTGCAGCTCCAACCTGGCCCAAGGAAAGTCTCCCATAGGGCTCAATGGCACTCTGCAGCTCCAACCTGGCCCAAGGAAAGTCACGATACCGAAGCTTGAATGAATCCGAAACTTTCGTACTCGTTGCGACAATACGATTTTGTCGTGTTTTGTTTTATGCACAGTACGAAAAAGTTGCGTTAAATAACGAAAAAAAATGGCGAAAATACGCAAGGTACGAAAAAGACGCAGAAAACACGAACGGCCGATCGAACAAACGATCGGACTGTTCATGAATTGATAAATCTCCCCCTATGAGTTAGCTTCCTGCTGATTGGCTCAGATCCACATTCCTAAGGGGGGAGTGAGTTCTTAGCATTCTTGAGGGAGGGTGGAGCAGCAGAGAGCTGTGTGTCTCTGACACATGAATTACAGAAACAACAAATCTTTTTTTCAGAGAAGTCAGTGCAGCATTTCTGTGAGTGCTTATGGCTGTATTTACATAGACCTTTCTGATAAAGCTTACTTAGTTTTTACCTTTCTTTCTCTTTTAAATAAACCCAATGGAATTGTTTTGCCAACAATAAAAATTATATCAAGTACAATTACAAAGAAAAAGGAAATATGTTTTTAAACCATGTATGTGTAGGAAATTTCTGTAAATGGCCCTCAAAATTGACGTTTTGCTGCATTTTACCACCCACCTACCAAGAAAAAAACATAAATATAAGCAGTTTGATGCCCAGTATGCATAGGATTACGAAACTATCTGGCATGTAGAAACACCAAAATGAAAATATTTCGCACAAACATTTTTTTAAAAAAAAGTAATTAAGAACAATGCAGAATGCAGTAAAAAAAAACTAAAATCATATAACACCAATCAAAAGCAATCACAGTAAAATAGAACTGAAAATTCAATAGAATCACCGAAATACCATTTTTTAAAAGAAGAAGATATTATGCAGTGTTATTATTCTAACACTTGTCACACTAACAATTTAGGGAAAAACCTAAGCTCTACATGGTAAAGTAAAAATGTGAAAATAATACTGATGAACCTATTATTTAAATTTGGTGTAATCTGTGACTTTATGACCCAGATCATGGGTGACAGATAAGCAATTAAAGAAGTATTGGCAACATTTAAAAAAAAATCTGCTATGCCTTTCCCAGGGCCTAATATCGGTATATTTTTTGTCTATATATTTGTGTCTATATTTTATTTGAATGACACAAACTAACCCATCCCAGGATTTGAGAGATGGTGTGAGAAGGCATTATGGAGCAGGACACTGAACATAGTAGATTTATTTCACCACTTACGGGGCATTTACTAACATTTTTATTTTTCTTCAAAATTTGTGTTTTCTAGCGTCAAAACTTGATTGTTTGGTTAAAAAAATTCTCTTCGCCATTAATTATGCATCAAAACCACAAAAAATGTAAAAATACACCATCTTAAAGCTGTCAAGGTCATGTAGCAGTCAGTGGGAGTTGCCCCAGGCAAATTATAACACTTTTTTAAATTTGTGGTTTGGTAGGTTTTCTTGTTTGTAAGTCCACGAAGATAAATAGGAAAACGTAAAAAACACAAAAACTTTGTGGTTTTTATTAGGGATGCACGGAACCCACTTTTTGGGGTTTGGCCAAACTCCCAAACCCACCCAGAAGGATTTGGCTGAATCCCGAACCCAATCCTAATTATCATATGCTGATTAGGATCTGAAGGGGTTAAAAAAAATATCTATTTGTCTAAAATATGCTAATTTATGCTAATTCAGATTTGGTTCGGCTGGGACCGCAGATTCGGGCAAAACCGAATCGTTAAAAAAAAGTCCGAACTGAATCTGGGATTCGGTGCATTCCTAGTTTTCATGTTCTTTTAGTTTCTGGTCTGCATTTTATTTTGTTCATGCTTTTTCAATGCAGAACTTTTAATAAATCACTAGACATGCATGGTTTTAGTGGAAACGAGTTTATTCGTGGATTCGAAAACCTCTAAAACTATGAAAATAAGAATGTTGATAAACCTGCCCTTATATACATAAATATACAGAGAAGGTAAATGCATGCAATTCACATACATTACATTTTTTTATATATTTTTATCAATATCATATATATCAATATATTTTTCTAATCCGGTTTGTTCTGCAAGATCAGCGCTGTGTTTTCTTCTGAGAAATCTGACTTAAGGGGGCTGATTTACTTACCCACGAACGGGTCGAATGGAGTCCGATTGCGTTTTTTTCGTAATGATCGGTATTTTGCGATTTTTTCGTATGTTTTGCGATTTTTTCGGATTCTTTACAAATTTTTCGTTACCAATACGATTTTTGCGTAAAAACGCGAGTTTTTCGTATCCATTACGAAAGTTGCGTAAAAAGTTGCGCATTTTTCGTAGCGTTAAAACTTACGCGAAAAGTTGCGCATTTTTCGTAGCATTAAGTTTTAACGCTACGAAAAATGCGCAACTTTTCGCGTAAGTTTTAACGCTACGAAAAATGCGCAACTTTTTACGCAACTTTTGTAATGGATACGAAAAACTCGCGTTTTTACGCAAAAATCGTATTGGTAACGAAAAATTCGTAAAGAATCCGAAAAAATCGCAAAACATACGAAAAAGTCGCAAAATGTTCGTTTTCAAGTCGGAACTTTTCCAATTCGGGTCGGATTCGTGGGTTAGTAAATCAGCCCCAAGGTGTTGATTACTATATTTTTCAATCCCCTCTTAAAATAAGAGTCTCTAACTCCCGAAAAACACAGGGTAGAAGTATATTTGCTGTTTTTGGCTTCCAAATCCTAAAAACATAGATGTGCGTAGAAATGACTTTTCCTTTAAAATGTAGTAGTATAAACTGGGCAGAATTCATTCTTATAGGGTGACAGTAGTTAATAAGGTTGAAATGCAAAACCATGAAGTTGAGCCTTTCTGTTACCTCTCCACGGATGCCTTGAGAGTAGATGCCCTGAGTTATTATAATACCTACTGTGATAGTGATCCATTTTATGGGTTGCCATGCCAATCAATTATTGGATATTCTGGAGGAGAGAAGCTATGCTTATAAATTATTACAAGGAATGCTGGAGGAGATAAGTAGTTCAAAACCATTATTACAAGGGTAATTAATAAAAGATGTGTTGATCCATTACAGCGGTAATAAAGAAAAGTAACCCCACAGATACCTTTAAACAGGATGTACTAGAATATGTTGGTGGAGAGACACTGTGCTTATATTCTATAAAAAGGCAAGCTCTAGGAGATGTGGGGCTTAGCCACTATTTTACAGAAAAAATGCTGATTTAATTATTTAGGGGTGCTACAGTAAAGTATTTGCTCTAAATCATTGTAAGGAACACTGGGGAAGAGGAAACTGCGTCGATCCATTATTACATAGGTGCTGCAGAAAAGAACCTGCTGTGCTAATCCATTATGTCTTCAGTTTCTAGAGGAGAGAAGCAGTGGTAATTCATCATTATAGGAACTTATATATACAGTTGTTTATACAGGTAGGGGACCTGTCATCCAGAATGCTCAGGAACTGGGGTTTTTCAGATAAGTGGTCTTTCTGTAATTTGGACCTCCATAGTGTAAGTCTACTAAAAAATAATTTAAAAGTTCAATTACTGTACGTTTGTTGTGCCTCCAGTAAGGATTAATTACATCTTAGGATCATGTACAAGACAATTATTTTTAAAAATCTGAATTATTTGATTAAAATTGAGTCTACAGATGAAGGTCTTCTTGTAATTTAGAGATTGCTGGATAACAGATTTCCAGATAATGGATGCTATACCTGTATCTTCCTAAATAGTAAATTACATGCTTTTGATCAGTAAATTAAATTTCAATATTTTTTTGCAAGATGCATAACATGAAGGATTAGATTTCTGGTAAGCATTGTATCAGGAACATTTATATTAATTTGCATCAAGCACTGAAAATTAATGCAATTAAATGCATTTATCAGATATAAAAATCAAATTAGGCCTGTACATTTAAAATTGCCCAAAAAAAGGACAAAAGTTAATACTCTGTCTTCTTGGTGATCACAAACTTTTAAAGGAATACTGTCATGGGAAAACATTTTTTTTCAAAACACATCAGTTAGTAGAGCTCCAGCAGAATCATGCATTAAAATCCGTTTTTCAAAAACTCAAACAGATTTTTGTTATATTTAATTTTGAAATTTCTCATGGGACTAGCCATATTCTTCATTTCCTGGGGAGGCACAGTCATGTGACCTGTGCTGTGCTAAAATTCAGTACTTTACTGCTGAGATGCAAGTTGGAGTGATATCACCCCCCTCCCTTTTATCTCCCAGCAGCCAATCAGCAGAACAATGGGAAGGTAGCAAGATAACAGCTCTCTGACACAAGTGGTAGATATAAGAATAGCACTCAATAGTAAAAAATCCAAGTCCAGCTTGTGACTCCTCCAGTTACATGAAAGTAGGAGAAACAATAGGTTACCTGAGAGCAGTTATAACGTGTAGCGCTGGATCTTTCTAAAAGCACTGAGATGGCTGCCTAAACACCAATATTACAGCTAAAAAATAAATTTGTTGATTTAAGAATAACATTTCAAATTGTAGAGTGAATTATTTGCTATGTAAACAGTGTTATTTATAAATAAAAAAGTACACCATAAAAACCATGACAGAATCCCTTTAAGGTAAGTTTACTAGAGTCTTGTCTAAGACCAAATTTTTCATGGAATTTTATATTTTCACCCTTAGCTGTGCTGTGCATATAGTAAGAAAAGACAAGAATCCATTTTTTGTTATGTTTTTGAAGTAATCCATCCTAAAATTCCAAAACCTATGCCTTAGGGCAAAGACACATGAGCCAATTAGTCGCCATAGGCTAATGTACAAGTTGCCGCAACTAATCGCAAACCGATTCACGGTGTGTCTTCACCCTAAAGCATAGACGTGGCTCCTAGCAAATAGTGTCACCACTCTTCAAATCCCCCTATCCTGACTTCACAGTACTACAGTCTTCTGCTCCTCTCTATATATCTGCTTTAATCTTCCCATACTCCCTTCTAGGCCCTGTTTTCAGCTCAGAACAATCTATTGACCATACAGTTCTCCACAAGAGCTGAGGTGCACATTGCTCCATGCCTCTAGAATGCTCTACCACCTTGCAATAGGAAAGCTCCCACACTAACTCTTTTCAAAACCCCTGAAAAATCACTTTTTAGAGATCACTAGTTCCTGAGCAGCACCACATCCATAAACTGTGCACTTCTTCCCTTCCCCATTTTGTTTGGAAACCCTTTGGGTTTTTTTTTTACTGTCTAGTTTATGATAATTGTACCCCTAGTTTGTGTTTACATTTTGTTTGTCTCGTCTTCCTAAGAGATTGTAAAACCTTTGGACAGGGACCTCATCCCACCTGGGTATTTAAACACCTAACACAAGTATTTTTCACAGTCTAGTTTATGATAATTGTACTCCTAGTTTGTGTTTACACTTTATAAAGCATATTTATCAAATGATGAATTCTAACTCTCACCTATTGATAAATACACCTCTAAAAATCCTATAGAAATGAATAGAGATCGGCTGAAATTTACACTTTGATAAATCTACCCCTTAGTCATTAGTTTAGGATTTTGTGACCTGAAAAAATGTATATAAATCATAAAGCTCACTTATTTGGACAGGTATATACTGTGTTGTCCAGATATAACAGCCCCATTCAGGTTGAACTTATCTTCATTCATTTTTCTTTGAACTAGCTAGCCTAGACAGATCTAGTGGTAAATACAGGGGAATATCTACTTAGGATTGAGTTTTATACTTATTTCAATACTATCTTATCTGACGAAGGGGTACGCCCCCAAAATGTTGCTTTTTGAATAAACACGCAGGGGCTATGTCCCGCTTGCACTCTACTTGTCGTGCTGGCTGAAATAATTTGGACTTTGCTGAGAGTGCCGACTCTCTGGGCCGTGCTCCAAGTAGCTAACCTTTTGGAGGAGGTAAGGGTGTGCTGGTGTAACAATTTTTCTATTGTAAACTCTATATCTTACCTGAGTGATGCAAAGTTGTTTTAAAAATCTTTCACTTGTTAGCGGTCCCTATTAAATTTCCCTGCATCTTTTCTTCTTTCTATGTTTGCTAATTAATACCTCTAGGCTGTGATTTATCAACGTTTTAATTTTTTTCAGGATTCTAGTTTTTTAGCGCTAAAACTCAATGACAAACTCAAATGTCTGATATTTATCAAGTGCAAAAAAACAGAAAACTCAAACATGAAACTTTGCCATCTAAAAGCTTGCGAGTTTATATAGAAGTCATTGGGAGTTGTCCTAGGCAAAGTCAAGCCATATTTTTAATTCTGGAAAATGTTATTTTTGTCTTAAAATAACCCTTAAATCCCAGTAATCTCCAATAACCGTAGACTGTGGGTTAAATGCTGAGAGTTGAAATTCAGTAGTAGCTGGTGGGCTACAGATTGAATACCGCTGACATAAATAATAAGGGAAACTAATAGGGAAACTAATAATTACCAAAATAAATTATTTATAATTTGTACTTTTAGCAAGGATTTTCTGGCCAAGGGGAGACTGGAGGTGACAGGCAAATAAGCCCTTCATATTATTTTTCCTGTTTCTCTGCAGCATTTTAAAGGAGAAGGAAAGGTAAAAACTAAGTAATCTTTATCAGAAAGGTCTATGTAAATACAGCCATAAGCACTCACAGTAACGCTGCACTGACTTCTCTGAAAAAAGATTTCTTGTGTCTGTAATTCCTGTGCCAGAGACAGGCAGCTCTCTCTCCTCTCTCCCCTCCTCAAGAATGCTAAGACCCCCCCCCCTTAGGCATGTGTGATCTGAGCCAATCAGCAGGAAGTTTCCTCATAGTCTTACAAACTGAGACACCGATCTTGGTCTTGGTGCAGGAGTGAGGCATTATGGGATTTTTCTTTACAGAGCTCAGGGTTTTTTTTTTCCTGTTTGGCTTCTGATCATCTGAGCGAAAGAAATATGGGGAGACTTAAGGGCACTATTGAGACAACTGAAGGTATGCCTGCAGCTTGAGATTAACTCTTTATTAGCCTTTCCTTCTCCTTTAAGTAAATGGTTTAATGATAACTTCCCTTTAGGGCCAGTTCAGATACAACAGGTTTCCCCTGAAATTCTCATTTTGAAATTCTGAAATTGCTTGTATTTTGATTATTGCTATAAGGAAAAACCTCTTTGTATACATTTGTGAATGTGACAAAATAACCTTTATAAGCATTATGTAATTCAAATAGTGTCCTTTTTTCTCATTTATGATGATTCTTTTAGATCGAGCTTTGGAATCATGTATTATGTCTGCATCAAATGATGTATTTATTCATGAAAAGAGTATTTTACAGAAAACATCAATGTAAGGGATTCACACATACATAGAAAAAGAAAGTGTAAGATGTCATGCAGATTTTAATTCTCTTTTATAGATTTGTCCCATGCAGTCTGCTTTTATTTGCGTTTACCTTTGTACTGCATATATACTTTGGTGTAATAATATTCCTCCCCATACTGCCCTAATAACATCTTTTTCTATGGGCAGGATCCCCACTGCTGCAGCTGGAGTCATTGCGCAAGACTTGGCCACATTTAAGATCCACATTAAGACTATAAAAAGAAACACAGAGTATTCGCATTCTGCACTCCAGAAATATAAAGGCTCAAACAGTGACAAGGTCTGTATTTTCTGGGCCCATCCAATGGCAATTCTTATTATAATAAAGAATATAAGAATTAGCAATAACTCCAAAACTGTAGGTTTTCTCCTTGTGTAAGCATTTACATTTTTTATATAATTCAGAAACTTTTTTGCTACATACAGTAATTAGGTCTACAAGACCACAGCCATGTTGTTGTTTGGTTGAATTATAATTCATACGTTTCTGCTACATGGAACAGAACCTATAAGTCAAACAATAGCTATAAATAAACAGGCACAAATATAGTGAGATTTCACATTGGCGAGGAATACATTTTTGCAAGCATGTTGCAGAATGCTATTTTTACATTTAATCTTCAGTTGTGCTTTTTGTCTAAACAAAGTTTTGATCAGCTTCATAAATTCTGCATCAAAACTGTATAAGGTTTATTAATGCCAGGTTGCTCCATTATATATATACATTTTTGCGGGCGAAAAAAAAAATCACACAGTTTTGTATCATTTTATCAACAAGTCCAGAAGTGTTCATATGAAAATGGAGTTAAAACTTTAATAGCTTAATATCCTTTCCCTCATTTTATCAGGGTACAATGTTAAAACTCCTACATACAAAAAAGCATGTGCTTGAACATTCCAAAAAAAGACATAAAAGTTTTTTTTTATATATAGATTTAATTTTTTTAAATTTTTGGCTAATTTTTGTCTTTGTCTTCACTGCAGTAGACTTCCCGATCAAACTTTTCCCCTTCTTTAAATACTTTAGGGAATTTTCAAACGCCGGGATGTATGGCTGTTAAACCCCGAACATTGTTCTCCCTGAAAAAAATCATAGCAAAAAAATGTATTAAACTACAGAGCAACCTGGCACTAATGGGCTAAGCATTTAAACTGAATTCTCTCAATGCTGAAAAGTGGTTATTTATGCACATGGAGCAGAATGTATCAAGCTGATGCCATTTGCGCTAAGATGCACTGTATGTATTCAATTATTTTGTCATTCTCTTATAATTAAAAAAGTTATGGGGTTTTCCCCTTCTGTGCCTAATCTCTCAGACACATGGTTATAATAAAATACCATTTTATATCAGGAATTTAAAACAAAAGAAGATTAAGCTAACAATATGCTAAAAACTTCTTTCTGCCTCATTCCATGTATATACATAAAGAATCTTTCCTTCTCTTTGGCTTCCCAGAGCTCATCCGGTAAATGTGCTTGTCTTCTACCTGCATTACTTGATACATCTCTCCCCATATATTTCATACAGTAACCGTAATTCTTGTACCAGATTAAAAACACTGATTCGTAACGTTAAATATTTTAAAAAAAAACAATGTGAAACATTGTCTAAAAATAAAACTCCACTGACTACAAATCGTTTATTCACACAAATTTAATCAGAATAATTCACAAAGGTTTGGTCCATAAATATTCAAAGGAAATTGTTCTATACAATGCATTTCTTAGTAAACAAAAAATAAAACATGGACAATTTTGCTCTACCACAAACTGTACTTAAACACTTATAAGTATAATAGATTTTTTTTTTACCAGACTGTCCAGCTGCATTAAATGCCATACCTGTATTATCTAACAGGACACATCCTCGAAAAGTATGGTTTTATTTTTTTTAACCCAGAAATAAAGAAATAAACAGTACAAAATTGTTTAAAGGGGATACAAACAGTGAATAACACACGTTAATCCTGATTTTCACAGAAGTACTAGGTAGTACAGTAAGGCACTTGTAAAACTGAGCTGTAACCCCAGAGGAGTCTTATTCAACTTTATAAAGGCAGAATTTACAGTTCGTGAAGCAACATGTAGGTTAAAAAAATACTTATATATATTATGGTCTTCCAACAAATTGATATGTCAAAAGAAAGTACCCATCTTGGAGCTGTAATGCTCATTTAACCACAGAAACAAACATGGATACTGAGGTGTACTAAGGACACCTTACAGGCTCTTACATTTTATGAGGGGGAAAATTCTTATAAGCAATGTGAATGATTTTTAGTGGAACTAAAGTATTACATGGCATGTAAGAAATATAACTCAAAATAGTAACTTCAGAACAGAGCAAACCAAATTCTATCAAAATATTCCACCTGCTTTTCAGTGATCTGATACAAAAGGGAATCGGTAAACATTTGCTGTTTTAAAAGATGACGTCTCCTTCCATAGAGATGCGAGAATGCTATATCTTTCCAATCATTATTTAACTCCTTACCAGTGCAGCCTGTCATTTTTTTAATATAAGCTATATTTTCATGAATCTATGTTTTCTAAAAACCCTGAGAAAAAAATGTCTGAAAAAAAATGTCCTTTAATCTCCAAAGTCATGTTGCACCTAAGAAACAGTATGACCCCGTATATTGGATCAATTGCTATACAAATAATTTTTCTGAAACTGATGATTACTATAACTATTAAATGAAGGGGCATGTAGCTCAGACTCGATGTCTGTTGATTAAGGGGCATATTGCTCATACACACAAATGACCATCTATCTATAACAATATATATGTATAAAAAGGTGTATTCAGTTAATTTGTACTTGCTGAAAGAGTTTCATGGTATAAGATTCCAGAACGATGTAGAATCCCAACTTTTATAACTGAAAATAGAAGTTCATTTTGATAAAGAAAGAAGCATTTGAATGCATTTTGGGCAAATTTGTTTTCATGTGGAATCAAAGTAACTAAGAGTGGCGTTTTTTGTTTTTTTTAATTCGTATGGTATTTATGTCTTTTTTTAATTCTGTTATGCCTTGTCTGCTGTTAAATCACCAAAACACTCTTAGTACCTCCAAGAGGGTTGGAAAAAGTTAAATTAGATACAGGTATAGGACCCGTTATCCAGAATGCTCGGGACCAAGGGTATTCCGGATAAGGGGTCTTTCCGTAATTTGGTTCTCCATACCTTAAGTCTACTAAAAAATCGATAAAACATTAATTAAACCCAAAAGGATTGTTTTGCATCCAATAAGGATTATTTATTATCTAAAGTGGGATCAATTACAAGGTACTGTTTAATTACTACAGAGAAAAAGGAAATCAGTTTTAAAATTCTGAATTATTTGATTAAAATGGAGTCTATAGGAGACAGGCTTGCCGTAATTCGGAGCTTTCTGGATAACGGGTTTCCGGATTAGGGATCCCATACCTGTATATATTATTTTTTACATGAAATATGTTATATGGGAACAGATGCATGAAAACAAAGTGGGTGATTTAATTATAGTATGTTGGGATTTAGCATAGATATAACAGGCAGATTACTTATTCAATAGTATGCTCTATATTAAGGCCTGGATTTTTAAAATCAGCCCTATACCGCCATGATTATTCAGAAGTTACTGCAGCTGCACAGGGTTGTATGATACGATTAATTATGAACAGAACAGAAACAAAGGCTGCCTAATAAAGGATATATGACTTTCTAATGTGTTCACTTTAGAACTCAGCCTTTTGTCAAGCTTTGAGCAGAACAGTCCTGTACATGTTTAGCCTCTTTTAAAATTAGTCATATGTTTAATTGTGTGCTTACAGTGCAGCAAGAATGAGAACTTTTAGCAATTAGTATATAAATCCCTCAACATAAACCACTAAATCGTTGTGCAAAAACATTATTCAGTCAAGCAGGATGTGGGCTAAAAGCAACGGAACACAATCGTTTCATATATAAATAAATGAACATTCACCAATGTCATTTGCCTTATATTCAGATAAAGTATGCTATATGAGGCAATGAAATATATTCCAGTCCATGGGCCTGTAATTCATCAACTCATTGCCTTTACAGCTTGATTTTAATAGTTATAAAAATACCCAATCCATCGTACAATTTTGTTGTATCCATGATGAAATATAGTTGATAATGCACCAGCTCTCCAATCAAAAGGAAATGCCATGTTCTCTAAGATTGCAGGCATAAAATAAAACATGTCAATATTGGGTAGAAATGAGAATATAACTTAATATTGATGTTTATTGGGAGAGTTTTATGAACAAAGCATAGGAATTGCTTTACTATGTTTCTAATATTCTGAGAACAAAGACATAAGCCTTATTAGAACTGTCATAGTCTACAGAGCTACAGTACAAAATGGCTAGCCTCTTTGTTGAGAAAAAAAAAAGTAGTTATTATAGTAACCACAGGAAAAAAAATGAGTTTCAGATTTTAAAAAGCTTTTGCATTTATTTTAAATATGTGTGCACTTTGTTCTGTAAAACTGTACATATTTCACAAGATACAACAAAAAAAACACAAGAAAAAAAGTAACATTCTGCTTTTTCTGGGTCTGTTTTAAGCAAGCACCCAACATGAAAAAGTAAACAATGCTCATTTGCACATAAGATATTGACTTTTTTTTATACAAAAGTAACAAAAATATTATATATTAGAAATATTTAATGTTTGTCTGGTACAATCTATCCAATACCAAAAAAAATCAATGGAGAAGAAAAACTCACTGTTCACAAAACATTTTTTACAAAATTGTATTTTGCTTATTTCCATTTTACCTAAAAAATGAACGGTTCAAATTGTTTAAAATAAACATGCCACAAATATACAGGTATAGGATGCCTTATACAGAAACCCGATATCCAGAACACTTCAAATTACGGAAAGGTCATCTCACATAGCCTCCATTTTTACTTCAAAATTTTAAAACATATTTTCTATTTTCCTATAATAATAAAACAGTACCTTGTACTTAATTCCAACTAAGATATAATTAATCCTTATTGGAGGCAAAACTTTCCCAATGGGTTTATTTATTGTTTAAATGATTTTTTTTCGAGTATGGAGAAGTATAAAGTATGGAGATCCAAATTATGGAAAATCCCTTATCTGAAAAACCTCAGATCCCGAGCATTCTGGATAACAGATCCCATACCTGTACATCCAATGCTTATTTTTAAAAAATATATTAGAAATATTAAGCTTCCTAAATTTTGTGGAAAACCATTTTTGGCAAAAAAAAAAAAAATTACAATGAGAAAACGAATGATTTTCCTGAAACTTAATATGCATCTTTCATCACTTTAGCAGAAAAATGTTGTGTGAATTACATTTTTTTTTACTTTGTGTTCATTTAAAAAAAGTAAAACATTTTGACTAAAATTTAGAATGAAATATAATTTTATTCCAGTTCATTTTGGTGAATTTAATTCAAGATTATGGAAATAAGTAATATACAATTGTATAGAGGCACTTTTAAGGATGTGTGAATTTGAATTTAACCCTTACCTCATTTGATTGTTCTCAACATAAAAATAAATGATGACACCGATTACTTGTGCCAATAACTTACATGTCATTTTTTTTGTGCATCCAGTCATCGCCCCATTTGCTATTAAAGGCAGAGTGAAATCTAGAGAACAGGTCTTTCTGCAGAACCATCGAAGGACATTTAATATAATTATTGAGAGAGGAGAACAGAGGGAGGCTCACTGGAGGAAGTAAGAGAGAAAAGTCTAACATTTTTGAAAAAGATGTGCAACAGAACCGTTTTTAGCTTCCAAGAAGGTAGGAAATGAGCTTTTGGACAAATTTTAATAAATAGGGCAATTTACTACAATAATTATTTTTTTCCTGAAAAGTGTAGTGAGACTTTTTCAGAGCTAGCTAGATGGACACACAAAAAGAAAATCAATGAACGTTGTGGCAGGTCTGTGACAGCAGTCAAGCTGCAGTCCCAGCAATATGAGTTAATGGGCATAGAGAATTTCACAGTGAGAGAGATAGAGAGAAGAGCAAAATGTAAGTGAAAATCCCCTGCACTGGCAATGCAATAAGGTTAATATATTTCAGTAATAGGTTATATGCAAGATTTCACACAAATGTTTTTGAGGGATTGTCATTATCTTGCATCTTTACAAGCTCTGCCCTTCTACATATATCCTTTTCAATTTAGAGTTCATGTTACCACCTTCATCATGCAGACTTTAACATTTTCTGTGAACAGTAATACAACAGAAGCCTATCTTCTGCATTTGCTTCACTGAGTGTCTACCTTAAATTTCTTCTTTCTTCCAAAATATTTTGAAGTGTATTTCAATGGATGGTAGAAAAAAATAATAATAAAAATAATGCAGTCTTGTGAAAATATTCATAGGGGACAGCAAGTGTAGAGCCGCAGCAGATGTTAAAAAAGGTTGGTTAGTGTTGTTTGAGAAGGGCTCCCGGACTCATGGGTGTCCATATTTGGGGTTACAGATGCCCCGACATTGAGGGAGGGGCTGGTGAGGTCTGATAATGTGGACGTGGCACCGGTTGGCGTTAGTGCAGCACTCTCTGCAGATGCTGGAGCGCTGAGAGAGGGACCTTCAACTTTATCGCCTCCCCCATTCTCCTGACGCAAAAGATTCCTTCTGAATTTCGCTCGTGCGTTTTGAAACCAAACCTGCAAACCAATCCCAGGGCATTCCTTTACCAATTATTTTATTTATTTGTTGCTTTATTTTGCTGGCTTTCTAACTTCTTTGTCCCTACCTTTTTCTTTAATGGAAGCTAAATACAAAAAACAATCATTGCCTTGTACCTTTAAAGGAGACATATAGCATATTTCAAAAAACATAGCTGAAATAAATAATATAATGGCACCTGATTTAAGGTTTGGCTATATATGATCATTACCTCTTAAATTTAAACATTTTGGAACTCTCCATAGATCACTTTGGATGCACGAGTAGTGGCAGTTTCTTAAAACAATAGATTTTTAGTGGCAGCCAACCACAGTTTTTCCCTCCCCTATCAGGTTCACCAAGCCAATCGCTGTCTGCCCAAATCATGGCAATAGCCTGCATAGTGGCTCTCCTGAACAGCCATGGAAATAGCTTAAAGCAGTAGAATGACTGGCACTTTCCTTCTATTATAGGAGTATAATGCAATAGAAAATACTTGTTATTGAGACTATATGTCACCTTTAAATTGACTTAGCACTAGAATATATTATTTATATATGTATTATCCCTAATAACTTGTCTTTATCAGAAAAACACATTCATATTTATAGATGTAGAAGCATGAAATAATGAACTTAGGCAAAAAAAAATTCAGTGTTGTTTTCAGTAGGGTAATACATAAAACAAAAGAATAATGAACCATATAGTGTGAAAGTCTCAACCTTAAAGCATTTTACTCACAATTATAACAATGCTAAATCAGTAGTATATACAAAAATGAATAATAATGTGAATGTTAAGCCCAAGAATGTCAAACTTACAATCACTGCTCATTAGCTGTTACGCAGTATACATCCCTGCAGCCTTTTAGTGGATATGAAATTTACTACAACCGTTGGAAAAATTAGCTCAAAGCTGGGCTTTAGGACTTGAGACTTCAGTGCACAAAACAATTTTTAGATTGCACAGAACATTTTAAACAAACACAATTTATACAGTATTTGCTTTGACCCACCCCTCTGCACACATATATTTTGAGAATTGTGTGCAAATGATCATGGAAAGCTTGACTGTAGAGTTTGACATCATTAGCTTAACCTCCACATCAACAAGAAATATATAAAAGCACACATAAATCTGGGGAAAATTTTAAAATTTCATTTATCATATAACACCGTATGGAATAAATAAACCTTCCATTCAGAGAAGCTGTGAACAGCCTGGTACTGTTGAGACATTACTGCAAAACTGAAAATGTTTCTAAAGTGCTAGTGTTCCTTTTTAAAAAGACTTGAGGTTTAGGAATATATGTATAAGAGTTGTCATGATTTCAGGATGCTTGGAACGTTATAAGTCAGTAAAAGCCAGTAAAACCACATTTGTATTGATGGTGGATAGTCTTTTCAGAAATATGCTTAATACTCTTATATGTTAGATAAAATGCAGATAAAAATGATGCTTCTTCAGTGATGGCGTACATTCTGTTGACATTTTTAAGTTTCACAGATATGCCAAATCATCCAGTAAATAAGGTAGAACAAATAAGGGGTCATTTGTGACCTCCAATGCAGTGTGCCAAGTGCAAAAAGGGCACATATATTTTCCATGCTTTTATGCTTTTCCATATTGTAGAATTACCACAGGTATCTCTCACAAATACCTGCAGCTCCCCCACAAATACAAAGATGCCTGTGTTTGGGATGTGGGAAGTCATTAGGCAACCCCCCCCCCTTATGCCCCCTACTTGTCCACTAACTTGTACACCATTCAGACACACAAGTTACAAAGCAACAGAAGATGCAGGCCACAGTGGGGTCCTATGGCAGGATTATGAACTTGCCTGTACCCCTAATGCTGAAGTCTTAAATTGAATTGTTTTAATATGATGCAAGGTGCAGGCCACAGGGGAAGAAGTGATTGCTGAATAAGCACAAAGGAATGGACTCTTGCACCCCTTAGTGCTTTGCACTACATTCTCTGCTGTCTCCTAAACTTAAATTTCCAAGGCAACTATACTCTCTCAAGGTAACTCATGCCCACATGCATTTAATAGATGAAAATCAGATGAGAAAATATGGTAATGTATAATAAGGATCGGGTTGAGTAGGGGTTTGTATACATAACATGGTTAGAAATACCATTTTTTTTAAATAACTTTTTAAAGGTAACTTATCAAATAAATTATTGCACCATTTGTGTTTCATTTATTTTTAGGTTATATTACCCAGAAACCTCTTGCTTTGCATGTACACATGATAGTATTTAAGATCAAGCTGATTATCCATCTTTTTTAGCTTCCATTCTTTCACCCCACATACACAACACCTTGTTTTGTATGTGTTTGAATTCCCAATCCATTAAATATAAAGAGGCTTAATTATCACAATTCAAATTGCTTATTAAAAAATCCAGATCTAAAAAACTTGATCGAATTAAACCATTAAAATTAATTTGAATGCATCAAAAATTTGAAAAACACAAATTTAAAAAATCTGCCTAGGTTTCCATTGATTTCTACATGAATTCAAAAGCTTTTAGATTAGTTTTACATTTGAGTTTTTGGAATTTTGTTGTGCTTAATAAATATTGAATATTTGTGCTTTGGAAACCATGTGGGTGTGTTTGCACAAAAAAATTTTAACGGAAAAAAATTGAATTTGAATAATGATAAATCAGCCCCATAGCGTTAGTAACCTCCTTTCATAGAGTATTTGTTCTACCTGCTTACTGGACAATTTAAATCATTTGAAAAACAAAAAATTGAGAACTGAATATAAAGCAAGAGGAGCATCATGTGTATCTGTGCTTGTGGTGTCATTTTCCTTGTGTTCTCAGTTTCTGAAATTCTCCAAAGAAAAAATGGCATGAAAGAGCCTGTTTATCATAAGTTAAGAAGATAGTTCTTTATAATATTTAAAGAATTTTTTTACTCCATTTTTGTGGAAATTGTCTTTTAGAAATAATAATGTCCCACTAAGCAATAAGTTGCTTTTCCATTTGTTAAAGCCACCAATCTTAATAAGCCAGATAAGAAATCATTAGTGGTATCCCACTGGCTTGGTTGCTTGCCCATTCCCTGTCTGTATCAAGCCATACCATCTTGCTTAGCTGAAAAGCAAATAATATGTATTCCAAACAGACAAAAGCTTGTGAATGATAGTAAAACTGGATGCCCCAATGTAAGGAGTGCGTTATAAACCAATGATATATTAAGGCTACTAAGCAAATGGTTTCACCATTTGTATGGTGAAACCATCTACATTTTCCAACCAGTTCATGAGAATAGAGTGTAATGTTCCAGCTGGAATTTATAATTGACTGTTTTACTGAGTAGCACTGTATATGTAATAGTACAGCTAATACTGCATGTATAACATCCCTGGTGATGACAATTAAAATGAAATGAGAGAACCTGTCTTCAGTTGAAAGAGGCTGTTATTGAATTATCAACTCAGAAACCACCATGGCCAGACAAGAGACTTGTGTGAGACTCTTGTCTCACAGTTCCTAAGGGGTCCACCAGTGGCATCCACCATAAAAATGAGTGTTGGCTGAAATAGCTGCACACATCTTTCCCCAATGGAACTAGTTGCTGTGGAAATGCTGTAAGGCTGGTATCCTCCTATGACACTAAGGGAAGGCTAAGGGGCTGATGTAGACTGATGGCCTATGGTCGGACTTCAAAAAAAGGCTCAGACTGCACTGCCATACCTAGTCACACAATCGTAATACAGTCTAACGCAGTGGGCAATCTTAAAATCTCATAATTGCCATGAAAGGGTCTCACTTATCAGCATTCTCTTGCCTGTACCAAGCAGGCAAATGGTGTGCTAACTCAGAATTGATCCATTACTTAATCCTATTTGTGGGGCAAGCCAAAAGGGGATGTGTTTAAATAAGTAACTATTTATCTTGACAGGTATATCAAAAAACCTGTTTTTGATCTGCATATCCACCAGACAAGCCATTCTAATTTGAAAGCACATAATATCATTATCTTTAGCCCCAGTTGGGTTTTTCTTTCTCTTACAAGTGGGATCTGCTAACAATGATCTCCACAGAACAGAATGAAACCCAGAAATATAGAATCTAAGCACTGGCAGTCAGGTATTTAAGTGTCAGCATCACAGATTCAACAATCTACACAGATAAGCAGTTTAAACAGTGAACTGGGTGGCCTTAATTAGTAAATAAGACCAGTTTCTACAAAGCAAGACTTAGCTTTAGCAAATCATATATGGGAAGTAATACACTGAGTTTGCAAAGTTATGACAACATTAGTTTCTCACCTGCAAAACTCTCTTTGTTAATCCAGTTTTCTGGGCCAGTTGTTTCAGATCTTTTGCATCTGGATTGTGGTTAATGGCAAAATAGGACTTCATTGTACGGAGCTGGTGATGTTTAAAAGAGGTTCTCATCCGTTTCGTCTTTTGAGAAGGAGGGTACGTCTGGTCCCGATCCAAATCTGTCTCATTTTCGTTACAACCTGAGTGAGAAGATCAGGAAATTGCATTGTCATTTCATTTTTGTTACATTGTGTGTGTGTTGGATAAGGTGCACTGCCAATGAGATTTTCCTCAGCTTGTTTTTCATGCAATCATGTCAGATATTGACAGTTAAAAATGATAATGCAGATTTCTCAGCACCCTGCTAAGAGCCAACCCATTTTGCTTTTTATTGCTACCCAGAAACTTTAATTTACAAATTGTGAAGTTGCTACAGACTTTTATCTTATATTAATTGTACAGTATTATCTGTATTAGTTGTACCCACTTATAAAACCAAATATCTATCTCCAGTAGAGCACATTTGTAGGATGGCCTCACAGGAGCAGAGGTGGATCAATCACCAGCACAGGTGGGTCTGTCAAAATGACACTGTTTCACCTCTGTTCCTATGAGAATTCCAGGCACCTTTTGATAGCCACTAATATCTATATTTTATGATATATACAGTGTATGATGTGTCACACTCCTCGTGCACACCTAAGGAGATAAACACCAAATCCATCATATAATAAACTTTGACTTGCACTGTGAAAAATGTCAAGTCAATGTCACACGTAGTTAGTCTCCAAGGGAAGAAGGTCACATTGATATTGCTGTGATTAACAACACAATGCTGTTTCCTTAATGATGCAGAATAACTCAGTTAAACTAATAAACTTGTTAGATATGCCTGCTAATAAGTTATTTATAAGTTCTAAAAGATCTTCACCAAAAATAGGACTAAATCAGGTATCTTTCTCTTGGCAATTTTACTTAGGGGAAGCACTAGTAACACTACCAATTATGTTTTATGGAGCACAAAGGGATTGTACTGCCCATAAAAACCACTTTGATAACAATGAGTTAACTTCCAGCCGGTGCCCTCAGTCAGTGAAGTATCTCCGGGACAAGCACTCTGCCCAGCATTCGCTCCTAGATGGGCCAAGGGTCCAAGTGTTCTAGGGCCACAACTAGCAATTAAGGGCCCTTGTTATGAAACTGTGTAAAAGTGGCACCAAATATCACCATCTGAATGCCAGGCATCATTGTGTAAAAAACAGCAGTTTTATCAAACTGTGTATTCATTTTTGGCACAAGTTTTTCTGCATACAATTCATTAGGTGCTTGAACATACAGTGGAAAAAACAGCCATCATCCATTGGATTTTTTATGCAGTTTGCTTACTGACTGAATATATTTGCCATCTGCATTTTTCTCATTGAATGGGTAACACCATAAAAATAATGGCATAAAATAACAACATTTAATACAGTAATCAGGCAGTGTAAAAAGAGAATACACACCTTTATAATTTCTCTATGTATTGTTCCAACATAAATTATTTTACACAAATTGATAAATAGGCCTCTAGTCTCCTTGTCACCCTGAGGCCAGGGGCATAACTACATAACTGCATTTGCGGGGGGGCCAGAAGTGTAGGTGACCCAGTAAGGCCCTAATTAATAAGCATTTTCAATATACATTGGTAGAATTGATCAATTTCCAATGTTTTGGGGCCCAGTAACATCTAGTCAAGCCACTGCCTGGGACCAGTAGTTAACCTATCTTTATAATGCCACTTCTACCACACTGTTCTTGGTCACAGTTCTATACACAGCAATAGGCTGAATTTATCTCTGATATTTATGTTTATTTTTCCATAAATACAGTGTACATAACGAACAGGATGCAGAGACCACAGCAAGTTCCTATTTACAATTCTTACAACAAAATAGAGCAGTAAAGATGGCTACTAGCTTGGATTTCCAAAAGGCTTTTAAATAAAAATACAGGTATAGGACCCATTATACAGAATGTTCGGGACCAAGAGTATTCTGGATAAGGGGTCTTTCCGTAATTTGGATCTTCATACCATAAGTCTACTAAGAAATCAATAAAACATTAATTAAATCCAACAGGATTATTTTACATCCAGTAAGAATTGATTATATCTTAACTGGAATCAAATACAAAGCACTGTTTTATTTTTACAGAGAAAAAGGGGATCAATTATAAAAATCTGAATTATTTGATTAAATGGAGTCTATGGGAGACAGGCTTTCCATAATTTGGAGCTTTCTGGATATCGGGTTTCCGGATAACGGATCCCATACTTGTATATGATATTTTTATATTCATTGCTATCATATTTAATCAGGAATTGTACATAGACAGTAAGTACAGGGCTTTGGAGTACATTTTTAATATGTTATGGCATTTTAGCATCTTAGGGCCTGAATAAACGTCTATATAGAGGGATACTGCATGAGTTCTTATTTAAAGCAGCCCTTTGTTACTAAATTTTAGCCCATAGTGTCACATAGGAATCCTGCAGGATTTCCAGACAACTGAACTGAAGCAGTTGGGACTAGTATTACACAAACAGGGCAGATTTAGGGATAGTAACAGTAGTTACCACTGGTTAAAAAAAGTTACTGATCATTTTTTCTATTTGTACCAAATTTTGATATAACCATTCACTTGCACTGCTTTCATTTTAACACAGTGCTAGTTAGTTTTTGGAGATTAACAGGTGTGTTAGAGCTCAGTGGCAATGCTCTAACACTGTAATGAATCGTTAATTCTCAGAAAATAATTAGTATTGCACAGAATGGTGTTTGCTACTAATCCACAAACGGTCCGAAGGCGTCCGAATGCGTTTTTTCGCAATGATCGGTATTTTTGCGACTTTTTCGTCGCCCTCGCAACTTTTTCTATGTCCCGTGTTTTTTTCGCCGGCAGTGCGACTTTTTCGTATATTTTCCACTACTTTTTCATCGCCGGCGCGAAAAAAACGGATTGGTTTTTCCGCCGTTTACTATCGTTCAATACGATAAATTCGCGACAGCGACGAAAAAGTCGCGTCAAATACAAAAAACCGCGATGGCGACGAACAAGGCGCAAAATTTGCGTTTCCAATACAATTTTTTCCCTTTCGGGATTCGAACATTTACGTCAATTGAACATTTCCTGATAGTTAGGAAACTGTTAATAACAAACTGTTGTGGATCCCTTTGAATTCCCCAGTTCAACACATTAAATCTGCCTCATAGTGAGAGATAATGCAAGCTCTGCAGGTAAATTACTGGAGGCAGAGAGAATCTGACTTCCATTTGAGTGCTGCTCATGAGAGCTTATGCAGCAGCCCTATGTGACAGCCTTACCCACAGAAATGTGTCTGGACATTTGGTTAACCCTTTATGATATATTTTTGTTATATAGAAATAAAAACTGGCATTCATATTCATTTGAGCGCAATACCAATATCATGCAAAGATGATTACTAAATTGTGCTGAGAATGCTGGGATTAATGTAACACAAAAAAGCTGAAAGGCTTTTGGGGCAATAGCCCACACTCAGCAGTTTTAACAACATATTTAATACTATTCATAGAAAATCAAATCCGGGATAAGTTTGAGCTGAAGGGTCAAATATTATAAAGGATATCTGATATTCTAGCCATTCATTTTAACTGGCCGTGAAATTTCCAGAAATGGTATCTCCCAAGAGTCCATTAGGGGGCATTGTTCCTCAGCCTAATCGCTAGCAATGTTCTTTTGTCAGTTCAGTGGTTATTTTTGCAGCCAAAACACTTACCCTGTTCATTAGGGTTTAATCGCTTACGTCTTGTGATGTGTTAACTCATTTCTACACTTCCTACATACTGTACTTCTCACATAGGTGTGATGGTAGGAGTTCAATTTAATAGTAAGTGTAATTAGTATCACTGTCCCAGAGGGCTTAGTAACAGTATTTGTAAGACTAGAATATTGCTGTACTCTCACTACAGGCACTCTGTTGCACATGAAATAATAGATTTACTTAAAGTTTTACATTTGATCTGTTCCAATGCCTAAATAGTGTGTGTGTGTGTGTGTATATAGAGAGAGAGAGTACCACACGCTCAGGGACTAAAGAAAAAAAAGGTGCAAAAGAAAAAAAGTTTATTAAAATAACTATATATATATATATATATATACAAAAAAAAATATATATATATATATATGTGTGTGTGTGTGTGTGAATGCTTGAAAATTATTTTTTTTTTGCAGTTTTTTTTTTATTTAAAAATATGTGTGTGTGTGTGTGTATATGTACAAACAAAATGTTTATCCTTGCAATAATGTGCTTTTGGACACAGACCCAGTGATCTAGTTAAATGTAAGCGGCTGTATCTACTTGAAAGTGAAAAAAAAACATCTATATATATATATATATCTGTATAATGTATCCCATAACTATATATATATATAAAAAGGCTGAGGCACACACTTATAGGGATAACAACCTGGGTGCAAATCAGATAAACAATGTAAATATGTAAAAAATGCTGATGCACACCAGGAAAATTTAATCAAAAAAAGATACTTAGTTTATTTATATATATATATATATATAGTTATTTATATATATATAGTTATGGGATACATTATGCGGAAACCCGTTATCCAAAAAGCTCCGAATTAAGGGAAGGCCATCTCCTATTTTAATCAAATTATTCAAATTTTTAAAGATGATTTCCTTTTTCTCTGTAATAATAACACCTACTTGATCCCAACTAAGATATACTTAATCATTATTGAAGGCAAAACAGTCATATTGGGTTTATTTAATGTTTGAATTATATTTAGCAGACTTAAATTATGAAGATCCAAATTACAGAAAGATCCCTTATCCAGAAAAACCCAGGTCCCAAGCATTCTGGATAACAAGTCCCATACCTGTATATATATATATATATATATATATATATATAATTCATTTGTACATTAGTATAGGAAAGCAGATAAATATACTCTAATACTAATATTCATCTGGTACCATTTAGATTTGCGTTGTATCCTGTAAGCAAATCTGACAATAATGATATGAGTACTGTCTTGAAGAAGACATGATACATAACTGTAATTTATAAATATACCTATATATATCCATATTTGTACATCAATTGTCTAACTGCAACAACAATTTTTCCATTAGATGTAATGGTAGGGTAATGCAGATGAAATTGTGCAAACATAAAGATGAATAACAGTTTGTAAAAAAAAAATGATATAAAAGGAAAAACTGGAGAAATCAATGTTCATAAAAAATGAAGCATTTTTCACTCTTTCTTGGTAAATAGGTCCCTGGAGCAGAGCAATATGGCACTCACTCAAGGCATTGCTATAGATATCGCACTTCTTTGTAAATATTCAGTAACTCTGTATTACAGAGCCATGACAATATAACATACATTAATTATTATCTGTTATTTATATAGTGCCGGCATTTCTGCAGTGCTTTAGAGAGATAATACATCATTCACATCAGCCCCCCTTACAATCTAACATCTATATCACATTCGCACACAATGGGCAATTTTATTAAGGGACAATTATGTACTGAAATACAATAAAAAAATATTTTCTCAGTGAGACCAAGCCTTAAGAATCGAATTGTTAATTAACAATGTTTATCTCAATGTTTATGGGAAATGCTCACAAGAAATCTATTTGCCACAAACCGTATACTTAATGGATGTCTTAAAAATATCCCTTTTAGGAGTTATAATTTTTTTTAATACAATTTTGTGCAGAAAGCTACATTTCGGTCTTTAATTATAGGTTTACGTCTGCCCTTCTATGCAGTGTTATTACTGTATTAAAACACGACTGACTCATTTCTATAAACACTCTCGTTACCTGCAGACAAGGGGGGAGGTAATTAAGGCAATATAAATATGTTTTAACATTTATTTTCCTATTCATTTATTCTCATATAGGGCCCCCCAACAAAAGAACTGTTTCCTTCATCTACTGACTGCTGGAAACATAGGCCACAGTTGGCATTATAAAGAGGGCTTTGTTATAAGGAGTCTGACGTAAAACTGATAGTATTTAAAGTAGAAGCAAAGGTACAATCACAGTGATTGTAAGCCCTTACCTGAAACCCCGACCAGTGCTCCTGCTAGCAGAAAACCACACCAGCCGGGGTAAGTGTGAGACAGCGACCCTCATACTTTTTCTGTCTTCACGCCGCTTGCACATGCGAAAAGTGAAAAAGTCGAACTTTAACAAGAAAGTTGGTATTTTCACCCTACCGCTAATGCACCGGCCATGGGATTCGGAAAAGCGAAGACAGACAGAAATGGAACGCTGTCTCGCAGCTACCCCAGGCTGGAGCGGTTTTCTCCTAACAGGAGCCCCAGCCCGGGGTATCAGGTAAGCGATTACAATCATTGGGGGGAGCCTAACATTTTGGCACCCCCTCCCCCAGTAATTGTACCTTTCCTCCTTTTTCACATTTTTTTTTAGAGACTTTACCTGGTGGACTGGTGCTACAAAGGGGGCAGTATAACAGGGAAGCACTGACCTCTATAAATTAGTGTTCTCAATGGAGTAGGATCATCCTCTATAGTTAGTGAAATTTGGGGTTTAATATTCTTATTGAAAAATATATATTTATTATTTATATATATATATATATATTTTTTTTTTTTTTACCAACTAAAAATGTATGGCAGTCATAGCCAGAAAGAAGTTTTAGGTGTTTCTGCCATGGCAGTAAAGGGTTATTTGCTATAGTTCAACTTTAGGTGTTACTGGATGATTAAATGGTGCTTACTGGGCAAGGGATTCCAGTGTCACTCCTAATTAATTAGAAATAATTAGCACAGTCGGGGTCCTGTCCATATACATCACGCTCCGCAGAACATGAATCCTGGCTACTAGAATGCCTAGATTCCACGGGGATGCTACAAAAGGGACTACAGGCTGTAAGTAGGAGAGAGAATCCCAGGAAACTGTCGGTCACATGAACTGAATGAGGCAAACTAAGTTAATCACCGTGGCATGTTTAATGTGTTAAGTCAACCCTCGTCCCTACCACCCTGCACACAAACAAGGGAAAGCAATGAAGACGGTATGTTTAGTAAATCTGTACCATATAGTTAATTGGGGTTAAAAACATGGCCAAAGAACATTCCTATATTTGGGAACACAGCATGATTATAAAGAATAAAAAAGTGATCTCTAGGAAGTAAATGTGAATAGTGGGATTGTCTCACCTGAACTATAGTTGATGATGTCCACACCCAGAGCTGGACTCTTCCTCTTTCTTGGTCTTCCCTTTTGCACTGTGCCTGTCCCATTGCTGAAGTACGGCAGGGTGGCTATCCCCCCACCCTTGGCTGAGAGCTCAGTGTAATTTAGCTGCTGATGAAAGTCCCCCTGGACAAGAAGCTCAAAGTGAATCCGGCAGTAGACAAGGTTTTCCTTCATGCCAAAGTGATCTCCCGTGCTTAACGTCTTGTTACAGGTTGTGCACGTAAAGCAGCTTAGGTGGTAGACGGACTCCCGTGCTCGCATTACCATCTCTGAGGCTGAAATGCCAAGATGGCAACGGGCACACCTCTGCACCGAAAACCTTCTGGAGACAAGCAGAACTTCAGTTTACAATGGGCAATAATTGCTTCATAACATCTCATATTGTGTGTAACTAAATAGATCCCGGTGAAGCATCAACTTGAATTACACTGGCAGCTATTCCCACTTATATTGCAGCATGTTCTCCTCCCCCTTTATGTTACCTAAGAATCATATGTCAGTAGTCATCAACTTGTACAGCAACATTCATCATGAGCTTCCCAAATATTCAGAATAATGTACTCTCTCTGGCAGGCAGTGTGTTCTAAGCAGGATGGGTTATTAAGAGAGCTAAAAGTAAGCACTAGGGGTGTGCAGATGTACCGAGATACACCAGAGGTCCGTGTAATTGCACAAGGGTGGGAGAAAAGTTATATGGGCATTAGGGAAGGCATAAGGAGAATAATGAAACTATAAGAATTAAAAAAATGGCATTATTGTGTTACATGAATTACTCATTTTAGATCTATGTACAGCAATAAAAGCTGGTATAAAAGGGGTACGGAAAGAAGCATTGATAGGAACAGAAAGTTATATGGGTTCTGGCTGTGTATTGTACATATACTATTGTAAATGTGCCTATATAGGCAGGCCACAAATAGAAATGAGGATTCCTTGCCTACAATATATGTTTAAACACACAGACCACGAGTTACATAGAGACCCATTTACCAACATTCTCATTTTTGTGGTTTTAGAGGTTTTGGAAACCATGAATGCCAAGTGATTTATTAAAACAGCCTTTTAAAAAAAGCATGAATGAAAAAAACACACATTTTTCATTTTGTCACAAATGAAAGTCTAAAAACCCTGAAAACCTCTAAAACCACAAAGCAAAGAAAGATTAGCCATTTAAAATAGGACAGTTGCCATTGAGTTCTACATGACCTCGATGGCTCTTAGATGGCATATTATTATTATCAAATTTGTCGCGGTTTTGACACATAATAAATGGTGTTTTTCCCACAAAAAAAGTATTTTCGCACACAAAAATACAAATCATGAAAAAAAGCACAACCGTTAGTAAATGGTGTTGCAGATGGACAATATACCTGTAATAGTCCTCCTTGCAATATATACTGCCATCCTTAGCAAAGCAAGTCAGCTCCGACTCAAGGGCCAGCTTACATTCGCAGCACTTCAGGCAGCGCAGGTGCCACTGCTTGTCCACAGCCAAGAGGTAGTATCTGTCTGAGATCTTGCCCCCGCACCCAGCGCACAGTGCAGGCTTCTCAGGGCTCAGGGAAGGCATCCTCTGTGCAAATTCAGGAAAAATCACAGTCACTGCACTGTCTCCATAAATTGGATCAGAAAGACACATCTGATTGCTATTTACAAATGCATGCTACTAAGCAGGAACTATACGACTGACATTGGAAGCATCACTATACACAGATCATATTATATGGTGCTGATATCAGTTTGGACGGGATACTATATTTGCTTAATATATAAAATAGTGTCAGGGTGTCATTATTGTACTTACTTCATACAAAGAGCAGGTTGGTTGGTCGGTCAGTGTCGGATTAGATATTTTTTTATTTACATAAGACCATAAGTTATTCTATAAGTAATGTTTAGAATAAAGGATACCTGTACAGATAGCATACTCCAGAACATCTTTCCAACCACAGGCCTGTGGATTGGTTGCAGCTCATCCACTCATTTTTATACTGTCCAGGCTGCCCAAGGGCCCCACAGACTTATCTATAATATAATTCTTTCCATTTATTCCACTTGTGTGGTTTGACAGCTCTTCTTTTGAAGAAAAAGCTATGCTGCCATAACAGGGAGGTGCAATTTACAAATGGAAGAAGGAACACTGCCATCACACACAGGGGAAGTAGGAGCATTATGGTTATACATGGGTAAATGTATAAGGAGGTGCATTATGGGTATACATGGGCGGATGCATTATGGGTATACACAGGGAGAGATTTTGCATATAGTGGAAACAGAAGGTTTAATACTGATATTATACATAGGGATGCTGGGGTACAGAATGAATATACATGAATGATAAGATGCTATATTATGAAATGACACCTTAAGAAGGTGTAGATACATATTGTGGAACATGGCGTTTTACTGTTCTCTACAATGCAATATGGTTTATTCACAAGGATAAGCCAGTGCTGCAGAACTTTACACAAACTACTGTTGCAGTTTGATATCACATATTCTATAGTTATCATATAGAGCATCTTCCTAAAATATGGTGCCAAGTGCTGTGAATGTGGGGTCTGCCCTATTGGACTGGTTGGGTGAGATTTGGAGCAAACACTTTATTTGTACTTCACAGCTGGCTTTAATGACAATATTTATACATCTATATCTGGACACATGTTCCGTAAGAGCTTAAATCCAAGAAACCTGGGCAGATTCATTATATGGTGTAAAAAATGGTGGCAGAATTCACCACATATCGCTGCATTTTTATTATAGCGACTTCCGCCAGAACTTTGAAGCGGCGTTAAATTATCAGCATTAAATCTAAATCTGGTTTCAGATGGCATAAAATAAATCAGACTTTGATAAATTTGCCATTTATTTTAGACAGCTTTTTACACCATTTTTTCAGTGAATTTTATTTCACAAAGCATAATTAGTTGGCTTCTCTATGTTCCTATGCGTTTCCTCTTAGACAAACCCCTGGACCTATGGAAATCTGCTACCGCTACTTAGATAAAGCTCCAAAAAAGTAATTCAGAAATTACCGTTTGGAACAGTAGCACAGTATCTGATTCCATGTCTGCACTTACTGTACTTAAGTTCAGGGTCCTCTATCCTCTAGTCTATTATAAGACACTTAAAATGTTATGTCCAGCTTCAAAGTGAAGCAGCACAACTGGGTCTGTAAAAGACTGAAGGGCTTGGATAGATTTGGGCGAAGGTAATTTATTAGTGATTGCCCGTCATACCCAAACTTTTGTGTACTAATTCCCTGTGTTACTTTTCTTGTACTCCAGCTAATGAACTCTTTCCCCTTATGTTTTCACAACAGATATTGGTTTTCACCATTTTATCCCATGCACTGTAATCTTTTTTTTTGTCCCATACATTTCCTCTGTTTTGATGTGCCCGTTCCCACCATTCTGTCGCTCAACTTCCCCTTTGTCATTTATCATTTTCTTCTTTCTTTTCTCTTCTCCTGCACATTCGTGCCTTATCCCCTGTCTTTTCTTTACTTCTCTTTGTTTACCACTTCTTCTTTCCACTGCTACTGCTTCTGCTCCTAAGGCTGCCCTAAGGCAATCACTGTGTACTACTCTGCTTACATCAGCCTTATATAGACAGAGAAATGCAAAGACCATTGCTTTCATACAGAGAGAGAGAGGGACCGGCAATGGTTGGACTAGTGATGCCCACAATCAATCATTTCTGACTCAGCAAAATACCATATTCTGAACAAATTAAAAAATAGGCACAATGCCCCAAACTGCACCATCTATTCATAAACATGCTATCCCTGCAATTGCCCTGTGCTTTAAAGCCACATAAAATCTGGTATTTGAGATTGGGTCCAGCTGAATACCAACAAATTTGAATCCCAGAAAGCAGGCAACTTTAGAACTTGCAAATACTTCTGTTATTCACCAAATCCCAAACTGAATCCTAGTTTGATTGGTTACTATACTGAATCCAATAAATCCTAACATCTGCACTCCATGTTCCTCTACATAATGTGTAATACCAGATATCATACCAGAGTTTAGGTTCTTTTATATAATATATGTATATATATATATGATAGATAGCTATAGATAATAGATAGATAATAGATAGATAGATGATAGATAGATAGATGATAGATAGATAGATAGATAGATGATAGATAGATAGATAGATAGATAGATAGATAGATAGATAGATAGATAGACAGATAGATAGATAGATGATAGATAGATAGATGATAGATAGATAGATAGATAGATAGATAGATGATAGATAGATAGATAGATAGATAGATAGATAGATAGATAAATAGAAAGTTCCAAATTACGGGAAGGCCATCTCCCATAGACTTGATTTTAATTGAATAATTTGCATTTTTTAAATGATTTCCTTTTTCTCTGTAATAACACACAATACAATACAACAAAATACCTTGTACTGTACTTGATCTTATCTAAGATATAATTAATCCTTATTGGATGAAAATAATCCTGTTCCAGATCCAGATTACAGAAACATCCCTTATCTGGAAAACCCCAGGTCCAGAGCATTCTGGATAACAGGTCCTATAGCTGTACAATGATCTGGCAGTTACAATGGTTGATAGACACAAGCATCACTAGTTTCACCCTTTTTGCAGTCATTATACTAGTGCATGCAGAAAGGATGGATGTAGGGCATGAGAGCATTAGTAGAACTATCAGCTGTTGATATTTGTCTCCCAGCACCCACCACTTGCTGAGGGCTGTTAGGGGTTGCTGGGAATTGCAGTACCAAAAGGCCATAGGTTGGACTGATCTACTTTATATCAACAAAGAGGCCCCGCAGTGTGTTTTCCCACAGCTCAGCACCACTATAGAGGGTTCTGCAGTTACCCTTATGAGATCAGGCTCAGAGTGAGAGTGGAAAAGTACTGTGCTAACATCCTATACAGGTAAGGAGAAGCTAGGGGAAAATGTGATTATAAACTTTCTCCTACTGTAGGGCTACTTATTATACACAGCAATGTGCACAGATTGTATACCAGGCATAGGCAGCCCCTGCCCCATAGAGCTTACAATTCAAATGTGTTCTCCCCAGTGCAGACAAAAAATGATTTGGCTGAGACCACTTGGGATTTATAGAGGAAGTGGCTCACCAGTGGAATCCAGCCCTGCCTGACTCATGGGCCAGTAATGTAAGCCCTTTGCCTTCTCACTTCTCCCATACAAATATTATTATTCCTCACAAGGAAGGGGCAGTCGCTATAATCACATTATACACAGGAGAAGGGGCACTTACAGTATTGATAAGGTAGGTAGATCAGCAGGTATGGTGGATTAGTAAGGGGCATTACAGGAATGAAAGACAGAGGTTAAAGGGAAGGGTATATTATCAGTATAGTATATAGTAGGTACAGTTATTCTCATTGATACCAAACAATAATGCCTTTATGAATAATGTGCGTTGCTAATACCTACTACACGTGGGAGACACTGTCGCCAGATATGGGTATTGATATTTACAACAGTCACATATTTGGGAAATATTCCAGTGACAACACCTTCCCAGCCTGTGACACTTGTAGCACTTGCATTATATTCCAACAGGCATTTGCTATATTTACATCCTGAGCGGGCTCTAGGCTAAATGGCGCACTCATAGAAAACTGAAATTGGCACTATCTCTAATTAAAACTGACGCGCAGAATCACTAAACATCGCACAGGAATATTCATTTCCTCAACAGCAGTTGTGTAGTACAAGTACAGATATATAGGGAGAGGGTCAGTTTAGGTCCTCCTTGCTATGATTCCCTGTGTGTTGCCATACACACACATCACAAAGGATGACACATTGGCATGAAATGCTGAGAGCAAAGTGCCTGGCAGTGCCAATCAGTATATTAATAGTGTTCTAGCAATGTCACATGGCAGCCCCTCCAGCTGATGGGAACTACAACCCCCAGCAGCCTCTCACTGTTAGAGAATTCTGGGAAACACCAGTTTGCTATAGCTTTAGTTATTGATGGGACAACAGGGCAAAGGGTGTTTATACCAGATGCCTGCAACCTGTGGCACAGCCTCCATATGGCTTGTCCTGCTGATACCATATCATGTACAGTACAAAGAGCTTGCAGGGTACATAACATTACACAATATAAGATAAAGAGTTTGCTGACATATTCCTTGTTGAATATTTTGTTATAGATTTATTTAATATTTTATATCTAGTGTACTGGTGTGTTTTTTTTATGTGTAGCCCAAACAAGCGTTTCTATCTTCCTTTCTAGCATCCTTATTCCTCAACCATTTCTTTTAAAATAACTAAAATACTGATAGTATCCTATTAAAGGCAATGAAATATATATATATGTATACCAGAAATAAAACCACATGTTAAAGCCCTAAATGTCTTCCCTTCCCTAGCTTTTTTTAATTAATATATTTGAATATTTTGTTATAGATTTATTTAATATTTTGTATCTACTTGTGCACTGGTGTGTTTTTTATGTGTAGCCTAAACAAGCGTTTCTATCTTCTTTTCTGGCATCCTTATTCCTCAACCATTTCTTTTAAAATAACTGAAATACTGATAGTATCCTTTTAAAGGCAATGAAATATATATAGATATATAAGTAACCAGCAATAAAACCACATGTTAAAGCCCTAAACGACTTCCCTTCCCCAACCTTTTTTTTAATTAATATATTTATTTTCAGTTATTTATAAACTACATTAGGGGGTATTTTCTGTATTCCGAAAAAGGTGTTAAAATAACATTGGGCTCCTTTCACAGGAAAGAGATTGAAAATTTGTTTTTGGTGTTTTAACCTCTTTACTGCTAAAAAAAAAATAGGCGGAAAACTCTCAAAATACTTTACTATGGATGAAAAAAAGAACAAGAAAGAAAGAAAGAGGAATTAGTTATGTTTGCATGCATTTTATACACACAATTTTTTGTGTTATTGTGTGCTTTTTCTTGTAAAAAAATTTAATATTTTTAGGAATGTTATAATAACCTATAGAATAAGGAATAGGGAATTTCTGCTCATTATATGTGTGTGTCACACCAGTACATTTAAGGAAATTATGTTGCATCTCACTGTATGCTGGGCTACATGTAAGCTACACCATAAGGCGCTGTTTAACTGCACATTTAAGATCTATCTATCTATCATCTATCTATCTATCTATCTATCATCTATCTAGTCTATTTACACATATAGTGCTTGTGTATGTTATAATGACACAGACGCTGCTTAAACCCAGCATAGATCCTTAAAATTCAGAGGTATTAACACATTAGTATCTGTCTGTATAGCTCCCCAGAGACCTTATTAAAGCAGGAGAGAATATCCCTTATCCACTAATGAGGCTTGATCTCTGTCTAATCTGTTTTTTTACTGACCCCAATTAACATTCTCTTTCTTCCCATGACTGCTGGTCTGTTAATTTTTACATTTTAATACAAATATTATGCCGTTTATTAATCTTAAGAATAAATGTTATTTTTGTATCCCGCTGAATAATTGTGGGTTAACAAAATGCTCCAGTTGATCCCAAAATAAGCATACTTAGCTGTAATGTATGGTTTAGGGGCTTTTGCTTTTGGTTTCTTCCAAATTGTGTTTAAAAAAAAGGTTTATGGACTTTAAAATGATCTAATACAGTCCAAAGGTGTTGGAGATAGTTTTGTAAGAAAGTTAATTTCCCCCCAATAAAAACTGTGGGAGTTTCTGGCAAATTTAAAAAAAAATCCCAGAGAATGGTGATTTGCTGATATAGAAACTTTGATTGTTAATTCAATACCGAATGATACAAATGTTTGCTTAATATATAAATGAAGCTGTAAACATGTCTATTTGATTTTTTGAATTACAGTTTTAAGCAAAAGAATTAAAAGCTAAAAGTAAAATGTTTAATTAACAAAACTGGATAGTTTATATGGATATTAAACTGTTATTATTAAGAATAAGAACTGAAAATAGAATTAGAAGTGATAACTATTGTAAGGTTCATCTGGGAAGGAACATTCGATAGAAACTTCTGACTGAAAGCCGTGAACATTCGTTCAGTATTCGTTAGATTTTCTGTTCTTTCATTAAATTCGTTTCCTGACAGCAAACTGAACTGAATGCTTCGCTACCAAATACCTCATGAGTTTTTGATGTGACCCAGTGATCTAAATCTCACAGATTTTTCCTTGGAATAAGAAAAGCACAAATATACCAACCGGTGCCAGGAAAGCGCACCTGTCTGAGCTACTGAGATTCCGAGAATAAATAATTAGAATAAACAAAATAGGTAATCGACTTAAGCAAAATAAGTCCAGTAACAAAAAAGAAAATTATATTTTAAAAATTGCGTTAGAGATTGAAAAATATTCCGATTTTAAAGACAGAATAGGATAAGATGAAAAGTACATATACATAGAGAGAGAGAAAGGTTGATTGAAATATTGTTTTCTCCAGTGCTAAATCTTTTATTTTCCATCTGCTAATTATTTATACAATTAAAAACTGTTTAATATATGACACAGGGGAGCCTATGTTGATTTATTGTATCCATGCATGTATAATAACTATATGTACATGTTTAAATGTATGGTTTCCTTCTAATAATGCATGTGGTTGTATTTCCATCAATGTGTTTGTGTGTATATTTATATGTACATATACAAACAGAGGATGATGTGCGACAGAAGTTGTACCAACAGGGTACACACGGCTACTTACTGTTTCTCTGCCATTGACCTGGATACCCTTGGCCAAGCGGCTGTCAGCGGACTTGGACCTCCTCTCCATCTCTTCCATGATGCCTTGGATGTGGCCCCCGGTTATCCCATGGAAGAGCATGGCTGCTGGCCGGAAAGGATAGGCACTTTCGTCTGTTCTACACCCCACAATTTCCATATACGGCCCCCCACAGTTGCTTGCAGCATGCGAGCCCACAAGGCAGCGATAGGACGTGCTCTCCCAGTCGTTGCTCCGGATGGTGCTATAGAGACAGCAGCAAGGGGAGACAGTCAGCCATACGGTGCTAGCGGAACTTGCCTGGTGAGTGCGGAGGCTCCCAGGGACTGGTGAGTGCGGAGGCTCCCAGGGACCACTGAGCGGAGCCGCAGAGAAAGCAGGAGAATTTGTGAGAGAGCAGAAACCAGCCCATATCAGGATCTGCTCTGGAGGAGGGGCTGAGAATATTTAGGCATAACAAAAGGCTGTCATGCACTAGAGAAGCCCCCCCCTGACTGCCTGAAAGGCTAATTTTAACCAAAATAATCTGTCGGGCTACAGCCACTAGGCTTGCCTTTAACCCTCTCGCTGCCAGGGGCTGGCACACAGTACCCTTAAGGAGCAGGCAGCGGGACGGGATTTTTGAGGGTCCCTTACAACCTCTGTTTTAGTACAATTACACCCGTCCCCCTCTCTGTAGGTTTCATGGGTTACTGCCCAGTGCCCAGCACTGCTCAACAAACTCTGTTTCACTGTCTTTGCTCAAATGCCCATTCACCACCTTGGCATAGACTGAAACCCACCGGCTCAGTTGAAAACAGGCTCCCCATTTCCCATCATGATCAGAATCCCTTTCAATGCCAGTATGGGACTAACTGAAGCTAAATTCCAGAGATACCAACCCTGAAGATTACAGGTGGTTCTGCTGCAGGGGACCCTGCTCTTGGTGCCCCCCCCCCCCCCAATCAATATTTTTCTATTGTTTTATATGTTAGATATAGCACGTGTAGTAGGCCCAGAGGAAAAACTAGATTTTTGATGGTGATTTTGGAGCTGTGTATTCTGCTCTCCCTAAAAAAATAAAGAATCAGGGGGCCCTGATCACAAAATCTTATGGGGATTTCTTTTATCCAGATGTTTTATTGCACCCTTTATATTATATGAAATAATATCTGTATGAATAACTGAGTCCTCATTTATGTGGCAGCTCCAGCCAGGCAGGCGGAGATTCAGTGCAGATGATGGGGGAAGATGTCATTAGGACCCTAAAGCTGGTTATCCTATGGAATAACTAATCCCAGAGAAGGATTAGCCTACTAGCCCTGTGTGTCGCTATGCACTATTGTATATAAATAATATACCTTGTGCCCCTTCCCTGCCTGGCACTTGGGCAGTCCCTCAATATCCTCTACATACTGCCTCTACTCCTGCCTTAGAATGCAAGCTCTTGGAGACAAACACTGCTTTTCTAGCTAAATGGCTTCTCTAGAGCCAATACAGAAATATAGGTAGGTACGATAGATAAATAGATGGATAGATGATACATACATACATACATACATACATAGACAGTCATGAAGCTGAAAGCTATCCAAGCATTCCGATAGCTATAAAGACTCAAACAGGAGCAGGGGCAGTGCTTGGCAGGTTACTTTATCTCTAGAAATAATTATGGGTGGCATTGGCTTGGGGGGCTCTTGTGCCACACGGTTACCCATTTAGTTAGCATAAACAATTTCACCAGATAATTCCCTCCTTAGTGCGGTCTGTGAAAAGGCTAATTTAAGAAATACCAATAAATGTCCGTTTTATGCCTGGGCTGTAAAAGCTGGAGAGGTTACTGGAGTCTAATGCCCTGTGCTTCTGCTCATGTATATATTATATATATATATATTATGTACCTGCCCAATCCTTGCTTTCCTATTCCTCGTTCTGTTATCATAGCCTCCCCCAAGTCTTCCCTTATGCCCCCCATACTTGTTTGGTCCTGGGAGACTTTACATTAGATTATTCCAACATTCTGCTTTGCCTTCATTTGCCTTTTGTTTTTTAATATCCTCCCGACCGTAGCAGGTTGTATCTACTCAGCATGCCCAGCTTTATGCACTGGCAAGATCTGTCCCTCCCCGAAATAAGAAATAATAAGATATATATATAGAAATAATATATAATATATATCTTTTTCTAATAGTGTGTGCGTGCATTTATTTATATAGTGTGTGAATGTATTTCCATAGACGGAGGATGGGAGGAAAGGTTTGCCTACAGGGTCACGAACAAAATAAGCCAAGAGAATAATAGGAACAACATGTTTATAGAGAATAATAGGAAATGTTAGGTATCTGCTTGTGTATAAAGTAAAAGGAATTTCAGTAAATGCCCCATAGTTGCTTGACTGCCAGCTGTTTGTATCTAAAAAGTATGGTTATGTGTTATGTTATGTGCTAGGCAGTGCCCTGTGCCAGTCCCTGGGTGCCCCAATAATCAGAATAATGACTGCCCCGCTATCACTGCTCATTAGTGGCCCCACATACTTTTACTGAGCGGATCCTGTGCCTCTCAGGCTGCCCAAATAGGATCACTGTGCCCACAATAAATATCTCGTTAGTGGTGCCTGGAGGCAAGAAATGAGCCCATTGGAGTGTAAAGGCTTTGGCTAGCTCCCCTACTCCGACTGGGATGGGACCAGCTTGGCACACTGGGTGTGGGGATGACCAGCAGCACTGAGATGCCCACTGTGCCACGGTGGCGAAACTACCTGGCACATTTGGTACAGTGACTTCCTGCCGTAGCTGAGATCACTCACCCTGATATTCTGATATTCATTTGGGTATAGAAATGTACAGAGTGTCTGGCACACTATTTGAAGCAAGCAGTATCAGACAAACAAGAAATAACTGAATATATTTAGAAAGAGATAACACAAGAAAAGGGTGTCAGGCATTTGATATTATACACATTCATGCATTAAATTGGATCCGAACATATGTGTGTGTGTGTGTGTGTGTGAAAATCTATATAGAAACTGTATATATATATATATGTTGAGTTTTTTGTTCGTTTAGCTGTTTTGCTGTACACACACGTACACACACGTACACACATGTCTATCCGACCCTACATATATATAACTATGCCTACAAACCCATGTACACACTAGGTTACAGAGGGTTTGATTAAGGACACAAGGTAGCAGTAAAATGGCAAATTCAAATCGGTGAGATGAACCCAGGTAGCTGAGTACAATACATTTTCTATCTTGGGAACCCAACAGTATTTATACACAAGAATACACAATATATGCTTTTCTAGATATATATTGCAGCAAAAAAAAATGCATATATATATATATATATATATATATGGATAAATAGATGGTATATAGATAGATAGATGATAGATAGAAAAATCTAATTTGATAGCAAAAATGAATAGATAATTATGTACCTAAAAAAGACTACAGTAAAGCTTCTTTTATCTATCCTAAACACAATAAATGTCTGTATTATAGGTGTTCTTTGTTTTTCTTTATATAAAAAAAAAAAAAATTCCAAACGAAAAAGTATGGTAATCAAAACGAGTTTAGTATGATCCCGTTGTATATAATTATTAAAAAGCTCAGCGTCAACCTGGATCCCATTTGTAAAATGCAGCAAATAGCCCAGATGCCATAAAACCAGCTGTAAATGCAAATGAGTTGGAGTCAGTTATATTCAGGCTCTGGCATTATATTTATCTGCTAAGCGCCCTAATAGCAGATGGATATGAATGGGTGCCGGAGAGATATATATCTCTGTAAATTGCTCTCACTGGCATATCCACTGGGCAGCCTAATCGCTAGATGCACCAATTACATCCTTGTATTCTATATGTATGTGTGCTATCTATATCAGATGGAGATAGATAGATAGATAGATATATAGATAGAATCAACAAATACACCCACATATAGATACATATAAATCTATTACACCAAACACATTTACAGAATATATTGACCCGCCAGTTGCTCCATGTACCCAGCCTGGGCAAGACTCACAGTCAGGCCGCTTCATATAATACCTGCCAATGTAGCTACGACAGAGTTCCCTATTGAGCTGAGCGTGACAATGAGCGCTACTGCGACTGAAATCGCTTACCGTGCCACTTGCGCTGCTCAGGGTGCAGCCGATGCCTCTCAGTGTCAGTGGGAAGATGTGTGGGACCCGGGGAGATGCTGAGTTCGGCGGGGGCTGGTCCCTCTCGCTGCAAAAAGTCTCTCAGGTAATGAAAACAAACAGGATGCTGAGTGATATTCCGTGCCAGCCTGCAGGTGATCTGTCCTCTCCTCACTTCTCCTGCGGAGGCTCTCAGGGACCGCTGAGCGGAGCGGCAGAGAAAGCAGGAGAAGTTGTGAGAGAGCAGAAACCAGCCCATATCAGGATCTGCTCTGGAGGAGGGGCTGAGAATATTTAGGCATAACAAAAGGCTGTCATGCACAAGAGAAGTCCCCCCCCCCCCCCCGTTGATGGACAAGTAGTGACAAAAGGGGTTGGGGGGTCACCCTGGCGCCCCCTCCCTTTGCCACTTAATGGAGACTGAAGAAGGGCATAGAGAGATGTTGGGGGGGGGATTACAGTTAGTACTGACTGCCTGAAAGGTTAATTTTAACCAAAATAATCTGTCAGGCTACAGCCACTAGGCTTGCCTTTAACCCTCTCGCTGCCAGGGGCTGGCACACAGTACCCCTAAGGAGCAGGCAGCGGGATGGGATTTTTGAGGGTCCCTTAAAACCTCTGTTTAAGTACAATTACACCCGTCCCCTTCTTTGTAGGTTCCATGGGTTACTGCCCAGTGCCCAGCACTGCTCAACAACCTCTGTTTCACTGTCTTTGCTCAAATGCCCATTCGCCACCTTGGCATAGGCTGAAACCCACTGGCTCAGTCCAAACAGCCCCCATATCAAGCTCCCTTTTCCCATCATGATCAGAATCCCTTTCAATGCCAGTATGGGACTAACTGAAGCTAAATTCCAGAGATACCAACCCTGAAGATTACAGGTGGTTCTGCTGCAGGGGACCCTGCTCTTGGTGCCCCCCCCCCCAATCAATATTTTCCATTGTTTTATATGTTAGATATAGCACGTGTAGTCGGCCTAGAGGAAAAACTAGATTTTTGATGGTGATTTTGGGGCTGTGTATTCTGCTCTCCCTAAAAAAATAGTATCAGGGGGCTCTGATCGCAAAATGGGGATTTCTTTTATCCAGACGTTTTATTGCACCCTTTATATTATATGAAATAATATCTGTATAACTGTGCCCTAAGTGATCAGGGTAAATGGATATTTGGGTTTTTATGTGGCAGCTCCAGCCAGGCAGGTGGAGATTCAGTGCAGATGATGCACTATTGTATATAATATACCTTGTGCCCCTTCCCTGCCTGGCACTTGGGTAGCCCCTCAATATCCTTTACATACTGCCTCTACTCCTGCCTTAGAATGCAAGCTCTTGGGGTCAAACACTGTTTTCCTAGCTAAATGGCTTCTCTAGAACAAATACAGAAATATAGGTAGGCACAATGATAGATAGATGATAGATAGATAGATAGATAGATAGATATAGATAATAGATAGATTATAGATAGATGATAGATAGATAGATAGATAGATAGATAGATAGATAGATAATAGATAGATATAGATAGATGATAGATTGGTTGATGATAGATATAGATAGATAGATAGATAGATAGATAGATAGATAGATAGATAGATAGACTGATAGAAAGATGGATGGATAGATAGATAGATAGATAGATAGATAGATAGATACATGATAGATAGATGATAGATAGATAGATAGATGATAAATTGATAGATAGATAGATGATAGATAGATAGATAGATAGATAGATAGATAGATAGATAGATGATAGATAGATAGATGATAGATAGATAGATAGATAGATAGATAGATAGATAGATAGATAGATAGATAGAAGATAAATAGATGATAGATAGATAGATGATAGATAGATAGATAGATAGATAGATAGATAGAAGATAAATAGATGATAGATAGATAGATGATAGATAGATAGATAGATGATTGATAGATAGACAGTCATGAAGCTAAAGCTATCCCAGAATTCCTATAGTTATAAAGAATCAGACAGGTGGCACTTGCTTGGGGGGCTCTTGTGCCACAAGGTTACCCATTTAGTTAGCATAAACAATTTCACCAGATAATTCCGTCCTCAGTGCAGTCTGTGAAAAGGCTAATTTAAGAAATACCAATAAATGTCCGTTTTATGCCTGGGCTGTAAAAGCTGGAGAGGTTACTGGAGTCTAATGCCCTGTGCTCCCGCTGCTCTCTCCCTCCCAGCTACAGTCCCATTCTACTTTTGTATCGCATCTCGTCTCCCTGCCTGCTCTCGTCTGGCTTTCACCTTCACACGTTCCCTGTCCTGTTCCGCTCCCCCTTTCCCTCCCATCCACTGTCTCAAGTTTCGCTCGTTAGTGTCCTCTCTGTAACGGGTCCTCTTCCATGATGCTCTTCTGGTATCCCTCACACAGTCCCTCTCCGATCTCATGCCCCCTCCCTCCTCAAGTCTCACTGCCCCTGCCACCTTCTCTCTCTCTCTCCTTACCCTGAGCTGATAACATCACCCAGAGCAGGCTTGAGGGCAAGGGGCAGAAAAGAAAGCAGAGGGAATCCATATATGGGTGCTTATCCCAAAAGAAAGGGGACTGCTTATTCAAAATGACACATTTTAGTCTATTTTTTGTTTGTGCCCCTTGATTAATTCAGTTTTCATATTGTGATTCATTGTTTGTACCAAACACAAAATAGACTAAAGTGTTTTATTTTGAAGAACATAGAACAGAGCCATAGAGCTTCATGGAGTAAAACACTGCACTCATAAAATGTAGATTATAATGCATGTAATTTATAAAGATATTAGTAGTCACCTCAGAGTTATGTGACCTTGTGCTTTTATTGTACAGCGCTGTGGAATATGTTGGCGCTTTATAAATGAATGTTAATATTAATTTTATATGGTCACATCACTTCTCAGTAATATAACAACTGACAACTAATAAATTACAGTAGGGGGTACATTATCCGCTATATTATGTACCTGCCCAAGCCTCACTTTCCTATTCCTTGTTCTGTTATCATACCCAAGTATTCCCTTAGCCCCCCCCTCACGCGCTTGGTCCTGGGAGACTTTACATTAGATTATTCCAACATTCTGCTCTCCTCACTTCTCCTGCCCATCACTGGCCACCACTAGTCAACTTACTAGCCATTCAGCCCCAGCACTTACACATAGACTGAAGGAGTCATTATTTAAACTGAATGAAATGACATATTGCTCCCCAGTGGTTACAATATATGTTATTACAGTGAATTTCCCTTTTCATTATCCTTATGCCATACATATAACCCCCTGAGCTTCCATCTTTTCTTTAATTATTATTCATTATTCTTATACCTTTCCCCTGCTGCAGATGATTATGTTCTCTCTCCTATCTCACTTGTTTTTTTTCATACCCAGAACCTTTGGTCAGTGCCCTTATGTAAGTCTGTGGCATTTCACCCCTCCAACCCAAAATCATATATATATATATATATATATATATATATATAAAGATGTTTGCATGTGCACCCATAAGCATATTGGAGACTGATGTAGATTATGCTGGGAATGGTTGGCTCCACAGTAAAATGCTTTAACTGACACACCCATCAAGGAGTGTAGCTGCCCAGGGCTACCTAAATTACAAAGTAGTGACCCTAATGAGATTAAAATCCCTCCTAGCCAAGCATTAGCACCACTGCTATGACCCCCTATCCTTTATGGGGTACAGCTGCAATGTTTTTTAGCATGCAGGTATATGGGTATTGTGTAAACTTAGAGTGGTGTGCTCCCCTTGTCCAGGGTTGTTGTCCCTGTGAGCAGTCATCTCCCTAAGAAAAAAGACATTTTGCAAAGGCATTGATTTTGCTCTCTTTGCATTGCAGGTATGGGATTTATTATCTGGGAGTTTTCTGGATAAGAGAACTTTTCCTTAACTGGGAGCCTAAAGGCTACTGAAATGATTTATTTGAATTGTTCTGCCATGGCCACAGACTTATGCCAGTTTCATTAACATCAGTAAAAGGTACTTATTATTAGAGAGACAAAGCACCCACTGTGACCTACAGCACTTATATTTGCCTATTTGTGTCTGTAAGTTACCCTTCCATATAGATTGTAAGCTCTACGGGGCAGGGACCTCCATCCTCTTGTGTTATTGCAACTGTATCTTTTATTTATTTGTCTTTATTGTAATACTTTGTATTTATATATTATCTTAATAACCCCCTGTTTGTATTAATGTATTCTACTGTACAGCGCTGCGTACATAAGTAGTGATTTATAAATAAAGATATACATACATACATACATACAAGTAGCTGCTACTAGTAGCTCCATGTGTTTTTACCTTAAGTGGGATGGTTTCCTTGAGAGGCAACTTCGGGCAACTTCGGGAAACCAAGCGACACGTATGCCATCCCACCGGCGATTTACATTCTTGCGGGTGGGATGGCATTTCAGGGAGGTTTGTTGCCTGCAATAGCAAAGATTGATCTTGCCATGTACCACTGCCCTAATGGCACACAGGAAGATTTGTCCCATGAGGAAGCTCAGATTTAACCAAGGGCGACAGATCTCCCTGTTGTGCTGTTTGCCTAAAGGGAATTGGCTGTGTGCTGATTTTGTGTCAATATCCTTTGGGTGTCAAACTCACATAAGGGGGCCGAAATCTAAAACACAGGCTAAGTTGCTGGCCAAATTTTGTTATTAAGATACTATACGGTCAGGCACAGTCACAGTGCAGTCAGGCGCTTGGTGCCACATGGCCAGGCACAGTCACCAGGGGCCACATTAAACAGCCAAAAGGGCTGTATTTGGCCCACGGGCCTTGTGTTTGACACATGTGCTTTACAATATTAATATTTATACCTAATAAAATGTACTCATGTTTCTTACATTTGGTTGCCTCCATGCCATTTCGTAATGCTAAAGGCAGGACAGGCTGTATGAGACAGCACTCATTGATTGCTTCCTTAGAACTGCTGAGTCAGGGTCACTATGTGGCATTTGCCACCTGTGGTTCCAGACCCAATACTGCCCTCATCCTTTTCCCTCCCTAGTCTAGAGAGAGGCCTATTGCACATATCTATACAAAAAGTGCAGAACTTAGTAAAAAAAAATCTAAATGATGATCTTAAAGTTACCAGGGGTAGCCCTGTGCCATCTATAGTAAAGTTACACCTGAGGCAAGATTCTCACCTTGCTTTATGGCAGAAGCAATAATTATGCTCTAAATCCATGGGAGGTTTTACCACTATTCAAGGGGGCCCATTTACTTACTCACGAACGGGCCGAATGCGTCCGATTGCGTTTTTTTCGTAATGATCGGTATTTTGCGATTTTTTCGGAAAATTATCGCGACTTTTTCGTTACCAATACGATTTTTGTGGAAAAACGCAAGTTTTTCGTAGCCATTCCGAAAGTTGCGATTTTTTCGTAGCGTTAAAACTTGCGCAAAAAGTTGCGATTTTTTCGTAGTGTTAAAACTTGCGCAAAACGTTGCGCCTTTTAAGTTTTAACGCTACGAAAAAAGCGCAACTTTTCGCGCAAGTTTGAACGCTACGAAAAAATCGCAACTTTCTGAATGGCTACGAAAAACTCGCGTTTTTTCGCGCAAATCGTATTGGTAACGGAAAAGTCGCGATAATTTCCGAAAAGTCGGAAAGGCGCCGAAAAAAACGCAAAAAATACGAAAAAGTCGCAAAATGTTCGTTTTCCAATCTGAATTTTTCCAATTCGGAGTTAACAAAGCTTATTGCCTAAATAGGAATTTCCTTTGAGCAGAGAGCAGCGCCACAAGGAGTGAACAAGCAGCTGATACTCGCAGGTTTGAAACATCAGTAGCAACTTCAGCATCAATTCTAGAAAAGCTCCACCTTAAAGGGGATGGTTTCACCTTTAATTTCATTTTAGTATGTTATAGGATGTCCTATTACTAGCTACTTTGGACTTGGTCTTCATTATTAATTCTTTATGGTTTTTTTCCTTGTTCTTCTGCCTCTTTCCAGATTTTAAATGGGGGGCCACTAACCCCAGCAGCCAAAACCTATTGCTCAGTAAGGCTTCAATTTTACTTACTTTTTATGACTTCATATTCAGTCATCTTTCAGTCTTCCATTCAAACCACTGCCCAATTTTTAAGGTAAAAAAAGACCCTAGCAATCAGATGAGATACTGCTGCTGAAATACCATACCGAGAGCTGCTAAACAGCTAAATAACTGAAAAACACAATATATAAAAAGTTAAGACAAACTAAAAATTGTCTTATAATGTAAATTACATTTACATTACAGTAAATGGCAATTTAAAGGTAAACTCACCCTATAATATCACTATAATGAATAAATATGTGTTTTTTTTTAAGGTGCCAACATATTCTGCAGCACTGTACAATAGAATGATGCATAAATAAATGGTTTTTACTAGACTGAAAGGGAATATCTACAGTATTCAACCCCCGGCTTTTGACATGAACGCATTCAGTTGGGATTATGTAGATACATTAAACTTCATTATCTGAAATTCTAAAAATAAATAAATATATATATTACTTGGTTCCAAAGTTTATCCCTGAATCGTAGAAGTCATTGCCCTCCACCCCTCACATCACCGTCTTCCATTGTGAAGTGATGGATTATGGGAATCTGTGCACCACCCACAATAGAAAGCACAGGGACGTCAAGTCCCAGAATCCATCACTTCACAACAGAACAAGTTGTGCAGTGAGCATTGGAAAGGCAAAGAAGTGGACTTTGTGAGCAGAGGTAGATTATTATGGTTTTTTAACTGGGTATGAAATTTTAGTCCTGGGGGGTACAAAATCCCATAAGCATGTGGCTGTTGAGTCAAGTGCATAATCATGGGGCCAGTGGTTAACATTTTAAAGGGGGAAAGGAAATAATCAGTAAGTTTTCAGCTTTATATAGATTATTTTATGGCATGGTCCTATATACACACTGCAGAAAAAAATATTAGGGCAAATACAATACATGCAGCCAGTGACAGTCATTTAGTATGTATTACATTTATTTAGGCTTCAAAATTCCAAGTAAGCAAACCAAGTACTTTTGGCAGCAACAGGAAAATAGCTTTAAATGAATGTTACTTAAACACAGCTGAACTATAATCTATAATTCTATGACTCTGGCCATCAGAGACCGACTGCTGACACATTATTGTTTGAGCTTCATGTTAGAGCCCTAGCAGTGAATAGGTTAATAGATTAATAATAGATAAATAGAGATAGATAGGAAACTATTATATCCTATAATGTCCCAGGGACCCAGAAACTCCAAGGTGATTTCCAACATATATGGAGGTAAAATATAATTTAAGTGTATATAGTTAAACTTTAATTGGGCTGCCCACTAGATGGTGTCAACCATTAGGGTTGGCTTGTAGGGGTGTCCCATATTAGCAGAGCACTTGCTCTTTCAATCTTATAACATCCACAGAGAGGCAGAGGTAACTGAGTCTGAGCAGGTGGGTAACTGATCCTTTCTAGAGAGAGGTAGAAAATTAAGTAGCTCGCTCTAGGAGCAAAAGGTAGACAGAACAGCTAGCAAGGACAGCCTGAGTCCCCATGAGGAGTTAACATTAGGGGTAGAGCCCCTGGGTGATTGTGCTCCAGATAGGGATTGTGAGCATGTTGGATAAGGGAAGCGGCTGCTTAGTGGAGCTGTCAGCAGTCCATTGAGAAACCTCTGTATAATGAGCTGCTCCTTATCAAAAGGGATAACAGGCTGGTGGGGAGAAAGGGTTTGCTTATTCTCAGTGGACTGTGGATTTGTTTGTTATGTTGCTTAGCAGGACATGAAGTAGAATGCATGCCACTTTACTTTCTAATTTTGCCCAAAAAAAATAACCAAAATCATTAGTGTCCTTATAAAATAATAGACAAAAATTGTGTCCAGCACAAGCCTTAATCACTAAACTGTCCCTTTAATATCTTCATAGCTCGACAGACCAAAATTTATATGGTGTTTTCTTTATTTTCCAGCTGACTGTGGGAAATATTGCTACATTTGTATAATTATTTGTACCCCCAATGCCGGTGACAGTTTAAACACCTAATATATTTGGAATTGTAACTGTTACAAGATGCTCTTTGAAGTAAGTGCAAGAGAAAAACACTTTGTCTGCTCAGAAACAAAGAGATGTGATTATACTTCAAAGTAAGCTCTCCTTACACGCTGACCTAGGCACAGGTAAAGCCAGTTAAAGGGAAGGCAGGAAATTTTATTCCAAAAAAGGGTAAAACTGGTTATTACAAATTGGAATAAAATAGGAGCTGTATTATACATTCACTGGATACCCCAATACATACCAAAATGGAGTCAGAAACAAGACACTGGTGACAGCCAACTAGAGTGTGTACAGTGGCAGTAATAGGGTGCTTTTGTACAGTTCCCTGCAGAGGTCACTGTTGATTGGCTGCTTGTGCTACATGTTGTATTATTATGTCAATGAATAGTCTGTGTTATAAAAGCAGGAGCATCTTTCCAACAAAATATGAATTTACATGCGCCCCATACAATGCGTATTATATCTGCTTTGAGAATCTTGGGGAATTATTCAAGGAATATTAAAAGTCCAAACCACACTGAGACATTTTAGCAATATCTGACAAGAGTAACGTACAAGGAGGTGTGAGAATTTAAAGACCTAGCAGGAACCTAGGTGGATTCTTACGGGTCATTGCATTTGTCCCAAAGGGTATATTTTCCCTTTAAAGGGGAAGATTTCAGGACTTTTAGCTGGTACATTCTCAAGGGATATATCATTTTTCAATCTAATATTTGCTGATACACTCCTACTATGAACAGCCATAATCTTTGGTGCTTTTGTATATTTAGAAATGTTAAAATCAAAACTCTAAATGGAACTGAAGGACAATTACGCTGATGCAAGCGTAGGGGCTGATTCAGCCCTGTGTGGCATCAGCCTAAAACTGCCCTGCACACAGATACACAGCAGCACAAAGTATTAACTGCCCATCTCCCCAATACACAGCAGCACAAAGTATTAACTGCCCATCTCCCCAATACACAGCAGCACAAAGTATTAACTGCCCATCTCCCCAATACACAGCAGCACAAAGTATTAACTGCCCATCTCCCCAATACACAGCAGCACAAAGTATTAACTGCCCATCTCCCCAGTACACAGCAGCACAAAGTATTAACTGCCCATCTCCCCAATACACAGCAGCACAAAGTATTAACTGCCCATCTCCCCAATACACAGCAGCACAAAGTATTAACTGCACATCTTCCCAATACACAGCAGCACAAAGTATTAACTGCCCCACAAAGCTGCAGCATAAAAAAATCCCTCTTACCCAAAAACTGCCTTTCTTTGAAAACTCTTGGGGCAACTTCACAGTCCTGTAGCACCTACTCTGCACTACCACAGCAGAGAAGCACTAACTATTAACTGCCCTTCATTACAGTGATGAGACGCAAATCAAAATCTGTGTACATTTGCATACAAATAATAGGGGCTGTCCTCCAAATACAGTGGTGTGAAAAACTATTTGCCCCCTTCCTGATTTCTTATTCTTTTGCATGTTTGTCACACAAAATGTTTCTGATCATCAAACACATTTAACTATTAGTCAAAGATAACACAAGTAAACACAAAATGCAGTTTTTTAAATGAGGATTTTTATTATTTAGGGAGAAAAAAAATCCAAACATACATGGCCCTATGTGAAAAAGTAATTGCCCCCTGAACCTAATAACTGGTTGGGCCACACCCTTAGCAGCAATAACTGCAATCAAGCGTTTGCAATAACTTGCAACGAGTCTTTTACAGCTCTCTGGATGAATTTTGGCCCACTCATCTTTGCAGAATTGTTGTAATTCAGCTTTATTTGAGGGTTTTCTAGCATGAACCGCCTTTTTAAGGTCATGCCACAACATCTCAATAGGATTCAGGTCAGGACTTTGACTAGGCCACTCCAAAGTCTTCATTTTGTTTTTCTTCAGCCATTCAGAGGTGGATTTGCTGGTGTGTTTTGGGTCATTGTCCTGCTGCAGCACCCAAGATCGCTTCAGCTTGAGTTGACGAACAGATGGCCGGACATTCTCCTTCAGGATTTTTTGGTAGACAGTAGAATTCATGGTTCCATCTATCACAGCAAGCCTTCCAGGTCCTGAAGCAGCAAAACAACCCCAGACCATCACACTACCACCACCATATTTTACTGTTGGTATGATGTTCTTTTTCTGAAATGCTGTGTTACTTTTACACCAGATGTAACGGGACACGCACCTTCCAAAATGTTCAACTTTTGTCTCGTCGGTCCACAAGGTATTTTCCCAAAAGTCTTGGCAATCATTGAGATGTTTTTTAGCAAAATTGAGACGAGCCATAATGTTCTTTTTGCTTAAAAGTGGTTTGCGCCGTTTTTGCCCAGTCTCTTTCTTATGGTGGAGTCGTGAACACTGACCTTAATTGAGGCAAGTGAGGCCTGCAGTTCTTTAGATGTTGTCCTGGGGTCTTTTGTGGCCTCTCAGATGAGTTGTCTCTGCGCTCTTGGGGTAATTTTGGTCGGCCGGCCACTCCTGGGAAGGTTCACCACTGTTCCATGTTTTTGCCATTTGTGGATAATGGCTCTCACTGTGGTTCGCTGGAATCCCAAAGCTTTAGAAATGGCTTTATAACCTTTACCAGACTGATAGATCTCAATTACTTTTGTTTTCATTTGTTCCCGAATTTCTTTGGATCTTGGCATGATGTCTAGCTTTTGAGGTGCTTTTGGTCTACTTCTCTGTGTCAGGTAGCTCCTATTTAAGTGATTTCTTGATTGAAACAGGTGTGGCAGTAATCAGGCCTGGGGGTGACTACAGAAATTGATATTGAAATTGAAAATTGAAATTGATAAACCACAGTTAAGTTATTTTTTAACAAGGGGGCAATTACTTTTTCACACGGGGCCATGTAGATTTGGAGTTTTTTTTCTCCCTTAATAACGTGAACCTTCATTTAAAAACTGCATTTTGTGTTCAATTATGTTATCTTTGACTAATAGTTAACGGTTTTTGATGAGCAGAAACATTTAAGTGTGACAAACATGCAAAAGAATAAGAAATCAGGAAGGGGGCAAATAGTTTTTCACACCACTGTATATTGTTCATGTGAAATTTTTGGGTTGGTAGAAACAAGCCAAGCCACTTTCTACCTGAAGTCACTATTCAAACACATGCCATATTATAAAATGCAACTGACTGGAACAAGGAGCCATACATATTTCTTTTATTACCTTAATTCTAGTATAATACATAACATTTTCTGAGGATCAACAAAAACTGTAGTGTAGGAAAATATTCCTCTGCCTTTTGAAAATACGTTCATTTACACCTGTCTTTATAAGGAACTATTTTCTCTAAGCAGAACATATAACAACTTACATAATGAAGCTTTAACTGTTGTTAAAATCTTCCTCCCCTTCCCAACCTTTTGGAATAATATCAATAGTTGTAATGTTTTGCAGAGATCTGTCACTAGAACCCGCTCCCAGCGCCAGTTACATAGCTGTGGCCTTAATGCTCCGTTTGCAATTAAAGGGGTTGTTCACCTTTGAGTCAAATTTTAGTATAATGTAGAGAGTAATATTCGAAAACAGTTTGCAATTGGTCTTCATGTATTATTATTTGTGGTTTTTAATTATTTCACTTTTTGTTCAACAGTTTGAAATTTCAGCACTTCAACTTGCTGCGCAGCACCTGAGAAACTAAGAATATGTCTAGCACCATGTCAAATATCAAAATTAAATAAGAAAAATGTTTGCAGTTTTGAGAAAAGGATTTCAATGCAGATTTCTGCTGGAGGAGCAGGCCCTGATTTTTGGCAAGGCCACAAAGGCCTGGGCCTTGGGTGGCATAAATTTAGGAGTGGCATGCCGTCAAGCCGCAAGAAAAATTTGCTCACATATGGAGCACTGGGAACAAGATGTGCAAAAAACAGCTCATCCTGTACCCAGTGCTCTGTGAGTGAAAAGGGGATGTGCATGTGCGATACCGGGGAGCGGGGGGGGTTGAATGGGGTGGCCTCAAGGTGCCCAAAACTGAAATCTGGCACTGTGGAGCAGAACTATTAACTGTGTTTTTTTAAAACACATTTTCCCATAACAGAATCCCTTTAGGAGCCCAGCCTCCTGGCCTCCTAATGCCCATAAGTAGCTTTATGGCCAATTTGTCTGTTTTTTTCTCTGTTACCTTAAAATTTATGTAACTCCATGCTATTCTACAAATATGAAGTACTTATGGGAAACTGGTAATATTTTAGTCACTTTGAACATTGCTTGGCACAAGAGAGATTTGTTTTCAGTCATGTATTTCCTCCATGCTAAGCTGTAGAGCAGATACATCTACGCATTTTGCTTTCAACCTGAATATAGAAGACAGTTATACTAATTTTTGGGAGCATGTAGAAGATATATTGGCATATATTTAGGTATAGAATATACAATAGATAGATTATGATATATATATATAGATTATGATATATAATATTATAGAGATATTATTTTTACAACGTACAGTTATATGCCTGTTGCTGGGTTCTGTCATATGGCCCTAGAATTGGTTCAAACTATAGCAAAGTAAAGAACTGAGTGCACCAAATATAATCTCAAACCTTAAAAAAAACAAGCTAAATAAATAAACTTTGTTGTGAATCTTTATGGCTCTGCTTCTGTTGGCACTTAACTGACCCACTGGGGAGGGGGAGAAATCCCAGTGGGCCCCTTTGCTTTGTGTCTGTGCAACAGGTGTGTGCGCGGTGGTAGGTAGGAGGCAGCAGCAAGCAGAGAGGGCATGAGGGGGAGGTTGTGGATGGGCCTGGAGGTCAGGTCCTCCGGTGGGTTCTTGGGTTTCTGGTCCAACACTGATGCCAAAACTGATATGGCCAAGATAGATAAGCTGCTATCATTTGAAATCTACACCCAGTAGTGACTATTGCCCTATGTCCTGAAAATAGTTATACCCTTGATATAAAGGATTGGTCCATCCCTCAGGAGCAAGAAGAAGATATCTGCAATTTTAATGGCCCAGATACACCTTTATCCTACCCCACTGACAGGGAATGCGCTATACATACAGTCATTAGACACTCAGTACTCAACATACTTATCTTTAGCATCAATCTACCATCTCTGGCTGTACTTACTGTGTCTTCTAAGACAAATGATGCCTCTTAAATAAAACAGCAATGCTTGTTAAATGCTAAAATATGTACAAAATGAGTAAAGAAAATAAAGACTATTTGTAAAAACAGATTTAGAAACATCTCCATTGCTTAGTGGGGTTTGTATTGTTGTGATGACAGGAGCTTCTTGATTTTGAAAATGTTATCGCCACTTGTCATTTATCTGAAATCTATTCGTTAGGCTAGAAACCAGCCTTGCAACCTGGTGGATTGTTTATACGAGAATAATGGAAAAGAAAATAAACAGAAGCACAAAAAACTGAAAACGAATCGTTTGTCTTGGAGAAAACTCTGTTGCCCTGTTTAGCGGTGTATTCCATACTGTATAAGATTAATGCAAAATGCAAAATACAGTGCATGATAATTGTTCCCCTTCACCCCTTGTTATCTCCTGAGGTTGCTGGGTTGTAAAGCAAAAATACCTAGTGATTTAGATAAGGACGATTGATCATGCCTAGGTCTCTGCAATACAGACAGCTAGAAGCTGGAAGCATGGAAATAGGCACGCGTGTAGAATGTAAAATAGACACATATGCCTCTAGAAAAAATGGCTGTAACTTTTTTTTCACAATCAATATTAATCGTGATTTTGTCACAAATCTAAAACTTCACATATCACTTTCAAGGGAAAATAAAGCCAATATTTTCAGTGATACGTTGATAACATTGTAACTCAGGTTGAAAAAAAGACATGCCCAAATTTAACCTTTTATGTCTATATATAACTTGTCTAACTGGTAGTTGTTCCAGAGGAAGGCAAAAATCCCCATCTGAAGCCTCTCTAATTTGCTGCAGAGGGGAAACGAATCCTACATGACCAGATGGCAATCTGACCAGTCCCTGGATAAACTTGTACTAAAAGCTATCTCCCATAACCCTGTATTTCTAAAAAACCATCCAACCCCTTCTTGAAGCTATCTAATGTATCTGTCAGTGTGACTAATTCAGGAAGAGAAGAGAGATCTACCATAAAAGATTCAACCAAATCTGAACCCGTTTGGTTTCAGTTTTGGCTCCACATATCCACACATGATCCCATTTCTAAAGAAGCACTGAGGGTTAGGGAGGAATCAGAATTAATTTGGTAAACGGAAGCAGTAACATAGTACCAGTATTACAGATTTGTGTATTTAAAATGCAATTAGTTTGGCATTACATTATTTATTTAAAATAATGTCTTGCATGTTAGAACTAAAACACTATTGCAAAAAATGACTAAGCCACTCCCAGTTGCATTTTCTTGAAAACGTTTCACCACTCATCCAAGCAGCTTCAGTTCAACCGAGTGGTATGGAAGCACCCAGCATTTTATACTCTTAAGGGTAATACAGTTGCATAGAACCAAGCCAAGATGAACAGCCAAAGAATATTGTTCCTCCTCCATCAATCTTTAATCAATGGACATTCAGATAGGCAGTTTTCTTCTGGCATCAAACTCTGTCAAATTGCCAGGTTGAGAAGATCAATTCATCAATCCATTGCTGCAGAGACCAATGTTGGCAATCTTTATACCAATCCAGCTGACACTTGGCATTGCATATGGCGATGGCAGCCGCTCACCCATATTATTTCTATGCTCTCTATAGTTTTGGCATGAAGTTACTTCCAGAGACAGTTTGAAACTGGGCAATGATTGTTCCAACTGAGGGCAAGTATTTTGTACCACACAGAATTAAGCTAAGGTGGTACTTTGTGCATGTGCCTCTGACATGACCAGACACAGTGTATAGGTGTTCCCAACTCTTTAGCATCTTACAAGATCAGACTGCTGGATTGATGGAGAAGCTTACAGGGCAGTGATCCCCAACCAGTGGCTCATAAGCAATATGTTGTTCACCAACCCCAGTGGCCTCAAAGCAGGTGCTTATTTTTAATTGATTTCAATTTCTTTTGTTGCTCCCCAACACTTTTTCCATTTGAATGTGGCTCGCAAGAATAAAAGGTTGGAGATCCCTGCTCCTGGGTCATGATCAGACACTTACCTTTATAATAACATTATCTCCATATCAATTTGATATAGAATGCAGAGTTTGGAAGCCAAATCTGCTCCTTTTGTTGGCAACTGAAGTGAAGGTTACAAAATGCATCTTTCTTGTCTCTGCACTGCCCCCTGGTTGGACATTTCTTTTTTATGGTTCCACAAACATCAATAAACCTTTTTTGCAATATTAAAATATTATAGTATATACAAATATGAAATTCAGTCTTAACTGGTTTAGGACTGAAACAAGAATGTCACAAAGTATATTCAAACTTCTGTGGATATCAAAAACATAAAAAGAAAATTAGAAAGTAAAGTAGATTTTTTACATAGAGCTTATAATAGTTCTTTGTTTTTTATCATCGATATTTGTGTATGTGAACATACAAAATTAAAAAAAAAAGAACACTCGCTACTCAAGTAGTTGAGTTGAGAAAACTAAACATTTAAAAAAATGCTATACAAATTAAAAAAAGCCAGAAAAGGATTTCAAAAGAAGGAACCAAATTAAAACAAGAGTAGCACTGTGCTGTCATAGTTGGACCTAGTAACACTATACGCAAACATTAATCACCAGGAACATTTGCTACCCATTTGATGTTTATTAGAATTAATGTTGGATTCATTACTTAAGAAGGACAGGATGGTTAGCAGGACTAAATACAATTGCTTTGCAGTACTATATTTTAAAATCTGTACAATTAATGAAAGCAATCGTAGAACGATTGAATTCAGCTGTCATGTATAATAAAATGAATTAAATTGCTTTCTTTTTGATGAGTCTTTAACGTTTTCCTGGCCATATGGACACTGAAAGAGAGAAAAATACATGATTTTAATATTGTACATTACTTTGCAGTACAACAATAAAGACTTGTATCCCCTATCCACAATCAAAAATATTCTGTTAAAAGAAAATGGGACAACTGACAGATATACAATTGAACCCATTATATTTTGCACTCCAAGCATGTTATAGGCACTGAAGTGGGTATACTTCCCTTACCCTGTCCAATAGGCTATGGGTAGCCATTGTTATATTAGTTCCCCAGCCTCGATTATTAGCCCATTGTTGAAATCTGTTTAAAAGAAGGGGTTTCAAATTTATGTGGGAGGGGTGGCCATGGCTTCCATGGACCTCTTGGTTCCAACACCTATGTGCTGCAGGCAAGAAGAACTAAACCCGCTATGACTGCTAACAATGCAATATCTTACAGACCTATACATTAGTATTGATGCAAGGAAACATCAGGTGAGGTCTCAGTAAATGGGCACAATAAAAATGGGAAGCTGGCCCTACAAAAGTTGCTAAGTTGTGGGTCATTATTCCCTTGGGTTGTCCCTGCTAAAGCCCACACAAGGGAGCACTTGTGCCATACCACTGGTAGGTGCACAGCACAACTTAAAGGGATCACTTTACTTAATGCCCCCATTCTAGGAGTGCAACACGTAGTACAGTGTGGAAGCTGGTAAAAAAAAAAATCTCTTTGCTCTTATTATTTGCACCTTGCCAGGTTTTTTGGCCCGGGGTTTGTAGAAATGTAGAATGAAAATTCCCACACAGTATTTGCACAAGAGCAGGATATATTCTTATACACTTATGGAAATACTTACATGTCTACATCCACTCCCACAGCATTTGCCTCTTCTCACATGAGCAATTCTGGTAAATACCACATATCCAGTCTGCGGATCTATATATGTTTCTTGCCCTGCCTGAAGAATAGACACAATGTTACCTGAACAGAAAAAGCCTGTTTCTTTCCAAATAAGCAATGGCCAAATCAAGAAAAGAGTAGACAATGGATCTGGAAAGCGTATACTGTGTCCCCGCTAATCCAAACTTGCTTTGTTTTCCCTTCCTTTTATCAATCCTAGCTAGAGCCACAGGATTTAAGAAAATATAATTTGAGATATCATTTGTGATCTCGTTAGACGCTGTATGCTGCCTGCTTGTGTCACTGTAGCTACTCTTTTCTCTGTCACTCTCTTCTCACATACGGATCCAACAAAGGATATCGCCCTGTGAGGGAGGATAAATTCTCCGTCTCTGCTTAACATCAAAATTTCAGCGTTGAAAGCAAAACATACATCACTGGAATTTAAATATAATCAATTCATTATGCTCCAACAATTTCTCTACAAAGCGAATTATCCATTCCACATGCCGCATTAATTGGGGTGTCCATGGTCAACTTAAAATCTATGAGGCGCCTGTTCATGGGAACTGACACTCACTGGATGTAAGAAAATTGTTTAAGACAAGAAACATGGAGTTTTCAAACAAAGATCAAATTACTTCCCATATTCTATATTTCTACTCAAGTAAGCAGAACAGGCCTATAGAGCCTGCGACAGCAAACTGTATAATGCATCCTAATGGTTAAGTAATGAATGAACATTGTCTGGCATTACAGCACTAATACAATTCAAGGATATTTCTTTTCTTTCAGACCCCTTAACCCCATCTGCTTTCAGAGGTAAACATATAACTAAAGAGGAAATCTCAGAATTCTACACTGAACATCAAAATGAGGAATCTGGTAATATCTATTGTTAAAACCTATATTTTGAATTTGTTTCTTGGGGTTTACAGTGGTGTGAAAAACTATTTGCCCCCTTCCTGATTTCTTATTCTTTTGCATGTTTGTCACACAAAATGTTTCTGATCATCAAACACATTTAACTATTAGTCAAAGATAACACAAGTAAACACAAAATGCAGTTTTTAAATGAGGGTTTTTATTATTTAGGGAGAAAAAAAATCCAAACCTACATGGCCCTGTGTGAAAAAGTAATTGAACCTAATAACTGGTTGGGCCACCCTTGCAGCAATAACTGCAATCAAGCGTTTGCGATAACTTGCAACAAGTCTTTTACAGCGCTCTGGAGGAATTTTGGCCCACTCATCTTTGCAGGATTGTTGTAATTCAGCTTTATTTGAGGGTTTTCTAGCATGAACCGCCTTTTTAAGGTCATGCCACAACATCTCAATAGGATTCAGGTCAGGACTTTGACTAGGCCACTCCAAAGTCTTCATTTTGTTTTTCTTCAGCCATTCAGAGGTGGATTTGCTGGTGTGTTTTGGGTCATTGTCCTGTTGCAGCACCCAAGATTGCTTCAGTTTGAGTTGACGAACAGATGGCCGGACATTCTCCTTCAGGATTTTTTGGTAGACAGTAGAATTCATGGTTCCATCTATCAAAGCAAGCCTTCCAGGTCCTGAAGCAGCAAAACAACCCCAGACCATCACACTACCACCACCATATTTTACTGTTGGTATGATGTTCTTTTTCTGAAATGCTGTGTTACTTTTACGCCAGATGTAACGGGACACGCACCTTCCAAAAAGTTCAACTTTTGTCTCGTCGGTCCACAAGGTATTTTCCCAAAAGTCTTGGCAATCATTGAGATGTTTTTTAGCAAAATTGAGACAAGCCATAATGTTCTTTTTGCTTAAAAGTGGTTTGCGCCTTGGAAATCTGCCATGCAGGCCGTTTTTGCCCAGTCTCTTTCTTATGGTGGAGTCGTGAACACTGACCTTAATTGAGGCAAGTGAGGCCTGCAGTTCTTTAGATGTTGTCCTGGGGTCTTTTGTGGCCTCTCGGATGAGTTGTCTCTGCGCTCTTGGGGTAATTTTGGTCGGCCGGCCACTCCTGGGAAGGTTCACCACTGTTCCATGTTTTTGCCATTTTTGGATAATGGCTCTCACTGTGGTTCGCTGGAGTCCCAAAGCTTTAGAAATGGCTTTATAACCTTTGAACTCAGGTGTGATAAACCACAGTTAAGTTATTTTTTAACAAGGGGGGCAATTACTTTTTCACACAGGGCCATGTAGATTTTTTCTCCCTTAATAACGTAAACCTTCATTTAAAAACTGCATTTTGTGTTCAATTATGTTATCTTTGACTAATAGTTAACGGTTTTTGATGAGCAGAAACATTTAAGTGTGACAAACATGCAAAAGAATAAGAAATCAGGAAGGGGGCAAATAGTTTTTCACACCAGTGTAACTGCTTCAATGCACCATTTCTTACTATCTTACAATTCTGCTGTGAACAAAGGCACAAACTTTGGTATTAGTAAACTGCTCTTGTGGGGTGCAAATAGGAGCAGCAGCACATTATGGACTCCTGAAGAGCACCAACTGTAGGTAACCAGTAAACAAAGATGTTGCTTTAACTGAACTTTTATAATTTATATTAATATTGACAAATTTGACAAAGCTGTGCAGTGGTGTAACTACTCTGCGCCACCCTCCTGCCCACTTGTGTAAAAATCTCTGCTTGCTCTCGTACCTATGCCATTGGAAAGCCCAGTTTTAGAATAATAAAGCAGTTGTAATTTAAAAAAATACATTTTTACCTTTTGAAGCAAAATATAATTCTAGGCAACCTATATATTAAGGGTTTAAATGTGTTTTAGTAGACTCAAGGTACGGAGATCCAAATTTCAGAAAACACCAGGTCTCAAGCATTCTGGATAACATGTTCCCTACTTGTATTAAGCAAAATGTTATTTCTGGGTTTACATCATCTTCCATTTTTATTAAAGACATAAAGCCAGTGATGGGGCAATTTGCGCTTTTATGTTGTTTGGACACTCTACCTTTAAAGGGATAGATTATGGGGCATTCTTGGAACAATGAATAAGGAGCCAAAGCATCTCGAAATGTCCCAGTTTCAATAACGTACTAGTTTTTATAAGCCAGCAGTGCACACATATTTTTGTACATGGGCGCAAAGTGATGCCCTCCATGACAAAGATCTAATCAGGACTAATCTAATCAGTCATAACTGGGCGGAACGTTAAGGCTGATGTCCCATGGAGCGGTTCAGTCGGCCACGATAGAACTCTGCTATAACAAGTGACTAACCATTTCAAAATGCCTTTAAACTTTGCCCACAGCTGCCACCAGAATTCATGGGACCCCATAATACTAAGTTAGCTGTGCCCCAATTATTAACCCATTATCACCTGGCCCCTGGATGAAGGGCCCTGGAAACAGGTATAATGGAGCACATATACACACAACCATCCCCAATGCATCCCAATCACACACTCCTCATTCCCAAGACCCTTATGTAACCTATGAATCACACTATTCTGTCTCTTTGGGCAGTGCACCCAGAAAAATGTACTTAGACAGGGGCAATTTTAATGCACTGGTCAAGGGAACAAGCATTTTACTGGTTTGGGATCCAAAGGATTTGATCAGCCTGAGTGGGCCCACTGTGTGGGTGGTCAAATTGGGTAAAGATCTGTTACGTTGCTAAAACTATGCAGATATTCCCATATGTTGTCAGGAAGGCACATGAGCCCAGTCCCTAAAAAATCATAGCAATGCACAACTATTAAAAAAGGGGGGTATATATGTCAGCCCTAGTCAACAGTTTAGGAGCATATTTATTAAAGTGGACCTGTCACCCAGACATAAAAAGCTGTATAATAAAAGTCCTCTTCAAATTAAACAAGAAACCCAAATTAATTTTTATATTTACACATCCAAACCCATTATAAAGGCATTTAAAAATCCCAGCTGTCAATCATATATTGCCTGCCCCGCCTCTATGCCTTAGGGTTAGAGTTAAAGTACTTTAACTTTCAATTCAGCTCTCACTTTCCCCCTCCCTCCTAGCCATCGAATTGTGTAGCCAGTGCATGGGTATCTGGTCCCCCATTCTGGCACATACACAAGATTTTGGGGTGATACAAAGCTTGCCTTAATAACAGTTTCCACGAAATGGCACCTGCCTATTTGATGTGATTGTGTAAATCCAGGGCTGAAGGAAACAAGATTTATACTGCTTATATAGTGTAAGTGAAGTTTATTTTGCTTAACAAACACAATACAAAAGAATTTCAAATTATTTCTTAGGGTGACAGGTCCCCTTTAACATTGGAGACAAACATCACCGGTGCTTTTTGTTTTCTAACTTTTAGGTGACTGTTCAAATCTAATTGCTGATTGATTGATTGATATGGGCAACATCACCGGCGATGTTTATCCCCAAGATTTATATATACAGCCCTAAGGGTACTTAAAGGTGATCTTCGGCTTCCAACCAAAATTTGTTAAAGAGCCCCACACAACACAGAAACCCCTAATATACATATCATTGTAATCTGTTCCTTCAAAAGTATATGCTGAAATCCAACTGCAAAACAGTTCTTTCTCCATCATTTGAAATCCTGGCAGGGGAGGAGGGACTAAAAATTAAATTGTAACAACTTCTCCACAGCTTAAGCTGGCCATACATGCACCAATAATATCGTACGAAAGCTCGTTTCGTACGATATTCGGTGCGTGTATGGCAAGTAGGCGAGTCGACCGATATCGCAGGAACCTGCTGATATCGGTCGACTCGCCGATCGGGCCAGTTAAAAGATTTTGATTGGGAGCCATAGAAGGCACCTGACCAAAATCTGCCTTCAGCGCTGAATCAGCAGAAGGAGGTAGAAATCCTATTGTTTCTACCTCCTTATCTGCCGTTTCAGCCCTGAACGGTTTGTGGCTGATTGTACGATCTTTCGTGCGACTGATGAAAGATTGCAAATCGCCACGTGTGTGGCCACCTTTACAGACAACAGGCAGGACTTACATAACAGACAATGCATTGTACTGGGATGTTCCTTTCCTAAGTGACATCACATGTGCAGGGAATTGTGGGATTTTGAGGATGCCGGCTGAGGGCAGGCTATGGACAGTCAACTACTGTTACATTTTATTTGAGTCTCAAAGTAGTCAGCCAGATCAGCAGGAGAACAGGGGGCCGGGCTTAGGTAACTGTTCCAAACAGTTGCAATCATGTTTCCTTTTCAAAAAGCTTACATTGTGTTTAAGTGGAGTGCCCCTCTCTCAAAGTGATTTCTGTGCAGCTAGCCATTGGCTCCACTTCATTTCCACAGCTCTGCACCAAGACACTACATGAATAGAAGTCTGGATCTATGTTTTGTGCTCACAGTCACCACCATTAGGGTATAAAGTGGGAAAAAGTGGACATTGCCCTGACTGAAATTCTAAATAGGCTTTTGCATTTCATGTACAGAGGCCCATACAGCACGGCCCCCCATCAGCCCAATGAATCGTGACTAGTCTGTGACATTTTACAGCAGCCCCTCTGGCAAAACAATTGCTAAGTATCATTAACTCAGTCTGGGCTATATACATACGTACAAAATCAAAAATGTGTTGTGTGACTATTCTCTCATATAATCTATTATTTCCCCATAGACCAGTTGTAACATACTTAGCAGTAGAACCATATAGTGCGCTAATTATATAGACTGCCTCACGTTGCATGCCTGCTCATGTGCTGCCGCTACACAATCCAGCTCAGGGCTCGGTGCGGCCTGTATATCCTGCCCCCTAGCAACAGTCCCCGGGCTTTCCTGCTGCCTGTCCGTGCCTGGCCCCGGCCTGCTCTGGTCACTGTGCGCCACACATCTCCGCGTCGCTTCGTTCCACCGGCTGCTCAAGTCCGTGGCCTGGAGGCGGCGCCTCAGGAGAGGGGGGACATGCATGAACCGCATCTGTCTCTCGGCCCAGGTCAGCCTACTTCCTGCTTTCCCAGTCTGTTAACAACACAGCGATATAGTGAAGACTAGAGAACAGCAATAAACAGCAATGGAGAATAGAAATGCATTGGTTACAATATACAACACGTATTTATGTGTAAAACTGGGTAAATTGTATTCTTTCCTCGCTTCTGTGTATTATTGTATAAATGTTTAATGAGGTTCTTTATATCACGTTTGTCTTTTTTAATAATAAGAAAAAAAATGACAGAAATAGAAAGTCTAAAGGTGGCCATACACGGGCCGACTATAGCTGCCGATATCGGTCCCTTGGACCAATTCGGCAGCTAATCGGCCCGTGTATGGGGACAGCAGAGCGGCCTGGCCGACCGATATCTGGCCTGAAATTGGCCAGATCTCGATCGGGCAGGTTAGAAAATCTGGTCGGATCGGGGACCGCATCGGCTCGTTGATGCGGTCCCCGATCCGACTGCCCCATTGCCGCCCACATAATCTGATCGTCTGGCCCCAGGGCCAAACGATCGGATTATTATTTTTTTTACCTAAATGGTCCCCGATCGGGGGTAGATCCGCTCGCTTGGCGACATCGCCAAGCGAGCGGATCTGCTCGTGTATGGCCACCTTTAGGAAGGTATTTTGGGACAAAGCGAAGTAATGCCTTTAGGGCAGTGGCACCCAGAGAGATTAGTTGCCCACAATAAATCTGCAGTATTGCGGGCGACTAATTTCCCCGACATGCCATCCCACCGGCAAGAATGTAAATCAGTGGGATGGCATATGCATCGATGGGTATACAATCCCACTAACGATTTACATTCTTGCCGGTGGGATGGCATGTCGGGGAGATCAGACCCCGCAATAGTGAAGATTTATTGTGGCGAGCAGGTTCCTGTAGATACGTTTCATACACCTCTTTCTCACACAGTGCACAGAGCTATTTAGGGTGAAAACACATGGGACGATTAGTCGAAATTTGCGGGCGTTTTGTATTTTGCCCTCATAGGGAAAGTTGTAGCCCTGCCCTGTTACACCCTGGCCACACACCCCAGAGGTGCTTATAGCTATATCCAATACTGTCTTTATCTGAGGACCTTTGGGGCAGGTTTTACACCTTTACAGTTGTGGGATAAAGATTATTAGAATGCAAATTATAGGTAGTATGAGAGACTTAGCTGATACTGTGGGTGACCTGGTGGTGAAAAAAGGGTGATAATAACAAAATGTGTGAGTTGGGGGGGGGTACTTTTAGCACTGGTAAAAGAGTTTCTAAGCTTAAACCGACTTCACATATTTCACATTTCTTACTTTTAATTTATACACAGTATCATTACTTAATATATTCATTTTCCTGATGACATAGGCACAGGCAGCTTAGTAGCTACAATCAATGGTAGTACTTACTAACAAACATCCAGCACCAGAGCACAAGGCTGTTGCAGTAGTGCTCCTCCTAGGATCTCTCAATCTCCGAGCCTGTTTATTCAGTCCATACATCAGTGATCCCCGACCAGTGGCTCTGGAGTAACATGTTGCTTGCCAACCTTTTGGTTGTTGCTCCCAGTGGACTCAAAGCAGGTGCTTATTTTTGAATTGCTGATTAGGAGGCAAGCTTTGATTGCATAAAAACCCAGTGTAAGAGCCTTCTGTAGGCTTACAGTCAACATAGGGGCTACCAAATAGCCAATTATAGCTCTCATTGGCACATCCAGGACTTTTTTCATGCATGTGTTACTCTCCAAAACTTTTCCATTTGAATGTGGCTCACAAGTATAAAAGGTTGGGATCCCTGCCATACACTGTCATTTGCCATATAGAATACTTACCCTTTAGCCGTCTTCAGTGGAGCCTCTGGCTGCTCTGCTAGATACCCTGAGCCCACCTTTTGCACGTAAAGAATGTTATTATAGGAGCTTGCCTATTTAGAATCCCCCTTTATGAACAACTAAGGTGGTAAAGGGCATGAAACTCTCAGTCATAAAGTAAGACTGGGCGATTTGGGGTTCTTTACACTGCAGAAGAGGTGCTTGGGGGAATATAATAACTATGTATAAATATATATGGGCATCATATAATAATCTCTCTAATGCTTTATTTATTTCCATTTAGAAGAAAAAAAGGCTCCATCTAAAAATTGGAAAATTTAGAGCTGTGAAGTTGTTGAATTCTCTCTCTGAATCATCGTACTGGCTGATACATTAGATAGCTTTAAGAAGGGGTTGGATGGCTTTCAAGCAAGGAACTACAGGGTTATGGAAAATAGCTCACAGTACAAGTTGATCCAGAGACTGCTCCGATTTTTTCCTCCTCTGAGGCAAATTGGAGAGGCTTCAGAAAGAGTTTTTTCTTCCTCTGGATCAACTAGCAGTAATGCAGGTTTCATATAGACATAAAAGTTTGAACTTGATGGGCGTGTGTTTTTCAGCATAACTTACTATGTTACTGTGTAACATGGAATGCTATTGTAAGATGTGCAGCAACCACTTTTTCACATTTTAGTGAACACGAAATGGATGCTTGTAGGGAAAGACCTTTAGGGTACTGGCACACTGGGAGATTTGTCGCCCACAATAACAATACCTCAGGTGACTAATCTCCCCCAAATGCTTTCCCACTGATAATAATGTAAATCACCTGTGGGAAAACATACAAAGCAATTCTGTTTTCTGAAGTTGCCCGAAGTATATATGTGCACTGTGGTCCATATGGAGGTGTTGAATTTGGTGGATCTTTTTTCAACCCAAATTAACTGTGTATCTATGGACTGCTGATGATCACTTGCAAACAACGTGAATAAAAAGTGTGTGGCTTATGGTGCCCATGTTATCTTCAGCGCCTGATAATTGGCTGGCTCTGCTGCATTTTCTTAGGAGTCAGACCTGAGCATTTAATACAACCCGGATTCCAAAAAAGTTGGGACACTAAACAAATTGTGAATAAAAACTGAATGCAATGATGTGGAGGTGCCAACTTCTAATATTTTATTCAGAATAGAACATAAATCACGGAACAAAAGTTTAAACTGAGAAAATGTACCATTTTAAGGGAAAAATATGTTGATTCAGAATTTCATGGTGTCAACAAATCCCAAAAAAGTTGGGACAAGGCCATTTTCACCACTCTGTGGCATCTCCCCTTCTTCTTACAGCACTAAACAGACGTCTGGGGACCGAGGAGACCAGTTTCTCAAGTTTAGGAATAGGAATGCTCTCCCATTCTTGTCTAATACAGGCCTCTAACTGTTCAATCGTCTTGGGCCTTCTTTGTCGCACCTTCCTCTTTATGATGCGCCAAATGTTCTCTATAGGTGAAAGATCTGGACTGCAGACTGGCCATTTCAGTACCCGGATCCTTCTCCTACGCAGCCATGATGTTGTGATTGATGCAGAATGTGGTCTGGCATTATCTTGTTGAAAAATGCAGGGTCTTCCCTGAAAGAGATGACGTCTGGATGGGAGCATATATTGTTCTAGAACCTGAATATATTTTTCTGCATTGATGTTGCCTTTCCAGACATGCAAGCTGCCCATGCCACACGCACTCATGCAACCCCATACCATCAGAGATGCAGGCTTCTGAACTGAGCGTTAATAACAACTTGGGTTGTCCTTGTCCTCTTTGGTCTGGATGACATGGCGTCCCAGATTTCCAAAAAGAACTTCGAATCGTGACTCGTCTGACCACAGAACAGTCTTCCATTTTGCCACACTCCATTTTAAATGATCCCTGGCCCAGTGAAAACGCCTGAGCTTGTGGATCTTGCTTAGAAATGGCTTCTTCTTTGCACTGTAGAGTTTCAGCTGGCAACGGTGGATGGCACGGTGGATTGTGCTCACTGACAATGGTTTCTGGAAGTATTCCTGAGCCCATTCTGTGATTTGCTTTACAGTAGCATTCCTGTTTGTGGTGCAGTGTCGTTTAAGGGCCTGGAGATCACGGGCATCCAGTATGATTTTACGGCCTTGACCCTTACGCACAGAGATTGTTCCAGATTCTCTGAATCTTCGGATGATGTTATGCACAGTTGATGATGATAGATGCAAAATCTTTGCAATTTTTCGCTGGGTAACACCTTTCTGATATTGCTCCACTATCTTTCTGCGCAACATTGTGGGAATTGGTGATCCTCTACCCATCTTGGCTTCTGAGAGACACTGACACTCTGAGAAGCTCTTTTTATACCCAATCATGTTGCCAATTGACCTAATTAGTGTTATTTTGTCCTCCATCTCTTCGTTATGCTCAAATTAACTTTTTCCAGCCTCTTATTGCTACTTGTCCCAACTTTTTTGGGATTTGTTGACACCATGAAATTCTGAATCAACATATTTTTCCCTTAAACTTTTGTTCCGTGATTTATGTTCTATTCTGAATAAAATATTAGAAGTTGGCACCTCCACATCATTGCGTTCAGTTTTTATTCACAATTTGTTTAGTGTCCCAACTTTTTTGGAATCCGGTTTGTATTACGCGGACATGCTTTTATGTTTTTATTTTTTTATTATAGATTTTCCTAGCTGAGAAAAACATGGAATGCATACTTCCAATACATTTGCTGGGTTCAAATGTATTTGATCAAGCATTCTATCATTTTTTATGACAAAATTAAAATAGTTGCTCTCAAATAATAATAAATGAGTTTTGGGACACCTACTTTTTTAAATTAATACAAATGTCTTGGTGGATAGAAACATCAGGTTTAGGTATAGGTCTCATTCACTGGACCTATATCTACCACCCACAACCTCTAGCTGCAACCTTGCACATAGTTCTCAATCCATTTACCCATAGCCCTACCCGCTATATGTAACCTGTGCAAGAACAAAGAAAAAGTAAAGCTTTTCCAAAAGCAGAGCAGGTAATTCTACCCTTACTCTACTTGCTCTTGCCTACATGAAATCAATTGTGCAGTTCTGGTATTCTTTGGGTACTTGTAACCTGGCAGAGTCACGACTTCTAGTATGGCAGTATGTAATATCATCATGCCATGGCTTGGCGTTAAGTTTCAATGGGCAGTTGTAGGTCTTACTATGCTAAGTTGCTGCATGATCTTGATATTCCAGTCTTTTACTTTTTGCCTGTTTCTGACCATTCTATTTGCTGGCAGGTTTGATATGTGCCTCAATACTGGACTTCAGCCTGTTCTTCAATTTCAAGCTTCCCTTAAGTCCTGACAAGTTTACAGATTCTCTCAATCTCACTTTCAGCAACCTCTTACAATTAACTCATGTAACCTTTTTTCGGCTCAGTAACTGCCCTCCCTGACTGGTACCACTTGAACATGGGTTATATTGGATTCTCTCACCCAGAATGGGCCTTCACTAAGAGGACTATACCTCTCTTGCTGCTGATAAAAAAATGCAGAAAAATAAAGACAGAGAGCACCAGAGGTTCTTGTAAACAACAAAACAGAAAGTGTTTATTGAACATTCACATAGTTACTCGTGCTACACATTTCTCAGAGGCAAGTGGAACTGGCAACATCACATGTAGAGTGTAATACAGGCTGACACTGCCCTGAGGACAGACTGGCAGGAATCTCACTTCACCTATGCAACACCCCGTAGTGGGCTGGCTCACCTCAGGAAATTCTCTATCCTGATTCCCTGTTCACTGGGATCCATACACTACAAGCAATATGGCCTGGTAAGATACCTCCAAACTGCCACTCCTATGTTGGAGCTCAGAATTGCTTTTTCTTGCTCAACCCTTACTGATGTAATTTCTAGGGTGTACTAGCACAGGAGCTACGACTGCTACTATCTAATGTGTCATTCACGGGGCCCTGTTCCCTGACTTTAACTAGGCCCGTGCCCAGGCTCATAGCAGACATGCACCCTGTTTCTCAGGTGGAAGCCAAAGGAAGTGCCACTCCTTTCCCAGGACTATATCAAAGTGAGGAAGGAAGTGGTCACCCTACCTCCTAGCCAATAGCATACATATGTAAATTAACTTAAATGCATTCCCTTCTGCCCAGCAACTAAGGGTACTAAACCTGTAGGGATTTAAAGCCATAGGGGCCATTACCCGTAGGGGTCCCTACAGTGAGCTTTTACAGTTCCATCTGGAAGATATATTCTCTCTGTCTCAGCAGTCTTGTGTTCTTGGTGCCATCAATGAATGTTTACTCTATTTTCATCATCATCATCATCATCATCATCATCATCATTATTTATTTATATAGTGCCAGCAAATTACACAGTGTTTTACATTAAATTCTAACAAACAGGGATCTAATTTACAGGATGCTACTTGCATCACTGTCGTGGCCCTGTTGTTTGCATTTGTACACTTTTATTGGTAAATTTACTAATGTCATCTTCATTCACTTCTAACATCTCTGTTTAAACATGCTTTAATCTGTTGTTTTAGGACCATGACAGACGGGGAGATTAGTCGCCCGCGACAAATCTCCCTTGTTACAGGCGACTAATCTCCCCGAAATGCCATCCCACCGGCTAAGAATGTAAATCGCTGGTGGGATGGCATACGTGGTGCGGCGATTTTGCGAAATCTCATCGATTTCAGCGCCGTATATGCCATCCCACCGGTGATTTACATTCTAGCCGCTGGGATGGCATTTCGGGGAGATTAGTCGCCCGCTACAAGGGAGATTTGTCGCACGGTGACTAATCTCCCCGTCTGCCACGGACCTTAGGCTGATGTGCCATGCAGAGATTAGTTGCCTGCGATAGATCTCTGCAACAGTGGGTGATTAATCTCTCCTAAATGCCTTTCCAACAGCAACAAAGGGAATCGCTGGTGGAAAGGCCCACAGCACACTTCAGTTTTCCCGAAGTTGCACAAAGTTGCCTGCGGGACAAAGCGTAGGCCTTTCCACTGGCAATTCCATTTGTTGCTGTAAAGGCATTTAGGAGAAATTAGTGGCTGCTTTCTGGATTTAGTTTTTACTAAAAATCTGTCTTTCCTCCTTTCTGATCATCATCTGGTTACATTTTCTGTCTCACACTCTCCATCCCAACCTGCTCCACTCCCCTCACAGCCCTAATTTGGAATACATGTGACATAGACCTCCCGGCCTCAGGTCTATTTTCTCCCCTTTAGGCTAATGTCCTACGGAGAGATTTAGTCACCTGGGATAGATCTCTGCTACCGTGGGCGACTAATCTCCCAGAAGATCCAATTTATTGTTTACCCTTAGCTGGGAGAAACTGTTGCTCCTCTGGCATGGTATACAAAGAGTTACATCTGACATCAGATGTTAGCTTACAATGAGGTGACCTGCTGCCTACTGATTTATTACTTGGGTTGCTAGATCTGATGCATTAATTTTATTAACTCTCTATACTGTATGAGCTCCAATGTTGGTAAAGTGCATTATAACATGGTGATGGCATACAATCCATGCTGGCAATTTAGTATCCCTTCATTGGAAAATCCAGGAAAGCAAGTATATGAGACCTCCAGTCCCATTCAGAAAATATTTTGAAGAAGTAGAAGGGTGGAGTGACCGGATGTCTAATGTAATTGCCAGAACCCAACAACCTCCTTTGCAAGCTACTTTCAAATATATTACAATATCAGGGGTTAAGTCTGGTTCATTAGCTTTGGAGTGCTATGAGCGGTGTGGGAGAGTTTTTCAAGGGTTTACATCCCATTTAGGAAACAAATATTTTCAGTTAACAGTTTATGTTGCCGAAACTCTGGTCACTGAAAATGTAACTGCGGATTCCTATAAAAAGACTTCCTTCTAAAAAGTTCCTCAGAACAGATTTCATATGAATGTGCTCACACTGTACGAGTTAGAAAGGAAGCAAAATATGCACAGATGACTATCTACTGACAGCTACATTTTGAAATTAAAAATGCAAAGCCTAGTAACATTACAACTAACATTAATACTATAAGAAATTAGTTCTAATGTGAATATGTGTTTCTGCCATTCTTCTTTAATCACAAAAAAAAACATTTAGTTTTGAACAGTCTATCAGTTAGAAAATAAAAGTATAGATCAGGGCCACATGAATCATGTATGTCACTGGTGGGACTCCATGACAAAACTATCCTCTAGCAGGTACACTTCAATACAAAAAGTCAGGACATTAAGGGGTCTGCTATTATTTCTCAGAGTTGCTTTCAAAAGTTAAAAAAAAATAAAAATCCGGTGATGGGGTCCCCTTACCCTGGTAGACTGGGCAAATGCCCCTTTTGCTTATTTTTTAAAACAGCTCTGGCTGCTATAGGCAACTACATTGCTGAAATTTTGCAACTATCTTAGCAAATCAGCCCCACTGTTTTTAACAGCTAAAAGAGATAATAAGCATGCACCCAACTTTTAGGCTAACTGACCACTTAACTGGTACCTATTCTACTGCTTTAGGTCCTGTGATTTAAGAGGTGCAGTTACATTAAAATGAAGAATACTCTAGATGTTGACAGCCACAATATTTGTAAAGAACGGTAAAAGTGTTTGGGATTGGGATTTGGGTTTGGGCACTGACCTTATGTGTCTTGGCCAAAAGCAGTGGGCATTTTCAGTGACTATAAACGCACAGTGGGCAGGGAAGCCTGTTTGGTAAGTACATTGTGGTCTGTTAGTGTGTGTGAGTGGGTTTTTTTGTGCTCTTATTTTAAAACCATTTTACAGTTAAGGGAGCAGGAAACTGGTATGCATCATGTGGGAAGTAAAACTTGCTGTGGCAAAGCCTACACACACACAAGATAAATATTTTAGATTCTTCTATCACAGTTGTTTTCCTCTGCAACAGAGTGTTCTGTCAGGATTCTTATGCTCCATCTGAGCAAAGGCTCTCAGAGTCTGGATGGTGGCACAGAAGCAGAGAGGAACACAGCAATGAGTCTCTGATCATGCAACAAGCCTCTCTTTCATCCTTAATTTTTAATTTATTAACACAATGGACATATCATGGGCAGCAGAGAACAGTTCTATAAAAGCCTCTGATTACTTTTTAATGGTCTGTATAATAACTGACGTTATAGAAATACAGTTTGTCTACAAGGTACAATCAGAAATTAATTGTGAAAAGAAGAAATGAGCCATTTTGGGACACTAACAACAGTTGGAATGAGTTTGTGACAATTAAAAAAAAGCATTATGACTCTGGCCTCTTACTTTACAAATGGCCACAAAACACAAAAAAGTTTGTTTAGCTCTTCTGGTTTTGAGTGCTTTCACCCCCAAAATACATCTTTTATTTCTCTGTTCTCCTTTGAGCTCAGCATTAGGCTAAAATCACTAAGATGTGCCATTTTTGGAAATAGGCATTCATTTTTTTAATAACAGTCATAAGTATGATATGCCTTCAGTTGCAGGAAGACAAACAGATGGAATTGCTAGAACAAACAAAAAGACAAGAAAATTAGATAGATGGGTACATAGAAAAATCACATTTATGGATAGGCATTAGTAAATGGGACATGTGTTTTTACAGTAATTAAACATTTTTCCCCTGCCATTTGTATAATGCATTGTTTCTGTTTTAATCTGTACACATATTTACCCTGAGTATTTTATCAAGGATATATATTTATAATCCTTTGTGATGTGATGTATTTATATAATCTAGTAATGCATTATCCAGTGCAGAAACCTTTCCAGCTCACCCATTCGGAGCTAGTGAAGCATAAACTCCACCTAAAGAACAAATACAATTCCGGGTAGAGCAGTGGAAAACCAGGAAACGTCATTTTCAGCATTAAAGTTAGAGCTACTAAGCAGGTGCATTAAGTTTCAGTGGAATCCTTTATCCAGAAACCCATAATCCAGAAATTTCAGAAATACTGCAAGGCCACCTCCCATAAAGTCAATTTTGAACAAATAATTCTAATTTTTAAAAATGTTTTCCCTTTTCCCTGTAATAATACATGTACTTCATGGTAACTAAGCAGCATGAATTCATATTGGAGGCAATCCTGTTGGGTTTATTTCATGTTTAAATGATTTTCTGCAGACTTACGGTATGGTGATAAAAATTAAGGAAAGATACTTTATTTGGAAAACCCTAGATTCCCAGCATTCCAGATAATAGATCTTATACCTGTAGTAATTGTTTCTAATAAAAGAAATAGTCATTCTAAGCAACTATCCTAAATAAAGTTATTTGTAAATATAAATGTTTTCCAAATCAGTATCCGTCTGTCCCTTTCTATTTTCTGTCCTGATGGTTCTTATTTTAAAAACAATGTATCAGAAGCCAACTGTTTAACAAACCTGTGAAAAAGCATAAAACACATTGTGATAAACATAGTTTTGGCTTTAGAAGAGAAGTAATAATAATATTTTGATATTATATATAATTGATATTTTTTTTAAATAATGTATATCTGAATGGTATGATATTAGTAAATGTAATGCATCTGTTGTAAGTCAGAGATGATGCTTGAATCAAAACAATTAAATTAGGAAATTCTGTCAGTGACCACCAGCTCACATTATATGGGAATTTCATAATGAAGGTGAGACAAAAACCCCTGAAGTCATTTAGGAGTCACACTAATTAAAGATATTGACAGTGTTCAACATACAGCTATCAGGATCAGAATAACAGAACTTCCCCTGACCCAGAACCATGAAATGGAAATGCTTGGGCACACTACCTACACCTAACAAGTGTATCTGCATCCCCCCACCTGAACTCTGAAATTCATTCTCCTTTGTTCCTGATTCTCCTTTTTATACAACTTGAGATGTATAAATGTAAGACCTATACTACACGTGCTATAACAAGCACTGTCTCGCTCTGTTTAGATGCAGTTCTGTTGTCTTGCAGAGAGAGGATTAACCTATCAATACTCTGCCCCCAGCGTGCTGCAAGGGACAGTCCCCAGAAGGTACAGAACATTTCCAATGGCCAAAAGCAGATGTCACAGTCAATGAATTTCCCACCTGGAAATAATATTGTTCAAAAAATAAAACTATACCCTTTGAATGTACAAAAAATACTATTAATTTTAAAACACTTTATTTTTCCTTTTTAAATAATATATTATTTTGTAATAATACATTTAAGAAATATTCCATAATAAAATAGAATTATACATGAGGCACTCTGCGTGAATATTCTAGTTGTTACATAGATCATTACTATTAATAATAATCATCAGGATTATTTTTCAATGATAGAATTTATAGTTAGTAATAACATTTTAATAATATTACATTCTATACAAACATTTTTATATAAATATATATATATATATATATGTTGTATATATATATATATATATAGGAATGGGACGTATTAACCAGAATGCTTGGGATCTGGGATTTTCTGAAAAAGGGATATTTCCTTAATTTGGATATCCATGCTTTAAGCCTAGTAAAATATTATTTAAACATTAATTAAACCCAATAGGATTGTTTTGCCTCCAATAAGGATTCCTTGTATCTTAGTAGGGATGAAGTACAAAGCACTGTTTTATTATTACAAAGAAAATGGAAATGTCTTTTAACATTTTGAATGATTTGATTAAAATGGAGTATTTGTGAGATGGACTTCAAGTAATTTGGAGCTTTCTGGATAACTGGTTTCCAGTTAACAGATCCCATACCCATATACACACATGCCTAACTTCTTTTATGCCATGTTAGTATAGATATTACCATTACCACGTATCTTATTCAAATTTTATTTTTGTTATTTATTACACAAGGGCACAAGCAAAAAGCAAACTATGTAAGGGGATACTGAAAGGGGAACTGACCTTTCACACAGCAGCTGTATACACTAAAATAAAGAAAAACTTCACATTCACATCCAGTAATCACACATATGGTTATTCCTCTCTGTGGAGGATCATTTTTTTTTAGAAGAAAGCAAAGCCCTTGAATATGAGAACATTAATACAGGATGGCTCCTTTTCCTGTTCAGAAGTATGTACAGGTATGGGATCCCTTATCCGGAAACCTATTATCCAGAAACCTCCAAATTACGGAAAGCCCATCTCCCATAGACTCCTTTTAATCAAATAATTTATAATTTAAAAACTGATTTCCTTTTTCCCTGTAGGAATAAAACAGTAACTTGTAATTGATCCCGACTAAGATATAAATAATCCTTATTGGATGCAAAACATTCCTGTTGGGTTTAATTAATGTTTTATTAATTTTTTAGTAGACTTAAGGTATGGAGATCCAAATTATGGAAAGATCCCTTATCCGGAATACCCTTGGTCCCAAACAATGGTCATATACCTGTACTGTCATTGTAAAAGGACAGAGAGTATCTTTATCAACAAGTGTGGGGCAATGGTAAGCATAGTTTAGCCTATCAAATGCATGCTAATTTCAAGGTTTAAGTAGCATAATTGTAGTGAATCAGGTATCTGTCTGAGTATTTCCAGGGTTTATTGGGCATGACTTATATTGCCCTTCCTTTAAATATTGTAATATTGGTTGGAATGAGATGGTTCTGGTGAAAGTGAAATCAGACTTATGCAACATTCTTAGATTCAGAAGTGTTTGGGTTCTTCCAGGTGTCTTGAAGGCACCCATGTGTAATAAATCTGCATAAATAAATATACACAGATAGCTGAGAATTTAATTTATTAAAAAAAAATAAAAACGATATAATCAGTGTAGTAAAAAGATTTACACACAGCACAAGCGATCTCCTTTCACTTTGGTGTTCCTTTTTTTCGAAACAACATCCGTTGTCATGAAAATATGTTCTACAATGGGCTAAAAATGTCTTTGCAACAGATTTAAATATATATATATATATATATATATATATTTCAGTGCTGTTTTTATTGCTGCATATTTTAATGGAACCTTCAGGAGGCACCCATCCAAAATATACTGAGCCAAAATTCTGCTCCCAGCATCCCCTAAAACAGCCTTTGGCTTCTTCCAACTTCTTTCATCCATGGCTGTCCTTCTAAAGCTGGTGGTCCAGGGCAAGTGCACTGTTTGCAGCTCTACCAATTTAAAGGAACAGTTCAATGTAAAAATGAAACTGGGTAAAACAGATAGTCTGCACAAAATAAAAAATGTTTTCAATATAGTTGGTTAGTCAAAAATGTTATCTATAAAGACTGGAGCGGGCAGATGTCTAACATAATGGCCAGAACACTGCTTATTCCTTTACAGTTCTCTAAACTGTTAGCAGTTAGTAACCAATCAATGATTTGAGGGGGGGATATGGGACATAACTGTTTAGTTAATTTGCATTTAAATCTGACCTGCATGCTCACAAACTAACTGAACAGTTATGTCTCATGTGTCCCCCCTAAAGTCACTGACTAACTAAGAGGTTAGAGAGTTGAAAGCAGGAAGTAGTATGGCTATTATGTTTCACATCTGTCCACTCTAACCTTTATAGAATATATTTTTGTACTAACTATATTGCAAATATTTTTTATTTTGTGCAGTCTATCCATTTTACCCAGTTTCATTTTTACACGGAACTGTTCCTTTAAAGCTAGCCCTAATTGCATAGTCTTTTTACTTCTTAGGTGTTTCTTTTTCTATGACTGGGAGCTCAAGGCTAGGTTTCATGTTGTGCCTGCAATTATACTGTCTTGGAGGGGAGCCTTCCATGGAGCACTGACTGCTCTCAAGACTGTAATAACTATTAACTCATTAGTAGCTGTGCAACACTTTAAACAGAATTTTTCAAGCACATCATGGTATACCTGCCCTACAGACAAAGAAATATAATTTTTGATATGTGCTTCTTGCAATGATAAAGTGACTTGCCCAAGGTTATAATTAGATGAAACAGGAATCAAATCCAGGATTCCCTACTTCAGAGCACCATGCCTATAACCAGTGTTCTAGCCCACTAAACCATTCTCTTTGATTTTCAGTAAGCTCAGCTTCTTGCATTTATAGGGCCATAACACACAGGGTTCCATATTCGCATATGCAGTTATACAGAATTCAACAATGCATTTATCTAAAGCTGAAATTCTAATGCCTGTACCTGTACCTGTACCAATAATACTAACAAAAAAGTTCTACTTTTTTATATAAAAACTGTGTGAGATCATCTGTCTGTGCCTCCGTACAAAGAAATTTCAACAATTGGTCTGAAAGTAAATGTAACAGAAGCCAAAATGCCACCAGTTACAGTACATTGTAAATGCTATATGGCAGGGACACACTTCCTCCTATGTTTCTTACCACATGGCACTTCATCTCTGATAATTTATATTTATTTATTGCTGTATTTGTCCTCCCTGTTCGTACTTTTCTATATTGTAAAAATCTACACTGCTGCATATACTAGTAGCTCTATAGAAATAAAGTTATACACACATACATGCACTCACTACTTAACATACTGGCTAAAAGACAATGGCAGTGGTTTGGTTAGAATGCCCTCTCTGTCCTGTTTATTTTCTTCTAATATAACAAATATAAAATTGTTGTCTGACCTGTTTTCTTATAAAAACAAATTTGGTAGAGATTTATGGGAATTTAATGGCTAAAAGGGACATCCCTAGCCTGAAAACTAAGGGATTATTCAGAGATAGTGGCACAGATTGCAAAGCACTAAAAATTGACACGAGCTGCCATGTTTTCGGCACTTTGCATACTGCCCCTCCCTCGGTGTCTGCAGGCACAGGTCTTTTCGTTGACTTGCTTTTTCAGTATGTCTATGGATAATGTCCAGTGATGGACTGTATATGGCTGCCATTGGATTCATGGCATTCCACAGAGCTATACAATGAAAACGTCTCTTATATGAGAAATAGTTCATTTGAATTAACAGATACAAAGATTACATTAAAAAAAAACACTTTTTACATTAATCCATGTTGATGAATGCTTTATATCATGCAAGTGTGATTTGCATTCATTTTGGTAGTTTGCACTTAGCTCATGCTATAGTAAATGAGCACTTTCTTGTAAAGAAGGCCATTGCAATCTTTAGCCCTCACTGCCGTAGCAATCACTGTAGTCGGATCTGTTATAAGCATTCTATTAAAGGACAAGGAATGGTTCATTCACTAGGGGAGAGGGTGCCAATGTGTAGTTTTTTTCTAGACCAAACATTTCTAGAAAATGTTACTTTACTGCACAAAAGGACTGGACTGGGAAAAAATTTAGCAATTTAATTCACCGGCAGTGCCTAACATATTTGCACCCCCTAATTAATTAACCTTTCCTTGTCCATTAAACACAAATATCATGCTTATTTTATACCTTTAAGAGACTTCTTTTATGGAAAAAAATATATGTGTATTAAAGTTCCCACATTTTGGGTTAGGTAAATTGTCAGTTCTCCTTTTTAAGCAGACTAGGAACCGAAATTCACCTGTGGATGCATCCTTTTGTATCACAGGCCAAAGGCTGAATAAAGTTAAAAAGAATATAACAATGTTGTTATATGTATCGTGAAATAAAATAATTGTGAATACATATGTTGTCCAGTGTTGCCAGTTCTACCTTACAAAATACTTGCCTTTAGCAATAAAATTTTTTGAAAAATTGTATGTAGCTTCTGCTTTTCAGCTACTACTAACTTAAGCCAATGTTGAAAAAATTACATCCTAGGCTTCTGGGAGCAGCATGGGCAGAATAATGTATTATACATTTTCCTTTCATGTGACCAACCTAAACTGACATCACATAGGGCCACTTAAGTCACCCTTAATATCTCTACATCGTGTGCTAGGTCCTGTTCTGAGTGAGCTTTGCAATGACTAGCTCACAGCAGGCTTACTGTAATTGGTTACTGCTCAAAAAAAGGTAAACATCATGTGGTTGCACGGCTGAATGTGAGGGTCATGAAGATGATTTAGCCAGTGGCAAAAAGATAGTCCATAGTGTTTATATATGCTGTAAGGTTACCTGATAGATTACATTATTAATAAAATATGCTGACCTATGACAAACCTATGCCTATTCCAAACTGAACAAAAACATAGACTTCATCCTGTAACAGATAAAAGCATTTCTCATCTTCCATCTTTATTGTATTTTGGAATTCAACGTGTAATTCTCAAAATCCTTATGAAGAGTGTGTCAGAATCTAAAAAAAAAGTGTGCTTCATGCTGCTTTCAAGCAAATTGAGTACAGTGGAAAAATCATCATGCCATAGTGTTAACTTAAAGGGGAACTTTGTAACTGTTATCGTAAATGAAAGTACATGTATGGGACCCATTATCAAGAATGGTCGGGACTTGGGGTTTTTCAGATAAGGGATCTTTCTGTAATTTGGATCTCCATACCTTAAGGGGCACATTTACTAATCCACGAACGTCCGAAAAGCGTCCGAATGCGTTTTTTTCGTAATGATCGGTAGTTTGCGATTTTTTCGTAAATTGTCGCGACTTTTTCGTAGCCATTACGACTTGCTCGTAAATTGTCGCGACTTTTTCGTAGCCATTACGACTTGCTCATAAATTGTCACGACTTTTTCGTAGTCATTACGACTTGCTCGTAAATTGTTGCAACTTTTTCATAGCCGTCGCGCCGAGTACGAAAGTTTCGGATTCATTCAAGCTTCAGTGACTTTCCTTGGGCCAGGTTGGAGCTGCAGAGTGCCATTGAGTCCTATGGGAGGCTTCCAAAATCATGCAAAGTCGCAAAGGTTTGCCCACCGTTTACGAGCGCTCAATACGAAAAAGTCGCGACAATTTACGAGCAAGTCGTAATGGCTACGGAAAAGTCGCGACAATTTACAAGCAAGTCGTAATGGCTACTAAAAAGTCGCGACAATTTACGAAAAAGTCCTAACGGCAACGAAAAAATTGCAAAAAATACGAAAAAGTCGCAAAATGTTCATTTCCAATCCGATTTTTTCCCATTCGGATTCGTGGATTAGTAAATCAGCCCCTAAGTCTACTAAAAGATTAGTAAAACATTAAATAAACCCAATAGGACTGTTTTGCCTCCAATAAGGATTAATTGTATCTTAGTTGGGATCAAGTACAAAGTACTGATTTATTATTACAGAGAAAAAGGAAATCGTTTTTAAAAATTAGAATTATTTGCTTATAATGGAGTCTACGGGGGACAGCTTTTCCATAATTTGGAACTTTCTGGATAATGGTTTTCCGGATAATGCATCCGATACCTGTAGTAACAATGTGGCAAATGCCAGATGATTTCCAGACCTGTGGATAAAAAAAAAGTCATTTTTGTACAGCCATGAAAGACGAGTATTATTGCAAGCCAACACCAAGTAACATGGGGCAGTTAGATACCCCTACTTATAACCCTTGTGACGTTTTACCTATAGCTAGTCTGTTAGCTTTAAAATATATGCTTTACGGCACTATATCTGACCTGTGCGCTTTCACACTGTGTGCCTCCCACCGGATTTTTTATCCATTGCGCAATGCACAGGACTGCCATTCCCCCAAACAGAAGTGCTGCCTAAATGAGCATTAAGGAGCATGCTTTTGCATCCCTTACTTAGTGCTCTTGCACTTCTGCCTGGGGGAATTGTAAACCACCATAGTATCTTGCATGTTTTATTAAATAAGTAATGTGGTAGCTGGAAAGGCAGTGGTTGCTTTCACTTAAAAAACGCATTTATTGACTAAAGCAGGGATTGCTTGCATCTATACCATACACAAAACAAGTCTCCGCGCAACCATCGTCTCTCACAAAGACTTGCTGGCAGTAGCAATTTTATTAATCACATACTACAGTTGTGCTGTCGCCAACTTTTGCCTTTAACTCAGTGCATGCCCCTTCTGTCTGATATATGCTATTCTGATTTGAGAATACTGTGTGGATTAACCTCAAATGTCTTTAAGTTAACCAAGTACTGCCCTTTCATAGACCAGATAGTCTCTTCAAATAGGACAGAAATAAATAATAAAATAATATTTTTTATTCTCTGGATAAGTTTTATTATGGATAATCTGAATATACTGTATATAAAGCATGTCAATGACATAGATTGCATTTAATGGGGACCTATCCGTACTCCTTCTGGGCCCACTGATACAGGACAGTACCATGTACATGCAAAACAATCTTTGTGTAAGTTTTTTAGTGTTTAGGGCAAGTGCACATGGGGTGTTTTAGGTTGCATTTTTAAAGAACGCAGATTTGACCATAAATACGCAAAAAAAGCTACGCTTGGCTGATGATGTACATTTCTCAGCCAAATGTAGCATGGTAAGGTGGGACAGTATTCAACATAAAAATGTCCTGTGTGCCCTTGCCCTTAAGGCTAATGCCACACAAGGCGTAGGGCGGATATTTTCGGCAAGCAGAAAAGCGCTTGCTGAAAATTCCACCCTATGCCTCCTACATGTGCCTGCACCCGAATGAATGAGATATGCTCAGGTGCAGGCACATGTAGCTGATATACGCATGAAAACGGAAGACTTTGCATTATCTCGCGTTTTCATGTGTATATCGGCTACATGTGCCTGCACCCGAGCGTATCTCATTCATTCGGGTGCAGGCACATGTAGGAGGCATGGGGTGGAATTTTCAGCAAGCGCTTTTCGTGTGGCATTAGCCTAAGGTGTAGTCTCCAAATAAGAAAAAATTACTTATTTAGAAAACCTCTGATTGGACAGATAATAGATCCCATACCTGTAATAATCAGCAAAAATCTACTGATCAGAATAAATGTTCTAGTAATCTACATTGCCAGTGCTTCCCATATACTGAATCTCTATAACATCTAAATGCACCAGGGCTTGATATCTTTTAGTTTTCATCTATACTGTACAGAAAACTTGTGTAAACAAATAGGTCCTTTGTCATTGGCAATGACTCTTCCCCGCGAAGGATGTATGCCAGGATGTTGCCAGGTCGGCTTGGCCCACTTTTGATCTGAGCCAATGAATAAAAATAATATTATGTTATGCATGTAGGTATACAGCAGGGCTGTCCAATGCTGCCCAAATGTGGCTGTCCAAAGGATTTTTATGGCCCCTAGCTGATTTAAAGGCTTCATAGACTTCACTGTATGACATCATCATTTTATTTTAAACCAGTCCTACAACATGCTATATGAGAAAAAAAATCAACCCACTGCATGTAATAAATTGGACAGCACTGGTAGATTACATCATGTAGCCAAAAAAACCACCATTTTATTTGTACTTTGTTGTCTATTCCTACTCATTCAGACCCCTTAGATACTAACGGAGTCTTAAGGAAATTATGGGTTTTGATGGTCTGGGCTGATGTGTGGAACCATCCCTGTAACTGAGATACTTCTCATTTTGCTTACCTTCTGCTTACTACAGAAAATGAATCAGCTTCCTCGTGAAAGGCACATTTCCTCATTCGCTTGGACACATTCTGCTGGTGAATGTTCACAGAGACCAAAATTAACACCCTCAAGCGACTGTGAAACACAATTTGGGCGGGATGGTGAATCTGTGGTTAGCATCAGCAATGACTTTGTATGTTCTCTCTGTGCTTCCACTGGTATCCTCAAATCCACATTACATGGTATTAATGAGTCCTATTATTACCATTATTTATGTGGCCCTAGTTGTAAATCATTTACTAATCCAAAACATACAGTGGTGTGAAAAACTATTTGCCCCCTTCCTGATTTCTTATTCTTTTGCATGTTTGTCACACAAAATGTTTCTGATCATCAAACACATTTAACTATTAGTCAAAGATAACACAAGTAAACACAAAATGCAGTTTTTAAATGAGGGTTTTTATTATTTAGGGAGAAAAAAAATCCAAACCTACATGGCCCTGTGTGAAAAAGTAATTGCCCCCTGAACCTAATAACTGGTTGGGCCACCCTTAGCAGCAATACCTGCAATCAAGCGTTTGCGATAACTTGCAACGAGTCTTTTACAGCGCTCTGGAGGAATTTTGGGCCACTCATCTTTGCAGAATTGTTGTAATTCAGCTTTATTTGAGGGTTTTCTAGCATGAACCGCCTTTTTAAGGTCATGTCACAACGTCTCAATAGGATTCAGGTCAGGACTTTGACTAGGCCACTCCAAAGTCTTCATTTTGTTTTTCTTCAGCCATTTAGAGGTGGATTTGCTGGTTTGTTTTGGGTCATTGTCCTGCTGCAGCACCCAAGATCGCTTCAGCTTGAGTTGACGAACAGATGGCCGGACATTCTCCTTCAGGATTTTTTGGTAGACAGTAGAATTCATGGTTCCATCTATCACAGCAAGCCTTCCAGGTCCTGAAGCAGCAAAACAACCCCAGACCATCACACTACCACCACCATATTTTACTGTTGGTATGATGTTCTTTTTCTGAAATGCTGTGTTACTTTTACGCCAGATGTAACGGGACACGCACCTTCCAAAAAGTTCAACTTTTGTCTCGTCTGTCCACAAGATATTGATCTTGGCAATCATTGAGATGTTTTTTAGCAAAATTGAGACGAGCCATTATGTTCTTTTTGCTTAAAAGTGGTTTGCGCCTTGGAAATCTGCCATGCAGGCTGTTTTTGCCCAGTCTCTTTCTTATGGTGGAGTCGTGAACACTGACCTTAATTGAGGCAAGTGAGGCCTGCAGTTCTTTAGATGTTGTCCTGGGGTCTTTTGTGGCCTCTCGGATGAGTTGTCTCTGCGCTCTTGGGGTAATTTTGGTCGGCCGGCCCGGGAAGGTTCACCACTGTTCCATGTTTTTGCCATTTGTGGATAATGGCTCTCACTGTGGTTCGCTGGAGTCCCAAAGCTTTAGAAATGGCTTTATAACCTTTACCAGACTGATAGATCTCAATTACTTTTGTTCTCATTTGTTCCTGAATTTCTTTGGATCTTGGCATGATGTCAAGCTTTTGAGGTGCTTTTGGTCTACTTCTCTGTGTCAGGTAGCTCCTATTTAAGTGATTTCTTGATTGAAACAGGTGTGGCAGTAATCAGGCCTGGGGGTGACTACAGAAATTGATATTGAAATTGAAAATTGAAATTGATAAACCACAGTTAAGTTATTTTTTAACAAGGGGGGCAATCACTTTTTCACACAGGGCCATGTAGATTTGGAGTTTTTTTTCTCCCTTAATAACGTAAACCTTCATTTAAAAACTGCATTTTGTGTTCAATTATGTTATCTTTGACTAATAGTTAACGGTTTTTGGTGAGCAGAAACATTTAAGTGTGACAAACATGCAAAAGAATAAGAAATCAGGAAGGGGGCAAATAGTTTTTCACACCACTGTATACTTAAAACAACATGTAAACACATATACATTGAAAAACCATCATACCAAAATTTGATTTTAAGATGAACTACCCTTTTAGGCCAATGACACAGGAAGAGATTAGTTGCCCCACTATTAATCTACTGTAGTGGTGGCAACTAATCTCCTTGAAAGCTTTCCTACTGGCGAGAATGTAAATCGCTGGTAGGAAAACATATGTGTCGCTTCTTCTGTCCGAAGTAGCCCGAAGTTGCCATGCAAGGAAAACCACTTCAATCACAAGCAAACATGCTTCCTCTTGCATTATTCCATGTTACATGGTGGTTCTTAGCAGGCAAATCAGTCATTTTTCCATCCGTCATTTTTGGGCATTTTGTCACTATTCTGAAATTTATATCTGAGATTGCTCTAAACCTTAGTGAATGAGGATGTTTAAGTGAAAGACATTGTCAGAGAATGGCAAACATAAGTGTTAAAGGTTTCTGGTTTTATTACACATTTATAACACGGCGCCTTAGATTTATGTTTATTGGACACTGTTTAGCTTCTGGTAATTCCCTGGATACCTCCAATTAGTAATATTCATTTATAAATTTTTTAACCTCACACCCTCCAATTTTTCCCTTTAAATGTGTCTTCTATTCCATGAGAACAATAAAGAACTCTGTTCCGTGGTTAGATGTATGTTTGTGAATGGTATTTTGACTACCAAATGACTCATACATTGCTATTTATCTGACCTGTTTCTGCACTTCTGACGCAATGCCTAAGGACATAAAGTGTGTTTTCTTGCCTGCTGCCTGTTATTTTGCTATTTTTTCACATTAGCCAGGAATGACTTTAAATACAGATAAACTGTACATACAGATTGGACATTTTTGCCTTTCAATAAAGGCTTTTTCCTTTACCTGGCATGTTGGGATTTGAGATGAGACATGCATAGCATCTACGTTTGTCTTTTTGTGATTTGCACCAAAGGACCTACATGTTATAGTTAATTTTCCATTATCAGATATTGAGATGATATAATAGGGGCAAAAAACAAATGCCTAGCATAAAGAAAATAAATGTTTGCCTTGTTTGTAAAACTTTTCTCTGACAACAACGGTTTTCCTCTCACATTTCAAAAACGTTATGGGGCTTCCCATAAAAAATATCCATAGTTTCTGTGATAGGGACCTTAAATTGTGGGACCTAAAGGGGAAGGTATTGATGTGAATAATGTATAATCTCTGTAAAACCCTGTTGGTGCTATATAATAATAAAGTAAACTGTAAGGCTGATGGCCCACGGAGCGAGTTAGTCGTCCATGACAGATCTCTGCTATAGTGGGCAGCTAACCGTTCTGAAATGCCCTTCCACTGGCAAACATAGGAGTTGCTGGTGGAAAGGCCTACGCATTGCAGTCGCACACAATTGCCTGCAGCAGGAAAATTCACTTGACTTTGAAAAGCAATGCATAGGCCTTTCCACCAGCGACTCCTATTGTTCAGCAGTTAGTTGCCCATGGTAGCAGAGATCGATCACAGGCAACTGAAATGCTCTGTGGGACATCAGCCAAGAGATATAGTAGCTTCTTGCTAACCACATACAGGCAGATTCTAATGTTTGATCCTATGACCTAACATCTGCACTGGCAGTAGGTGCAAAAACTGATCTTTGAGTAGTTTAATAAAAGCCCAGACCACTCCAGTCACCTATTCTGTAAATGAGGACATGCACAGCTTAGTCACTATCTGTTTAATGCAAGATGGACATGGTTCGATATTGTCAACTAGTTTCAATAAACATCACCCTTAATGTAAACCTGGAGTATCTGGAGTCATCAGAGATTAAAAGAATTCTAATTTAGCTGCAACAGTCACTCCAGTGATCTTAATTTATAGGCTAGTTTGGGCTTCTATAGCATGGGCCTCAGATCAAATATTTGGCTGTTTTTGGCTGAACAAAAATGTTGCTATAAGGGGGACCATTATCCCCTGGTGAAGTCATGTAATTCTATAATCAATGTGTTTCTCCTGGTGTCTGTATACTATGCAGACAGAGCAGGGAATGAGATATTGGTAAGGACCTCATAGCTCTGACTAATTACAGTATAAAGGTGCCCATACACAAGTCGATAAAAGTTGTTGATGGCCTGAGTTGGCTGTGTATCATACCGTGTAAAGGGCCCTCAGGAGGGCTTCCCCGGCCGATAGGTTGAAAATTGGCGATTGGATTCATCCAAAATTGTCCACCTAAAGATGGGCATATCAAAAAAAGATCTGCTCTTTTGGCAACCCCACCAAAAGACCCACCAACTTTTGCTCTGAGGGCTTCTATTTATAAAGCTGTGAGCTAAAAGGCAACGTTTGCAGGTAAAAGCTTTATAAATATATTAATAACATTGTAATGTGCAAAAAAATTGCAATTTACAGTACATTGTAATTAAGGTTGAAAAATACACACCGTCGAGTTCAACATTCTCCACTTAATGAAACCAGTCTAACTGCTTGATGATCCAGAGAAAGGTGAAATCCCCAACTGAAGCCAATCCTGCCTTAGTGCAGGATCAAATTTCTTCATGGCTCCAAAAGGGCAATCAGACCAGTCCTAAAATTAACTTTGTGCTAAAGGTTCATTTCTAATTTGTTAATAAAATTGCTAGTTGAATAGAATTCTTCTAGTTCTCATTATGAATCTTTGGTTTCAACCTCAAATGTACATGCATTAGTATATTCTGCTTTGTTAACACCTTCAAGTGCAGTTGGTAGGACACCTTGCCACTGAATACCACTTACAATATGTTACAACAACAATATGACTATAAGGAGAGGAATATTAAAAAGATGTCTAAAATACCAGTGCCATGTAATGTTATTGCCAAAGATTTCAAAGCACATTTTGTGACAAAAGTGAGTCTTCTGGCAGATTGATAAAACAGAATGTTACTGGATTGTACATTTTGACTGACTAAGCAAAACCCCTATTTCAGCAGGCCTGTGTAGCTAGAGAGGTCAAGAATTATAGTACTGCTATGTATCTGTCAATTGTCACCCAGCTGGTGAAAAATTTAGACCTGCTCTCCTCACATGTTGGAAGGACAGAAAATCATTTAATTTACTGGTCTCAGCATATGAGGTACCTGACTGGCCAGTTTATCGAGTATTTAGCAACCCGGCCAACCAGATTGCTTTAGCTGGGAGCTGAAAACTACAAAACTGGAGGAGGGTTGTAATATGAATAGTTAGTATTTAGAGGTGGGCATGCATTTCCCATTGGCACCCTTGACAGGCCTGCAGCTATACATGCAAAAGCAAATAGAATTGCCATGTGAAGGGAAAAAAAATTGTGTGCTTACAGGGAGAATCCCCTTCACAACACCTTGTTTTTACATTAGTACACGAGACTTTTTTCAGTTGTTTGCTATTTTTATTTGCTGAGTACTTTTTAATTAATTTGTTTTATTTCCCCATTTAATTTTTCTCTGGTGGTGGCAGCTCAGCAGCCATCTACTCAACTGATCCAGATTGATACATTTGTAGCTTTAAAAGTTTGAGAAAATAGTGACTAGCAAAGCATTAAAGGGGAACTATCATGAATGGGAATCTGCTTAACTTAGCCCAGTTCTTACAGGCAGCTTGTGCAGAGTGGGAGTGGTCCAACCATCCTTGACTGACATCTAAAGTTCAAGCCTGACCGGCTCATCTTTCCTATGTGATAGAAAACCTGGTCTAAAAATTCAATCCGATTCACACTTACATTGTCTGTTACTAGCAAACATCTAGAACTTTGTTTCTGGGTTATGAGAAAAACATGGAAGAAGCCACATATCACTTGCTTTTTTGAGCAGCAGCAGCAATTGAGTTATTTAGCACAAATGCCCAGCAATTTGAAACACACACACCAAGTAAGCTGACAGGTGATGTGGGAGTTGTAGTTAAACAATAACTTAGATCACCCACTTGCACATTCCCATAAAATGACAATTTTCCTTTTGTATAACTTATAAATAAGTGTTGTAGGAACAGTGACTTGTGCTACTATTCAATAACATTGCAGTCACTCTTTATATGTATGCAAGCTAATCAATAGCAGAATATATAGCCATTTTCTTAAGAATACATGGACTGGCTATAGCAGACTAAATGCTACAGACTAACCAGTGGGCCTGATTAGCCTCAGCTGGCTAATCAAGAAGCCTGAAAGCAAGGCCAGTCTTCTAAACTGCAGGGTCCAATTGCGACCATTTTGGTGGGGGCCCCCTACACAAGGTGTTGTCAGCTGGCACAGGGTCCCAAGGCTGAGTGGGAAAATAGTCCCTGCCTCTTAAAAACAAACTTTGTGTTTAATGTCCCAAAACACGTAGCAGCATTTTCAGGCAATTATTGTTGGGGCGGTCTAGACAGCTTTATGCACTTATTCCTCCGGGTGTGGGGCCCTATAGGGCCCAACAGGTCCAATTGGCCTAAGGCTGGCCTTGCCTGTAAGCCTGGCTAGTCAGTCTACAGGAGAGCTCTAGACTGAGAGACACAGAGACATGTCTGTGAATCCAACATACAGGAATCTATGTGCCTGTACACACACAGTTGCCTGTGCAGAGCAGGGCCGGAACTATGGGTAGGCAGAAGAGGCACAAACCCAAATGCAAGAGAGTCTGAAGTGCTGTTTATATGAGGATACAAAAGATATAAACAATAAGCTGTACAGTTTGCAGTTTCATCAGCACCCAGCCCAACTCCATTCCTTTACTTTCCCTGTGCACAGGTTTGCTGTTGAGGGGTGTGGCCTCATGACATGCCACAGCAAATCAGCTTTCACTCTGCTCTGTCACTCACACATTTCTGCGTCACTGACGCACACTAACCAAAGCGCCAGAGATTCTGGAGTGTGGGGGATGGGAGGCTGCTTTAGGGTCAGACACTCCCCCATAGCTGCCGGTCTCCCTTCCTTGATGCGCTGAAGGTAAGTTTAATTTATATGCGCTTGGGGGAGGGGGTTAGGCAGGCTATAAATTGTCAAAATGTTTGTCTATTAAATAAAATTGTTCATGATTGTTCCACTTTTAGTTAAGCTTCTGATGCTGAGAATACCTGCAACTAATGTTTCAAATTGTAAAAACAGTCCAACACCAAAATATCACAATATATGACCCTTCCCTTTCAGATGAATCTTGCACACAATTTATTCACTAAGCATTAATGTTTGCACCTCCGTTATAAAAATATAGACCTTGCTTGTGTTGAATGCAATTATGTTTGCATTTCAGGCATTAGTGTTGCATTCTGGATAACACATTGCAAACTGTGGCAAGAATTTGCATTTTTTTTTGTATATTTTCAAGCACTTAAGGAATGTTTGGGTCACATTTATTTAGTATGGGAATGTGCAGCTGTGCCTGTGACCATATACATACATTCAAGGATAAACTATTGTAAGCTTCTGGCCTAACATAATCTAATAGTTATCTAATCTGAAAACCTGAAAAGGTTACCTAACAATGTTAAGTTTGTTTCACGAATGACTTTCCAGACAAATTTGTCACTGGAAAAAGTGAAGTAGCTTTTAGGCCAACAGACCAGCAAATACCACAACCATGACAATCTATCCTTATTACAATGCTAACAGTTGAACTGATAATAAAGAATCAATATAACAATAAATTGAAAGGCTCTGTTCTGCAGCTTTGCCGGATATCTCATAAGTTGATACCACATTTGGGGCAGCCAACGTCTGAAATGGGCTGAGCCATTATTTACAATGCCCCAGTACTCCCTCAACCTCCCCCCCCCCCAAAAAAAAAACCCCCACATATTTCCTTTACTTTATTCCATTCCCATCTGTCCCTTTTGGCTGCCTGGGACCATACACAGTATTGTAGCATTATTACAATATTAAAATCTTTACTATACTTTACAGGCTGGAGGGAATTTATGGCCTAGGCACAGGCCTTATATAGGCCTTGCTAAGAGGAAAATTACCCTGGGCCTGTATGTTTTTCAGCAATGAGGAGCCCCAGCCTTGGGTCCAAGGTTAATGTCCATATTCATCGGAGGGTGCTGAATAGTCAGTGGCTGTCACTGTGTAAAAGAGACATGCGTCTGCTTTTTTCATCAAAATGAATTACATTTCTATCCAAACTATTTGAAATGAACAGGGTAGTCTTACTAGATGGGCAAATGGCATTTGCCCAGGGCCCACCAGCACATCTTTTATTTGGGCAGACTTGTGGCAGAGATGGCAGACCACTCATTTTAATCAACTAGAAGAGCTCTTTAGTTTTGTTGGGGCAGTGGGGGCCCACCAATTATATTTTGCCCTGGGCCCCCTGGTGTATTTTTCTTTTCCTAAATTACACTGTTTAAAAGGAATTCTGGGAATGAATTCCAAACTCCTAAAAAAAAAAATCCCATTTACATGGGTTTATCCTATGTAATTGGAATTTTTTTAAGGAGTTTGGAATTCATTCCCAGAATTCCTTTTGTTTACTTGTATCTGTATGAGGCAGTCTTCTCAACCTTAATGATTTTTTTTACTATAAAGTGCTATTCTGGTATCTACCACTTTTAGCAATACAGGTGTTGTGTAGCTGCTATCTTGCAAACCTTCCCATTGTTCTGCTGGAAAATGTGCAAAGAAATGTGGCAAATCAGAGAGGGGGCTTACTGTGAGACTGGGACTAATTTAAATTCATTCTATTGACAAACAATACAATTTGTGAAGGTGAACTATCCATTTAAGTCTGCATAGCTGCTCATCATCCTGAGTAGCAAAATACAGGTTTTGAAACTGTATTTGCACCATGATTAAGTAGCACTTGCAAGGGATGCTGGGAACTGTAGTTCATCAGCAGTTGCAGTGACCAAGCCACAGGTAGAAGCTTCTGTGATCTTCTCCCTTTACCTTCTCTATCTCTTTTCCTACTTCTCCCCTACACCCCCCCGCTGGTGACGTCAGCGGAGGCTCCACCGGCGACTTCCTGGTCAGACACAGAGAGACAGCTGTGAGCAGGGAGAGACGGCTTGGGACAGTGCTACTTAGGTTCTGTGGGGTGAAACAGTATGATAAAGAGACGCCGGTGACCCAGGAAGTGCGCAAGAAATAGCCAGGCAAACTGAGTAAGACTGTGAGTGTGACAAGAAGTCGGACAGGTTCGGTAGTGGGTGCGACTGTAGCAGGTAGCCTGGTGGGATAAGTGCTGAGAGAGGCGGGCTCAGTGACTTTCTAGTACTGTACAGCTGGGGCCACAGAGCTAACAACTTGCCTGGCAGCGGTACAACTTGAGATAGGGAAAAGTAACACGGAGACTGACTGCGGGACATGCATAGTAAGCACAACGTGACATTCACATACAGCACTTATAGGGTGTCCCTCATGTGTATACTGGGACAGGCACTGACAGACATGTGAGACATCCCCTCAGCAGTAATTGGGACCGAGATGAGCTGAGTATGGACTCCAGGACCAGGTGAGACTTGACTGTGCTACATATTTATTTCTATATACATGTATATCTAATACAGCCACCCATATTCGCTTATATACACATAGATATATCTTTCTTTGCATGTGTAATATGTAAAAATTATACACAGGGTTTGGAATGTGAGTTCATTTGCCATGAAATGATTTTAGACAGACGATTGCCTCTAAATGTGTATCATGACCAGTCATTTGAGGTATGACACATGGTTGGTGCCTTTTGGCTTCCCCCTCAGCAGACACACCTGTTGGTTTTTTTCATTTGCAGCTCGTCTGATGGGATGGCAGGAGGTCAGGCTCTCTATGATTAAGATACCACTCGTGCAAGAGTGAAGGCATTTCCCCCCCCCCCACATAAAAAGAAAAGAATCTACAATTCCGACACAGAAGTACCTGTGCCACAGATCAATACCCCGCCATGTGTTGCCTTAAAATGCTCATCACAGAAAGATCAAACCTCATACTGCACAGAAAGAATTAAACCTCACTGGCACGGAAAGAGTTTATTACATTACATTTAGTGACACTTAATGTAAAGTTAATAATATAGTATTTATTGAAATGTCTTTCGCAATTATTTATTGGACCAGGCTATATTTAGCTTCATACCAGTCTAGCCAAAATATAAATAGACTGTAATTGACTCAATCATCCAGCAAACATCTTTTTAGAGTAGGCTTATATATGCAACAGCCTTGTCATCACTTCATTCCCTATTTCACAACATTTTGCATTTTTAGAAGTAATAGTAATATTGACATTACCAAATTACCAAGGGTCACAGATCATTTTCCAAGCTGTTCTCTAGTTGTGGGGAGCTACAATTTCCAAGGCCAACTTCATAAACCTGTCAGTGTTTATCCAAGGATGCTACTTGTTGGAATTTAGACCCAGTGAGCATGGCTGTAAATAACCAGTTCTGTTATTATATTTATAAAGCATAAATATATTCCACAGCACTGTACAGATTGAGATTTACATATAAAAGCAAATAATTGTTGATTCAAGAATTAAGGCCCTTGCTAATCTAGTTTATAATTTAAAGTACTGGTGATGCTAGGTGTTTGAGGTTCACTGTAATTGGCCATGGTTATATGCACAGTGCCTGTTTTCACTGAATTACATTCATGTCTGGGGGCATATGCCTTGAACTGTGGTTATTTCGCTTTGGAGCACCATGTAATAAGCTCAGTAAACAGTATTAGTTGCCTGCTTGGAGGAATGTGAGATCAAAGTTCATTGGAGTGTGTTCTGGTCTCTCTGGGGTACAATAGGCAAACCCAATTTCGCTGTATTACTGGCATGTCTGTGTTAATTTGCTAAGAGCCAGTTAGACTGTACTACTGACCTGTGTTGGCCAATATGCAGAAAAAAATCTTTATCACCTGTCTGGGATAATGACACTTATTGTAAATTTAACTCTATTAACACAAGATAAAATGAGCAGGGATAAAAGAGGATAGCAAAAATTGATATAACATAAAAAAAAAAACACACTGCGGCACTAGGTATATGTGTCCTGGAAAAATCTAGTAACCTTTGCTTAGATCTGCACAGATTTTGACTTGTAGATTGCAGACTTTCTCCTTGTATATTGCCATGATCTGGCCACCTGTTTCAATAACACTTCTGGCCCTTCTCCTGCCTAAGTTGACACACCCATGGGCTCAGGATGGGGACAGGATTACTAATTTCCTGCAAATTTCCTGTAAAAATCAGATTTCCTTTTGCAGCCCTTGGTGAAGGGCCATGTGAGGCAAGGCTCTCACCTGGCCTCATGGCATAAGGGCCCCTGCAAATGCCTGCTTATATTATCAGTTGTTTAGTGGCCCATTGCACACCAATTTTTCTGAAAAGTGTTCAGAGCTTTTGAGCAGATTCTGAAAACACAACCTGTATGTCATTGCCCAAAGAAATCAATAAAAGATAAAATAATTGAATTGTATTTGTATGTTAGCGATATGTCATTGTCATGATAACCAGTGGTGTAACTATAAAGGAAGCAGACCCTTCAGTCGCAAGGGACTCCGACCATGGGGCTGCTTCCTCTATAGCAGGGGTCCCCAACAGTTTTTTTTTTACTTGTGAGCAACATTTAAAGGAATAGTTCAGTGTAATAATGAAACTGGGTAAAATGGATAGACTGCGCAGAATAAAAATATTTGTAATATAGTTACTTAGACAAAAATGTAATCTATAAAGGCTGGAGTGAGCAGATGTCTAACATAATAGCCAGAACTCTACTTCCTGTTTTCAGCTCTCTAGCCTTTTAGTTAGTCAGTGACTTTAAGGGGGGGGGGCACATAGGACATAACTGTTCAGTTAGTTTGTAAGAAGGCAGGTTCGATTCAAAAGCAAACTAACTGGACCGTTATGTTCCATGTGGCTCCCACTGATTGGCTACTGACTGCAAACAGCTTAGAGAGCTGAAAGCATGAAGTAAAATTCTGGCCATTATGTTAGACATCTGCCCATGCCAGCCTGACATTTTTGGCAAACTATATTGAAAACATTTTTTATTTTGCGCAGTCTATATATATTTTGCCCATTTTCATTTTTACACTGAACTGCTCCTTTAAATATAAAAAAAAAGTTGTGGAGCAACACAGGCTAACATGTATATCATGCAGTAACACCAGGCCCCTAACATGGCAAATATTTTTAACTGATCAGTGCTGAATTACAGCAAAATTTAACTTATGTGCAAAATGCATTGTAGCCAATAAAAATGGACATTTCTGCCATTGAAACATGCTTGAAACTAAATCATGGCCAGAATCTAACTGTTGTTATCAGCACTAAGAGTTTTTTAAGTAGTTCAATGTGATCCTTACTTAATTGGAATAATCAGGCTTTGTAGAACGATATCTGATCTAGGTCCGATCAGATATCAGTTGGGGAGGACACTCTCCGTAGTTGAATCAGTAGCCAGTAACTGGCTTTGTTGGGCCTAAGAAAAAAATCTTTTATAGAGAAATGAGAAGCAACGCAACCTCTAGAGTTTTCAGCCACACACATTTATAGATACCTTAGCTCCACTGGGGCATGGACTGGTGTGAATGCTGAAAAATCTCTGTTAGAGTGCTGTGTGAACTTGTCAGTGCTATGCAAATAAATTATAATAAAAAGAATTTATGTGTATACTTTATAAACTAATAGTGTTAGGAATGTCTTCCAACCTTTGTAAGGAATACTGAACCAACGTAGAGATTATCATACAGCTATGGAAAATCTGTGCTAAAGTTACATGTGAGATGTTTCATTGTAACTGCTTTGGTAACCTCTGCATGTTATACCTAAACCATAAAAATTGTTTAAAAAAATGTGGCCTTAGCGGGTATGTTATACAAATACATTTTAGCAAGCAAAGAGCAAATGGTTGCTGACACAAGAAAGATGGTAACGTGATTTGTGTAGGGCTACTGATTTCAACCTGGTTACTTTATGCATTGAGTTTGTATATGCCCCCTGTGCACATGCTTCAGAAACATACATGCTGATTATTTGGTTTCTGATGAAATTGACCCGAATAGGTGTGTTGTATGATTGTGATAGTTTACTTCAATTGTAAGCTGCATTGTAGCAGGTCCATATTGGTGGTATATAAATTAAAGCTTATAAGGGCAATGACACACTGGGCGATTAGTTGGAAAGTCGCTGCAATTAGTCGCCATGACGGACTTATTAAAAAGTTGTGGCGACTAACCGCCCCGTGTGTCTTCGCCCTAATACATCAAGGGGCAGATTTATCAAAAACGTACACACATTCTATTCATTCGTATGGGTTATTTAGAAGTGTATTTATCAATGGGTAAAAGTTAAAGTTCACCGGTTGATAAATATGCTTCTTAAAATGCCATAGGAATGAGTAGATTGTGGGTGAATTTTTATATATTACGGTAAGCTCTAAACTCACATTTCGATAAATTTGCCACTTTGTGTGCAACATTTGTACATTTCTTTGTTAGAATGTGGAGTAGGAATATTTGGCAGGAGGATAAGCCTATGAGATGCTTTGGCCAATATAATGCAACAAAGCTCGGTGGTGCCTGCTATTTAAAAAATATGATGTGGGCTTTACCTTGATGTGGTATGGTAGTTAAGCTTTTTTTTTTCTTTTTAATAAACTTGTAACTAAACCCCCCCCCTTTTTTTTTTTTTTTTTTAAATGATTGCAGATGCAAAGACTGAATAACTATACAGTCTGAATAACTACTACAGACATGGGGCCAGGCAATGTGCGTCCCATATTCTGTGCGTCCCATATTCTGTGCGTCCTTTGGTGCTGTTATGCTGGACAACAGTTTGTGGGTGGCAGCAAAAGTACAGATGGTGGGTCTTTGTTTTTAACTGCTGTGCAGCTGCAAGTGTTGAACTGAACACAACGTGCATGCACCTGTGGCGTCACCTATGGGGGCCATAGGCAAAACACAAAAGTGTTAAAACACACACTTTCCCAGTTTGAAGGGGCCCTAGAACAGCTGAACTTTCTTATACTACTGATTTGTAGCAATAACTTCTTTTGAAATTTTCTGTCTTCTAAGTGTCTGTTTGCTCCTGTTTTAGGGAAAAGCCCGAAAGAACTTTTGATCTGGTGATTAAAGTCGAGTGTCCATCCTCTGAAAATGAAGGTAAATATATGAGTACTGTTTGGTGTTAAAACCCTTAATTACAAGCCTTGCCTGATAAATCAGGCCTACTTATATTTTGCTAGAATTTTCTGCATGTTATTATTGCTTGATATATTTCCTGTGGTTGAAATTGTTTACAGCAATAGTAAAACACTGGCTTTATTTTTCAAAAGGCCATAACTTGGATGTTAGTACCATATGACAGTCATCAATGCTCACTGTCCAACCAGACCTTGCCTGCTAGCTTCTTAAACGAAGAGGAGTGTGTTTGTGGTTTGTGGTTATTGCAAGACTTATGGTGTGAAACAATTTTTTCCTTTTTCAGTAGAATTAGAAGCAGCAGAGTATGTTTAGATATATCTATTAATGCACTGAATGTTAGAGTAGGACTTAAAATTGCACCAGTTTTTTTGAGAGTGATGTATTTAAGTAAAGGTTAGAAATCCGTTTGCATTAACAGAAAGAAACTACAAAAAAAGTATTGTATGAAGTGCTTATCATATAAGGCTTGCATTGCCTCCATTTAATTAGGTTCTTTACAGACCACCAATTTTCTACAACATCTAAACTCATTTCTGTCTCCTGTTTGAAACCTTTTTTTGTACATCCATACCTTCTATTATCTCTTATTTTTTTATTGTTGTTGTTATTATTAACACATATATTTATAAACAACCAACATATAGTACAATATTCACCTTCTACAAGAATTGCCACTCAGTATCTTCGTAGCTAAACTTAAAACTTAACCATTGCAGTATAAGCATAGCATTTGACACTTTGGGTTCTTACAGGGGCATACCTCAGAATTACAAGGTAATGCTCATATTACCTTCCTGTTTCTCTCTGTAAGGCACACATTTAGGAGCAGATTTATCAAATTGTGAGGTTAGATCTCACCACAGAAAAATTCACCATTCACTTTCGATTCATTCCTTTGGGATTTGTTAGAAATGTATTTACGAATAGGTGAAAGTTAGAGTTCACAATTTGATAAAGACTCTTCTAAAAATCCCATAGGAATGAATTGAAAGTAGGCAATTTTTTTCTGTGGTGAGCTCTAATCTCACATTTTGACTGTTGGACCTCTCTTCTCTTTTCGCTACTTGAGACTTATCTTAGGGCAGTATTTTAAAATAACTACAGTTTCTTGAGTGAAAGAACATCACATGCAAGTGCATGATATTTAATGCTGCAGCTAATTGAGTGCAGCTTCCTGGATTGTCAGCAGTGAGGTTCAGGCTCAACTCCTCTGCACACGACCAGCATCTAAGGGCTCTGGCACACGGGGGAGATTAGTCGCCCGCGATAAAACTCCCTGTTCGCGGGCGACTAATCTCCCCGAGTCGCCTACCCCTGCCATCCCACCGGCGAACATGTAAGTCGCCGGCGGGATGGCAGACGCGGCGGGGCAATTTCAGGGAATCGCCGAAAAAGACTCGCGAGTCTTACATGTTCGCCGGTGGGATGGCAGGGGTAGGCAACTCGGGGAGATTAGTCGCCCGCGAACAGGGAGTTTTATTGCGGGCGACTAATCTCCCCCGTGTGCCAGAGCCCTAAGATGTGAAGTAGGTGGTGCGTGCAGTAGTAGTAGTACTGTTCCCTCCGCATCTCATTGTACTACACTTTCTTAAAGTATCTTAAAAAAGCTACAAGGACCAGCAAGGTCCTGTCCAGCACTACAGGGTAGCAATTTGAGTCCTGGGGGATGCCTTGAAAATGTGCACTTCCCGTGTTTCTCGACTTTCCTTGTCCTTTAGCAAAATTTGCATTGTTGCAGAAAGTTACTGGTACTGTTAGTTAGCAATAGAATAATTACAAATAGAAATGCCATGCTCACTGCCTATGATTTGTCCCTGTATTTTTAAGGAAGCAACTTGAGGAACAAGGTAGGCATTTGCAGCTTAGTCATGTGTATAACAATATTGTCATGGCCTCAGCAAAATTACATATGTATACGATAACGGAGGTTTAAAGGACAATGAAAGGTTAAGGTCCTGTCTGCTGTTCTGAGCTACACATGCCCACCAGCCAATCAGAAGCGGATTTGGCAGAGGGGAGGGGGGGGTGAGGGAATGAAACATGTGCAGCATGAAGCAAGGAGGGAAAGGAAGGGAGAATACCTTTTTAGAGATGACTGCCTGTTCTAGAAAATGTGAAGTAAGTGTGACTGAGTAAATATTTGATTAGGTGAGCCAAAAGTGTGGCGTTTTTACTAAACAATAGGAGGACTATTGGGCAGTATGCTTTTTAAATTTTGACTTGCATTCTCCTTTTTTGGAAGTCAATTATACCCCTGGCAAAAAAGGTGTGAAAATAAAAATAAAGTGGTTAGGTTTGCCCCGAGTGTGAAAAAAATCACTCCGATCAAGTTCTCAGAAGGCTGATGTCTCTGTAGATGGCTGAAAAGTACAAACAGTGATGCTTTTTTAATATAATATATATGGCAGCGAAGAGATCCGTACTCACAGGACTTATAGAATTAATATGGTGTTTATTGAGAAGACTAACGTTTCGGCTATATCACTAGCCTTTTTCAAAAAAACTTTGTCCTGTGAGTGCGGATCTCTTCGCTGCTGTATCTAATTCTTCATCTGGACCTGCACCCAGGCTATTGTGACCCGATTGACGTTAGTGCTGGCTCTCTCCTGATGTGTGTGTGTGTGTGTGTATATATATAATATATATATATATATACAGGGCTGTGGAGTCGGTAGATAAATTCTCCGACTCCTCTGTTTTTAATATGCTAATGTATTTTATACATCCAGGAAGGGGCAGGGGGGCAGGGGCACTTAAAACACAACTGAACTGATAATAAACTGATAGACAATTTTATCTATACTAAACCCTAGAATCCCATAGTCATGTTTAAAGTTTAAGCTAACATTACAGCTGAATTGCAGCAGTTTTTCAAATGTTTTAAAGCTTCAGTCTTAAACTATTGACTATCCATTCCCTTCACGTATACAAGTATTTCTAGTCCTGCTAATTTTTTTTACTTAATTAGTTATCAGTGAGAGTTAGGCTAGGTTCACAGTGGGCATTGTGTTCCCTGTAACAGAGGAACACGACGCAGTGGAGCTGCCGCACCTTAACTGTGCGTTACGTCCCATTTAGTGAAGCATACAGTCAAGAAAAGCATGCTTCATGGTCACTCAACGTTTTCGTTTATGCACTGCGTGCATTGGGCTTTATTCTTATAGCAGAGAAGTAATTAATTATGACTGTTTGTGAATTGGGACATTTAAACTTGCTTTATTTTTTTTTTTATTCCCATTTAAATTTAGTAGGAGTCGGAGTCGGTTCATTTTTTGCCGACTCCAGGGACCCAAAATTGCCTCCGACTCCACAGCCCTGTGTATATATGTATATATATATATATGTATATATATATATATATATGTATATATATATATATATATATATATATATATATATATATATATATATACACATTTTTATTTTTTAAATCCGTCTCCATTTTGCCTGAATGTAGAATAAGAACTGTTCATTTTCAGTATGACAATTTCTGGAGCAACATTGCATTGTGTATGAATGGCAGTAAGCTTATATTGATCATCAACTTTAAAGCCATCCATCCCGTTCTTGAAATGTATTTTATCTCCCTGTGCTGCTTCTTCAGGCTGAGGATTACTCAGATTTCTTTGCCTAAAAATGTGTATGCCTTAATGTCTTTTAAAAATATTTTCTGGCAGAAGGTTCTCTATTTATAACGTTATATTCAACCAAAGACATTACTTCTTCAACCTTTCTTAGCCTTTCTTAATAACTATAATCCTTTCTCTTTGCCTTGTTATTCTTCTCTGTGCTCTTTATTGGGCCATAAAACTCTTCTTTTTGGATGTAAAAGTTCTTTGCATATGCAGTTATGTGATCTGTTATTTGAAAACCCGTTAACCAGAGCTCTAAAATACAGAACACCATTTTGTTCACTGTTTTTCTTCTATATAATTGAATTTAACTTTATTGTAAGTAAGCTTGCGTAAATACATATTGATGGAAAAATAATCCTATAATGGGTTCTTTTTAATGTTTAAGGGGCAATGACAGACAGGACATTTTGCTGTCTACATTAAATTTTAGGCAGTTTTATGCTATTACACAATTTGAGTAATTTGCTGCCACAATATGAACAAACTTTTTGCCTTTTATTTTTATAATAAAATATGCATGGTTCTTCATATTTCTAAAAATCTGAAATTAAAAGCAAGATCAGGTTCTCCTGTTGGTTTATACAAGCACAATTTTTTAATATTCATTTTATGTTTAAAAGGGGTTGTCCTGCCCTATTAAGTTATACCCCTTTAGTACAGGACATATTGTTATAGAGGTTTCCTACAGGCTACATATGTTTTCTGCATTTAAAGGAGATCTAAAGCTTAAAATGGTACACCTAATATTTTAGGCTTCTTTACCAGCCTGAGCCACTACGGGCCTTTCATATATTCAAAGTATATAAATATATTCTCACAGTATATAAAATACAGCATTCTAACCATATCCCTCTAAAGTTTAAGTTCTCTTTTTTTACTTTGGATGTACATTCTTCTCCTCACTAAATTGACTGAAGATTTCCCTTCCTTAGCTCTGACCTCTACCGGGTGATATCCCAGGGATCCCTTCTTTGGCCAATACAACTTTTGCTGTTGGCTTTTTTATGGTATTTTCATGTTTTCTACTTTAATCTTAATCTACTTCCAAACACAGACTTCATTTTCCACCATTTTGGTGTTCCAGTAGCAGCTTATTGAACTATATTGCCAACTGTTACAGTTTTCTAGGTTTCTGTATTAGTTGATGTCTCAGTAGCATCAGAGGAATGTCAGTAAATAGCTATTGTAACAGTTGTTCTGTCAGAGACGTTAGTAATGCTCAGGAAGCTTGCACTGTTAGGAAATGTATAAAATATATCAGATTTTAAGAGGAAGAAGCAGCCCACCAATTCTGTTCCTGAGATACAGAAGATAGTGAAAACTTTACATTTTACAAAATACATTTTTTTCTGGTGTAAGAAACTTTTTTTTTTTTTTTTTTAACTCTTTATTTGTGTTTTATTTTTTGAGAACAGGTTATGCTTATAGTTACATTTCTCATAAATTGCTTTGTTGTAAAACAGGGGAGGGGGGGAGGTTCATCAGGTGTGGGGGGAGGGGGGGGGAGAGAAGAGGGAATAGGGAAAAGGGGGGGGGCCAAGAGAAGGGAGAGGAGGGAGGGAGTAAGGAAAGGGAGGAACAGTAGGGATTAAAAGTAAACTTAACATAACATCCACATTATCAATGTATGATATATCGGGTATCACGTATTTAAGTTAATGAGAGGAGTCCGGGGGTCCTTACTTTTTTTTTTTTTTTGTCTTTTTCTCTTTTGGGTCGCTCTTTTTCATGTGAGCCTTTGTGGTCATTTCTCCGTTCAAGCTGGGGGGTCTGAGGTGTCTGTTTGCCCAATTAGTGGGTGTAGTAAGTCCCATGGTTGCCAGATTTTATTAAAAAATAGTGTTCGGGATTGGTGTAGGGCTGCTATATATTCCATACGGCGTATGTCCCAAATTGCGTTTTCCAGTTCCGTGCTTGTCGGGGGGGTTGTCTTTTTCCAATGTCGAGCAATCAGCCTCTTTGCTGCCGTCAATATTAGATTGGCTAGTTTTTGCAGATGGTTTTTGGTTTTTGGGAATGGTGAGCCCAATAGGAATGTCAGAGGGTCTAGTTGCAAGTTTCCACCTAGTAGTGATTCCAATAGAGTCGATACCTGTGTCCAATATTCTCTTATGGCTGGGCATCCCCAGAATATATGCTCTGTTGTTCCCTCCTCTCCACATTGTCTCCAGCATGTGGATGGTGAATTTGGGTATATAGTATGCAGCCTTACTGGGGTCATGTACCAATGCATTAGAATTTTGTAATTTGTTTCTTTGTGTGTAACACAGGCTGAGGTTTTTCTGAGGTTGTCCCATATTTTGCTCCATTCAGTAAATGACAGTTCTTTTCCTATTGTGTGTTCCCATTTAAGCATGTAGCTATGTTTAGCAAAATCTTTCTCTTGAGGGATAGTAAGAGAGCAGTATATGCTGGATATGAGACCCCTTCTGGAGGTTCGCGTGGCAACAATTGAGTCAAATAGTGATCGCTCTAATGATAGTTGAGTTCCCCCTAGTTGTTGGACAAAGTGATGGATCTGGAGGTATTGATAGGATAAGCTATTAGTAAGGCCGAATTTTCTCTGGAGATCTTGGAAAGAGTATATTTTATGGGTTAGACCATCATAGAAATCCCTAAGTTGTGTTAGGCCAATATGTTTCCAAGGTTTGGCATACTGTTGTGCCACTCCTGGAGGGAAGCTTGGATTTCCGAATATTGGGGTTAGCCTGTATGGCTTTTGTATAAAATTGTGGTGGGATTTTGCTTGCTTCCATATGGTGAGAGTCATTTTTATGGAATTCAGAAGCTTTTCGTTAATTTCTGGGGGTATGGTGGTGTTCCATAGTAGCGAGGGAATGGTATATGGTTGCACAGTGTCATTTTCTATAGTCACCCACTTCCCGCAGTGTACCCTGTCCGACCATGCTGCAGCTTGTCTTAGGTGAGATGCCAAATAGTATTTATGTATGTCTGGAGCACCCAGGCCCCCACATGAGATGGGGGTGCTTAGGATTTTGTGGGAAATTCTATGTTTTTTAGAGCCCCAGATAAACTTTGTTATCTTTTTCTGTATCATTTTAAGTACGGGAGGGGGGACTTTTACCGGTAGTGTCTCGAAGTGGTAAAGAAGTCTCGGCAGGGGGAAATTTTCCTTATATAGTGAGGTGTAGTTGGGTGTAAGATGTATTCCGAGGTATCTTATGTAATTTTCCTTCCACTTATAATTAAAATTAAGTTTGAGTAGCTTTACCTGTGCTTTGGGTAGGTTAATTGGGAGTGCCTCTGATTTGTCCTGGTTGACTTTATAGTTAGATAATTTGCTGTAGGTGTCTAGGGCTGCGTGTAGGTTTGGGAGGGATGTTAAGGGTCGAGTTAAGGTCAGTAGTACATCGTCTGCGAAGAGGGATATTTTATATTCTCTTCCTTTGTGTGGGATTCCTACTATATCTGGCGATTCTCTGATTACCGCTGCTAGTGGCTCTATTGTGAGGGCGTATATCAAGGGCGATAGGGGGCAGCCCTGCCTGGTCCCATTGGCTATTTTTATGGGTTGGGACAGTTGTCCCTCAATTTTTACTGCTGCGGTGGGGCCTGAGTATAATGCTGATACCGCTGTGCGGAAAGGGCCCCTAAGATCCATCAGATCTAGTATTGCGTTCATATATGTCCAATTCAAGCGATCGAAGGCCTTTTCGGCGTCTAGACTTAGGGCTAAGAGTGGGGTTTTGGCTGTGTTGGCTATGTCAATCAAGTCTATTACTTTTCTTGTGTTGTCTCCTGCCTGCCTTCCTGTTATAAAGCCTACTTGGTCTTGGTCTATCAGATTGGGCATATAGTTAGTTAGTCGGTTAGCTAATATTTTGCTGAGTATTTTGATATCTGTGTTAAGTAGCGTGATTGGTCGGTAGCTCGAGCAAGACTGGGGGTCCTTCCCCTCTTTTAGGATTAGGGTGATATGTGAGAATAGCATTGAGCCAGGCAGTGCTGTCCCCTGTAGTGTCAGATTTAGTATTTCTAGGAGGTGGGGGCTTAGGGTGTTGTAGAATGTTTTATAGTACAGGTAGGTTAGGCCATCTGGGCCGGGGGCCTTTTTATTTGGGATAAATTTGAGTGTCTGTTTGAGTTCCTCATCGGTTATTGGTTCATTAAGATGTAACAGTGCCTCTTTAGGGAACTTAGGGAGAGTAGTTGAATTAAGAAAATGTTGTACTGATTGTTTCATGGTTTGCGAAGTTTTAGGTGAGTGTGATGGCAGGTTATACAGGGTATTGTAATAGTCTCGGAATACTTCCGTTATCTGGTCTCTAGTGTGTACTGTGGCTCCCTGTTTGTTACGTATGGCTAGGATGGCTCTTTGTGTCTGCTGATCACGTAGTTTGCGTGCGAGAAGGGTATGTGCCTTATTGCCGTACTCATAGTACCTTTGGCGCGTGTAGGTTATTGCCTTTTCTGCTTGTCTAATGGATAAATCCTTTAGTTGTGTCCTTAGCGAAGTGATTGCTGCCAGTCTGGTTATGGTGGGTTTTTGGTTGTATTTGTGTTCAGCTTCTTTCAGCTGTTGGGTTAGGGTAGTTCGGTGCTGCATATTATTCTTTTTTAGGTTAGTGGCTATCGCTATCAGCTCGCCCCTTACCCAGGCTTTGTGTGCCTCCCAAACTGTGAATGGTGATGGTACCGAATTTTTGTTTCTAGTATAGAAATCTGTGAGACCCGTCTCTATTTGTGATCTCGTTTGTTGGTTGGTTAGGAGGGACTCATTGAGTCTCCATTGATGTGGTTTATAAGGGGTGGGTAAGATATTTAAAGTGACTTCTGCTGGGGCATGGTCGGACCAGGTAATCTGATGTATGGCTGCCTGCTTCAGCAATGTCAGCGCTTCATGGTTTACCAGTATATAATCTAACCTTTGTTGGGATCCATGAGGGTGAGAGCAGAAAGTATACGTTTTTTCTGATGGATGACATATTCGCCATGTATCATATAGTCTATTTGACCGTATGATTTGTCTGAACTGTTTGGAGCTCCTTTCTCGCTCTCCTCCTATTGGTCTCCCTGTGCGGTCCATAGATAACGAGTATATCAGGTTATAGTCCCCTCCAATCAATAGAAGCATGTTCGGTTGGGTTTGTATTTTACGTAAAACTTTGTTTAGAAAAGATATCTGCTTTGTGTTTGGGGCATAGATGCATGTTATAATAATATCTCTGGTGTGAATTTGCCCTTGAAGGATTATATAACGTCCTTTCGGGTCTGCATGAGTTTTATGGATTTGGATTGGACAATTTTTATGGATTAATATTGCTACTCCCGCTTTTTTGGTATCAGCAGATGCTAAGTATGAGGTCGGGTATTGTGGGGAGATCAGTTTGGGAGAGTCAGAGGCCCGGAAATGTGTCTCTTGTATCAGTAATATATCAGCTTTGAGCCTATGCGCCTCTTTAAAGAGCAGATATCTTTTCACCACGCTGTTTAGACCCTTTACATTTAGCGTTACTATTTTAACCATGATCTAACATTAGGCAATAGCTATTGTGGGCTTTCCCATTTTTTTTAGGTATGTTAAGGACTCCCGGTTTCTGTGGATAGAACATATTTTCAGGAACAAGCATAAACCAGAAAAATAATGTTACATAACTTTGTAAAAGAAGGATCAGTGGAGCTTGGGTGTTTTTCCATTGGGCTCCTGGTAAAGGGAGTGCCGTCCCTTTTTGTGGGGTAGCATGGGTAGGCATCCGATGGTAGTGAGTTGTAGTTCCATGTCGTCCGACAGAGAGCTCCTTAGTTTGCGTCTCTGTTCGGCGGTTACCTGTGGATCGGGTGGTGGTACTGGGGATTCCCCAATTTTTCAGGTCTGTCTTTGTGCTTTCGGGGACGGAGATCCTTTTGCGGAGCTGCTGGAGGACCATGGTGAGGTCTGGCGAGGTGGTATGTCTTGTGTCCACTCGGTTGGGCGGGCGGATGCAGGTCTGGGAGCTCTAGGTGATGTGGGACGATTTTTTAGGCCCAGTCTTTTTAGTAGGGTTGTGCCTTCGGCCGGGTCTCTGATGGAGTATTGGGTGCCATTGTGGATTGCCGTTAGACGGAACGGGAACCCCCAGCGGTAAGGGATTCGGTGTTCCCGGAGTGTAGTGGTGATCGGTTTGAGAACCCTCCTTTTGGCTAGGGTGGTTGGGGATAAGTCATTGAAGATTTGTAGGTTGGATCCCTTGTGAGAGATATTGTGTTGGTTTCGGGTGGCCATTATTACCTTGTCTTTTGCGGTAAAGTAGTGCAGTCGGAGCATCACGTCCCTAGGCTGTTTTAGGCTGGTAGCCTTTGTGGAGAGTGAGCGGTGTGCTCTATCTAAGCGCCATTCTTCGGGTGCTAGTTCTGGGACAAGAGATCGTAATAGGGAGAGCAGGTATGCGTTTAGGTCTTGAGGGCCCACCTCTTCTGGGATCCCTCGGATCCTAAGATTTTGCCTGCGCTCTCTGTTTTCAATGTCCTCCTGCTGGTATTTCAATTGCAGAATTTCCTCTTTGAGGGTTCTATTCTCTTCCTGTAGTATAGAGAGGTGCTGCGTGATCTCCTCGGCCGTAGTCTCCAGGTGCTCTGTGCGGTCGTCGAGGTTTTGTACTCGTTCCCATAGTTCTTTGGTAGACTCCGCAATAGAGTCTTTAATGGTAGATTTGAGCTTGTCGTGCAGCCGTGCAAGTTGTGTCTCCAGTATATCTACTGTGACTGTTGTGGGGATGACGGTTGCGCTGCGTTATCTTGTGAGGATTGCGTCGCGTCTTTTGGTAGGCCTTGGTCCGCCATTGCTGTGGATGCAGTCTTTACCGTGTAGCGGTCCATTGAGTCTTTTTGTTGTGGATTACCGCGTTTCCCCATGTTGGGTGAGGTTTCCGCCGGCTAATCGTTTCCCCAGCTAGTACTTTTTGTGGCTGTGGGTAGCTGTTTTTGGGGATTAGTCGGAGCTTCACTGCGGAGCTAGGTTGTTATGCGGCCATCTTGGATGCGTGCGCGCATGCGCCCCCGTAAGAAACTTTTTAAAAGTGTTTGGAATGCAAACTATGTAACCTAGGACTTTCTATTAAAATTTAGCTTAATTTAGGAGTACAGTACCATACCTCCTAATTGTTCAGATTTTTACAGTGCATATTTGTTTACTTAGAAAGGGGACATGGATGTGCAGATTGAGGAGTGGGCAAGTACTAATTTCCTTTTTAAAAAAAATGTCAGGAGTTTATCATTCATACCCATCTTATTATTCTTTTCTATCTCATTCTAGCATGACTTATGGGCCCCCAAAGGCATGTTTTTTCTGTATCTTCACTAATATGATGAATATTCTGAAAAGCACTTTTGTTAATACTAACTTTTTCTGTCCTATTCTTTCTATCCATTTGTTATGTCCTAAATGCCTAATTGCTGCTTCCTTTTATATATGTCCTTTTGCTGCTGCAAATTTAACATAGCTAAAACCAAATTCTCCTACTCTTTTCTAGAATAAACCCTATTTCCACAAATATTGTTTCTACTCTCTCCTTTACCTCATATGTACAGCCTCATACAAAATCATCCATCCTAATAAACGTATCTGTTATATAGTTAATCAGCCTCCTCCTTATCACTTCGTTTAATTCACAATGCAGGTATAAGGTTGATTTACCACATTCAATGGTGTTTCTCTGGTACCCTTCACTGCCACATGGGGTAACCTTAAAAATACTATGCTCTATCCTACTAATACTTTGTCATATAAATAAAGGGCCTGCCATTTTATCCCAAAGTTATTCCATTTACGCATTAGCTGTTTGTCTTCAGCACACATCTTAGTCATGATTTTAAAATGTTTGCCTGTTTGTCACACAGTGGAAGGTGGCAGCTAGTGAGACTCCTATCAAAGCGAGTTTATCAATACATTATCATTTGAACAACACATATCCAAGCTATGCTTTAGAAAAAGATTTGCATAAAAAATACTTTGCTTCCTGCTGCTCCAACTAGTATATTCTTCCTCAGTGTTGTGATAATGATGGATGCACTAACTTATCTTTCACGTGTATCATTTTCTAGTGTTAGAGCAGGAACTATTATTATCGCTCTTCTAGCATGTTTTTTTTTCTGAAGTGCACCAAAATTAAACATGCTTTGTATCTGAAACATTGTGATCTGGGTCCCAAGTACTTGCACAACTTTGCAGTGAATCTGCAAAGCTTCTGTGTGATATTTTCACAGCTAAATCCAGAATAATACACAGCTGCACTCTGCCTTATTATTTCCTGCTTGTGTCATTAACGCCAGAGATTTGGCAAAGCTTCAAAAGAGACGGGAGCTTAAACACAAACACAGGAACTCATCGGGAGACCTTGGGATCTGGTTAAATTGTACCCTACAACAGGGGGAAATCCAAAACTAGTTAATGTCTGTTGCTTTATTAAATACACTTCAACTTTAATGTTTTAGTTAAAGGTTATATATGAAGACCATGCTGTACATTTCATATTATCCAATATTCGGTAGTGGTTCATACCAATTCTAAGGTGAATCTAAAGCTTCGCAAGTGTTGTCATTGTAAGTTTTAAAAAGAAAGTAACTGACCTAAAAACATGAAAACATGCTAGGTGATACCAGTATTAAAATCATTGTCAAAGCCAGATGAGTAATTCTAGTTATTTGCTCTCAATTTGCTCTCAAAAACAATAACAATACAGTAATTGTATAGACAGGGGCACAATCAATGATATATATAGTTATAGTGTGCACACACACACACACGTATGTATGGGACCTGTTATCCAGAATTCTTCAGGCCTGGGGTTTTTCAGATAAGGGGTCTTTCCAAATTAGAGATCTTCATATCTTAAGTATACTAAAAAAGTCAATCAAATATTAAATAAACCCAACAGGATTGTTTGCTTTTTTAATTTTTTGCATCTTAGTTTAAAGTCACAAGTCATTTTTAAAAATGTGAATTATTTGATTAAAATGGAGTCAGAGATGACTTTTCCAGAATTCAGACCTTTCTGGATAACCGATATATATGCAGGTTATGTGGCACATTTTAAGAAACCAAGTTATATTTATTTGTATTAATATTTATGATTATTCATTGGTGTATACAATAACGCTATATTATGTCTGAAAAATTATGGAGGTTTTTTGTAATGGCAGAGAAACTTTGGCATAAAAAATGTCTAAGAATGTTGTAGGTATGACTAATTCTTAAAAAGGTTGTACACAATAGCCACACCCAGTTTTTCACAACATTTTTTGAAAATTGGCGGTAGAGGTGCAAAAATGATGGAAAACTGGTGTGTGAATTAGTTGGCCACATTTTTATATGACATTTTTGCATTTTCCTTTTACAATTTTTGTGAATTCTACCCAAAGAGTTTGCAGCCCTTGACGTTTAGTAGCTTGGGTGGCAGTAGCTAAATTGCCCTTCATTCACCTCTGATAGTCTCCTGAAGGTGCTTGTATCAGTGCTTGTCAGATGATATTGCCTGAACATCCTGCAGTCCATATTTCAAACTTCACAGGAGCATAATTACTTGTAGGCACTTGCTTTTAGAGATTTTGGTATTGGGGGGATTGGGGTTTGCGATTAATGACAACTTTGAATATGCAAGCTACTGTATATTCTGTCCACGTGTTTTTCTGTGTCTAGGAAAACATAAATTTATGAATCTTATGAATGTATTGTTCATGGATTTCTTGTTTTTTTGTAGGAAGGATTCTCCAGTCTTTGGCTGGTGTCTTCTAATGAATCAAGTTCCTGTTTATAATTGAACTAAACTTCCCTAAATATAAGGAAACCAAAGTACATTACATTTATTGGGTTTGTCAGGATAAATAGGATGAAATCCGTCGTCTGGTTATCATTTATCTAAAGGAAAACTTTACCCCCAAACAATATAGATCTCTATAAAAAATATATTGCATAAACTAGCTCATATGTAAAATGCTGCTTCATCTAAGTAAACCATTTTCATAAAAATATACTTTTTTAGTAGTATGTGCTGTAAGGTACTCCTAAATAGAAAATTGCCATTTTAAAAATTAAGGGCTGCCTCCTAGGATCATAGGATTCACAGTGCACACAAACAAGCCAAGGCACACATACATACCAGGTGTTAGGATTGCAGGGTGAGTTGTTGGCTGGCTGGTGAGGAATGAGTTAACATGCACTGGCCATACAGCCTATCAGAGTCAGGCATAGGTTTCTTAAACCCCCTGCGTGCACTCCCCTTTGCCAGTTTAATCAAATCTCTCACACAGCTAGTACCTTTGCAAACTTTCAGCATTACCTGGGAGCTGAGCTGTGAGTAGTCACAATAGTTTCAAAATGTTTGCCTAGCAGCTTTTGTGCTGCCAACGAGTTACAGATTTGTTACTCTGTTTGTAAGCCAGCAGCTGGACCCAGGAGCTGTGTGTGTTGTTACAATTGTTTCCAAATCAGCCTAGCAGCTATCCTGCTGACCAGGAGTCAGACTTGTTACTTTGTTTCGGGTCTCAAGCAAGGGGATCCAGTAATAGTGTAACTTTTGCCTTATAGCACCAGGCCACATCAGCCAATTAACGAACCGAGTTCTGTCTTTTGCTCCCACACTTCTTCCTGTTACAGTTAGAGCTGCATTATTTCTGGTCATGTGATCGCTGAGGGTGAACACAGCCCATTAATAAATGGTTGGTCAAGGGAAAGGATGTGAAAGGGCAATATTTATTTATATATAATCCAGTTTGTTGATATTCTTTACTAAATCACTTAACATAATACAATCTGTTGGTTAAGTATTTGTAACACCTGTTTGGCCGTTTAGGGGTTAATCCAGGCTAGTATTTAGTAGAGCATGTGTTACATGTGATCCCCCTTTCCCAGGATGGGCCTCCTCTAAGTAGGAGATGGCCTATAGGAGCTATTTTGGAGATGAGGATGTTGTTGAACTACAACTCCCTGATGCTGTATGGTGTAGAGGTAGTAATTAGGACGGCAGAAGGTTCTTTGCTGAATAACCGTAGAACGTTTATTGTCACAGACAAGGTTGAAACAGGGTTATACTCACAAATAGTTGAGGTAGATAACACAGCATTTAGTGGCAGTTGTTATAGGTAGAAGCAGAGTAACACCACAATGGAGGCAGATGTGGAACAAGCAGAAATCCTAAGGATGATCACCCTTTACTGGACCGGATCCCTACAGCCAACGGTGGATCAGGGGTAGATACTGCCTGATACCTGTGTCTGAACTGCGGTCCCTACAGCAAGGCAAACAGAGCCTGGGTAAGCTGAACCCTTACTTTCTCCTATGTTGGAGCCAATACTGCTCTTACTAGATAGCCCTAACTATATCACACTATCTAAAGCGTGCTATGACAGGATCTATCCTACCACTAACTTCTCCTCATTCACGGGGCCCTGTCCCCGACTTTCACTAGAGCACCAAGGGGCTACTCTAGGGCAGGTGGCTTTACTGGGGCCTATTCTGATCCCAGGCTCAATGGAGTTGTTCCCTGAGAGTCAGAAGGCAGCCAAAGAGGAAGCCACCCCTCCTTGCTAGACACTTTATTAGTCTGCAAGGGGAGTGGTCATCCTAACTAAGCCAATAAGGCATAAGGCAGTGCTGTCCAACTGGCGGCCCGCCTCTGTGTGGCCCCCCACCTGTCTGGCTGCTTTGATGGTTTACCTTTGAGTAAGCATTAAATGGTATCAGTACTGAGATTAACTGGCCCCCTGCATGGTTCTCACCTCAGATTCAGGCTGTAATCCCTCTGTATTGTTTAAAAATGTAATCCCCTGTGTTTTTCACACCTTTTAATACCTGCATTGTTCACCCCCTGCAGTGTTCACACCTCAGGCTCAGGCTGTAATCACTCCCATTGTTCACTTCTTCACACCTCAGACATAGGTACTGTAGGCAGAGTATGGCACATACAGCCAGCATAGGGCAGGTATAGTATGGCACACACAGGCAGTATAGGTCAGGGAGGGTATGGCACACACAGGCAGCATAGGTCAGGGAGGGTATGGCACACACAGGCAGCATAGGTCAGGGAGGGTATGGCACATACAGCCAGCATAGGGCAGGTATAGTATGGCACACACAGGCAGCATAGGTCAGGGAGGGTATGGCACACACAGGAAGGGTAGGGCAGGCAGAGTATGGCACACACAGGCAGGGTAGGGCAGGCAGAGTATGGCACACAGAAGCAGCATAGGGAAGGCAGAGTATGGCACACACAGACCGCATAGGACAGGCAGAATGCTGCCTTTGTGTGCCATACTCTGCTTGCCCTATGCTGCTTGTGGGAGGTGAACCTGGCAGGGGTTTGTTGTGGGAGTTTGTTAGCAGTTGGAAATAGCCATTAAATGGTTCCTAAGGTGTGTAATTATGTACTGGGGGTTGCTCTGCTATCCACAGGGGAGGAGAAGGCATATGGAATTTAAGGGTATATCTTAATATGACATAATTCTTTCACATATGAATGATGGTTGATATCCCCACAGTAAGGACCAAGCATTTGGGATTTTGTTGCGCTACCGCCATTGTGATAAAATAGGTGTGGTTTGAAGTGGGTGTGGTTTCAAAAAGGGGAGTGGTCAAAACTGGCTTCCATTAGCGGCCCTCCACCATGTATGCTAGAGAAATTCCGGCCCTCGGCACCATAGAAGTTGGACAGCACTGGCATAAGGTATAGCAAACTAGATACATGGGACTTTGCCCAACAACAGTGATAGAAATAGGCAGTAGGGAATTAAAGCCATAGGGACTCTACCTATGGGTCCCTACATATTCATTCTGGGGGTACAGTTTTCCTTTAAATATGGATGTGGGTGGAGATGGCGCATTCTGTTCCATGCTTGTGGACACGCACGCGTTTTAGCAGTAGCACTTACAGAAAATATTTATATGCATACAAATTATTAGTGCAACCGTGTTTCCCAAAAAAATGGGACTCTATAAAATGTAAATTGAAATGTAAGTGGATTGCAAATCATTTAAACCCTTTATTTAATTGCAAACAGTACAAAGACAATGTATCAAATGTTGAAACTCAATCATTTTATTGTTTTCTGAAAAAAATATTACCTTATTTTGAATTTGATGCCAGCAACATGTTTCAAATATAGTTGGGGCAGGGACAACAAAAGACTCTAAAAGTTGCGTAATACTTAAACCCTTTTGAAGCATATCACTAATTTGCATAAAAAGAACAGATCCCAAAGGGGATTTCATCATAGACAGTACATAATATAATTAAAAGATTTGGAGAACTGGACAAATCTCTGTATGCAGGGGACAATGCCGAAAGCCAGTAATGAATATCACTGACCTTTGAGCAATCTGACAGCAATGCATTAAAAACAGATTTGGTGATTCTGTAGTGGAAATCATTGTGTGAAATATTTCCAAAAACCACTGTCTGTGAACACAGTTCTCTGCTGCATACAAAATGCATGGTAAATCTCTAGCATGCAAAAACAAAACAATATATAAACATGATCCAGAAATTCTGCCACCTTCTTTTGGCCCAAGCTCATTTAAGATGGACTGAGGCAAAGTGGATAACTGTCCTGTGGTCTGACAAATGAAAATGTTAAGTTCTTTTTGGAAATCATGGACGCTGTGTCCTCCAAGCTAAAGAGTAGAAGGATCATCCAAGCTTGTTATGAGCGCACAATTCAAAAGCCAGCATCCATCATGGTATGGGGGTGCATTGATGTTTTCAGGTAACCTATTGTTTCCCCTACTCCCATGTAACTGGAGGAGTCCCAAGCTGGACTTGGATTTCTTACTATTAAGTGCTATTCTGATTTCTACTGGGAGCTGCTATCTTGCTCCCTTCCCATTGTTCTGCTGATCTGCTCCTGGGGGTACAGGGAGGGGGTTAATATCACTCCAACTTGCAGCTCAGCAATAAAGTGTGACTGAAGTTTATCAAAGCACAGATCACATGGCCGTGACACCCTGGGAAATGAAAAACATGGCTAGCCCCATGTGAAATTTCAAAATTATATATAAAAATTCTGTTTGTGTCTTTGAAAAATGGATTTCAATGCAGGATTCTGCTGGAAAAGCTCTATTAACTGATGAGTGTTGACATATTTTCTCATGACAGTATTCCCTTAAAAGAAAAGGTGATACAACACAGTGAGTATCATGCCCCTGTCCCAACTTTTTGGATCATGTTGCCGGCATTATATTCAAAATAAGAATTTATTTCTGGAAAACAATAACATTTCTTAGTGTCAACATCTGATTTGTTGTATTTGTACTATTTTCAGTTAAATACAGGGTTTAAATAATTTGCAAATCACACCATTCTCATTTTATTTGTGTATGAACTCGGACGTGATGTTGTACTTGCTCAGTCCCACTGATTGAATTGGGCACAAAAAAAAAAAGCATAGAAAAGATTTAACACACCACGCCTACAATTAGGGAGAAAGTTGCCTCCATGCAGCTAAACTGGCAGCATTTGCCATGCTTCATGCACCTATTAAACACTTGTGGTTTTAAACAGATGACTCAGAAAGCCTAAATTTATACTGTAAGTATTCACTATAACACTCATTCAGTACAAATAATACAACAAAAACCTACCTTAGGTGTTTACCTTTTTTGAAGTCACTGTGGCTTAGTATTTACAATGGGGAACAAACCTGCATTGAGTGCAACGGATTCCATGGACACATTGTTATTGCTGTGGTCTCAGTAAGCTATGCTCTTATATGTAACTGACTTTATTTTACAAAATAGTTTTAATATTTCTGGATTTGCCTTAAAATGACAAACATAATTCCTTACCTTAAAGGAGAAGGAAAGTCTAAAAACAACATGAGCTCAATAATTTAGCCTTAACACAGTCCTTAACATATTTCCTGAACTCACCGTGCTGTTGCTTAATCTGGCTCTGACATGGAAAAGTCTTGTCAGTAAATGCAGTACCTGCTCCTAGCCTGTGCAGTTTCCTGTCTCACTGAACACAGATTGTCCAGGACACAGACATGCTCAGTGCAGAGCAGAGAGCTCCGTTTTTTTTTTTTTTTCCTTTCAAGATCTGCAGTCTCTGAAGAAATTTTTTACCCCTTAGCCCCGCCCACTTCGCTCTACTGTCCAATCGGAATGCTCCTGTGTTTTTTCTAGTCCTGCACAGTGCCTCTGGCTGCATTTGCTGTGCTGAAATCGATTTGGATAGAGCAGAAAGCTGCTACCTGCTATCCCACAGCCCCAGTCCCTTCCCAGAGGCTATTATCCCCCCACTGCTACTAAAGGCACCATCTCTCCCTACTATACCTGCTATCCCACAGCCCCAGTCCCTTCCCAGAGGCTATTATCCCCCCACTGCTACTATAGGCACCATCTCTCCCTACTATACCTGCTATCCCACAGCCACAGTCCCTTCCCAGAGGCTATTATCCCCCCACTGCTACTATAGGCACCATCTCTCCCTACTATACCTGCTATCCCACAGCCCCAGTCCCTTCCCAGAGGCTATTATCCCCCCACTGCTACTATAGGCACCATCTCTCCCTACTATACCTGCTATCCCACAGCCCCAGTCCCTTCCCAGAGGCTATTATCCCCCCACTGCTACTATAGGCACCATCTCTCCCTACTATACCTGCTATCCCACAGCCCCAGTCCCTTCCCAGAGGATATTATCCCCCCACTGCTACTATAGGCATCATCTCTTCCTACTATACCTGCTATCCCACAGCCCCAGTCCCTTCCCAGAGGCTATTATCCCCCCACTGCTACTATAGGCACCATCTCTCCCTACTATACCTGCTATCCCACAGCCCCAGTCCCTTCCAAGAGGATATTATCCCCCTACTGCTACTATAGGCATCATCTCTTCCTACTATACCTGCTATCCCACAGCCCCAGTCCCTTCCCAGAGGCTATTATCCCCCCCACTGCTACTATAGGCACCATCTCTCCCTACTATACCTGCTATCCCACAGCCACAGTCCCTCATCCCCAGCCACTGTCCCACAGCCACAGTCCCTCATCCCCAGCCATCCCACAGCCACTGTCCCTCATCCCATAGCCACAGTCCCACAGCTACAGTCCCTCATCCCCAGCCACTGTCCCACAGCCACAGTCCCTCATCCCCAGCCACTGTCCCACAGCCACAGTCCCTCATCCCCAGCCATCCCACAGCCACAGTCCCACAGCCACAGTCCCTCATCCCCAGCCACAGTCCCTCATCCCCAGCCACAGTCCCTCATCCCCAGCCACAGTCCCTCATCCCCAGCCACAGTCCCTCATCCCCAGCCATCCCACAGCCACCATCCAACACTCCCACATAAAACCAGCACAAATAAAACATTATTTAATTTAATTTTTTTTTATCCATATATCCATAAAATACATGTATTAATCAATTTGACACTGAAAGCCCCTCTCCAGCCCCTCCTGGAGAGGGGCTTTCCTGAGCGCTTCTTTCCCCCAACTTACTGAGCAAATGTAGGAAATGTAGGGCTGCTGACAGAGGAGCGCGCCACTCTGCAGCGTTACGTCAGGGGGTCACAGAAGCTGCGCATGCGCATTAGGAGAAGGCGGAGGGGGAAGTGACATCATCGATTTTGAAAATGTCGGCGCCAAACTTCAAACACGGGCGAATCTTCGGAGGGATTGTGCGCCGATCCAGAAGCAGCAGGTAAGTTTTTAATATAGCGTTTCAAGACAGGGGCTGCTGCCCTTTCCAAATATATTAATTTCAAATTTTTCCTTTCCTTCTCCTTTAAACCAGCAGTTTTTATTTCTTTTCAGTAAGGCTTAACATGTTCATCATTGTCAGCCTAGGCTTAACTGTTTAAAATATTTCTGCCACTATTAAAATTAGACTTCAAGAACAAAGGTGCCTTTTACGTCACACACGTAATCATCACTTAAAAATCAAGAAACAATGCACTGTAACCTAGTGGTAACTAGGTATACCAAAAGGCAAGGTTTGTGAGTGTGCTGGAGTCATCTGCACACCTATATAGTATATGTACAATGTTCATTGCTTCCAAAGAAAAACAGGACTCTGATATTTATAGAAAATCCTATCAACTGAAATATAGGAGGTGATAGTCATTTTTATGGTTGCAAGAAATTTATTGTGTTTCACTGTTTGTGCCAGTGCTTCTCGTTTCTTGTTTGTATTCTGGAACATGGATGAATTGATAGTATTTGCTATGAATTGTAGCATGTTGCATCTAAATATGTCAAGTGCCTGAGTACTGGTTTAAAAATATGATTGATTTAATGTGAGATAGTATGCAGGGAATGTTTCCTTTTAGGGCAAAACAGACAGTGCCCAAAAATACCTTTTCCTTATAAAACAATTTACATGAGGTGATCCCAGGTCTCACAAAGAAGCCTTCTTATTGCATTTGTACACAAAATAAATGTAAGCACACACAGAGGATTGTAAAAACATATATACCATATATACTCGAGTATAAGCTGATCCGAATATAAGCCGAGGTACCTAATTTTACCTAAGAAAACTGGAAAAACTTATTGACTCGAGTATAAGCCTAGGGTGGGAAATGCAGCAGCTACTAATCAAATATTCAATAATCAAAATAAATTCCAATAAAATTACATTAAATGAGGCATCAGTGGGGTATATGTTTTTAAATATTTAAAAGAAAAACCGTAAACTAGATCTGTAAGTGGAGAAGAAGGTCAACAAAAACCATATGGTATCAACAATGATAGCTTAAGACTACTACCCCCTTAGTTCAATCACCAACCAAGCTAAAACACAAAGAGGTAAAATCCTTCAAAACTATATATAGTTTATATAGAATATAAAGTGCCATGCCTAGTGCAGAATGGGACTGGTGAGGATGGCAGATGAAGATGAATTTCGAAGCGGGCCAGGGCACTGGAGGGTCTGGTTGTGGGTGGCCTAATTTGCACACAAGGGACAGTGGGTGCTAGTCTGGAGGGACCCATGGCACCCGACTGAAGTATAAGCCAAGAGTGACTTTTTCAGCACATTTTGGGTGCTGAAAAACTAGGCTTATACTCAAGTATTTCCAGTACTTAATCATACCCACCTATCTCTCTGCACACACAAGAGCTCATTTATGTCAATCACCGCAGTGAGTTGCATGTAATATCACTTTCATTGTGCATAAAAATGCACTCCTGGCACTTCTGTATAGTTGGGCTAGGTGCCACTTAGTCAGGCACTGCTGCACCTATTGATGCAAGGAATTATAGGAAAAAACAGTGCATTGTGGAAAACATGGCGATTGCTTAAAGCGGACCTGTCACCTTAAGAAATAATTTTGTGGACACTGTTATCAAAGCAGGCATTGTATCCTGCTAAAATCTTGTTTCTGTGCCAGTATGGGGGAACCTGATGCCCATATCCGTGCACTGGTTACACAATTACATGGTGCGGAGGGAGGGGGAATGTGAGCAGTGCAGCAACATCTAAGAAGTTCTGAATTGAAAGTGAAAGTAACTGTCTGCCCCACCTCTATGCCTAAGGCATAAAGGCGGGGCAGGCGTTATATGATTGACAGCTGGGATTTTAAAATGCTTTTATAATGGGCATGGATGTGGTAATAAAAAATTATTTTGGGTTTCATGTTTAATTTGAAAAGGGTTTTTATTATACAGCTTTTTATGTCTGGGTGACGGGTCCACTTTAATTGCACTTTGCTCACTGCATATGTGGATGTAAAGGAGTCCTCTAGTTTTCTTAAAGTGCATTTTGCATACAAGGCCAAAAACAAATGAGAAATTGGGGGTTGAGTAAATCAGAAGAGCGAGTCAGCATACTTCCACATCAGTACATTAAGAATTTCACCGGGATAACATAGAAATCACTTTATTATCAATTATTTTGCATTTGAGACTGAAAAGATTTAGTTAACATAACTTTAATAAACCATATCTTTTCCGCATATTAACATTTAGAACATGTATGGGTGTGGTCAGCAATGGTGTCATGTATGATCACTGGGAATGCTGCTTTTGTGGTGCCAACACAAACAATTTGGCACTGTCTGATCAAATTTGCAGTATCCATGCAAACACAAAGAGAAGAAATGTTATACACATATTTTTTTACAAGATTGTATGATTAATACAACTTACATACATATCAAACAAAATACAACTTGTATATATAATAGGAAAATTATTGAAATAATATACTTTTTTCATCATTAGAACTGAATATAATTAAGACTAATGTTTAACAGTCAACTTCCTTAATATTCTAAAGAGATTATTTTTGGAGCTACCTCAAGTAAATTCTTCCAACCCCTCAGCACAGTAATTCCTACTTTTTGATTTGACCCATCCTTGACTCCCAGCAGGATATTGGTGCTAATCCTCATTCACAGGGCTCTTTCAGAGTAGGATCATTCCTCGCTCTGTGACTTCCAGGGGATATAGGATATGTGAATAAGAAATTATGTTGTATTTTTGATTTATCTCCAATAAGTGTTTTTCGAATTAACAAAAAGCCAACACAGAGAATGTGGTGGAATTGGCCTATTTAATGATTTAATAGAAAATCCAATGGAGTTGATGCTGGACCTTTTAAACTACAGATCTAGTAGTTCCAAAATCAGATTCTTGTTATATAAACTATGACATGTCTATGATTGCTTTATAGTTCATATAAACAGTATTGTTACTTAGGTTCAGTGCTGTATCGTGGTTTTCTAGCAGGGTGTTTGTATTAAAATTTAGTATTCCATACCTGTACATCATTATTTGCTTTATGGCAGTGTCCATCAGCCTGTGGCTTTCCAGATGATGTTGAGATAACATTTATAACATTTTATATAGCAGGCCACAGAGTCAAGATTCCTATTGTAGAGGGTTTTTGATCCCCCCCCCACCCCCAAAAAAGTGCTCTTTTCTGTCAAATGCTTTGAGAGTATCTGTTTGAATTAAAGTGGATTTATTTTTTTTATTCAGAAAGTTTTTAGTAATAAACAGGAAATAAAAATAATGTATCTGTGGATTTTTTTCATACTGAAATGTTCATAAAAATTTGTATATAAAATTTATCTTCTAAGGTCTATACATTTTTATGTTTGGCAGAAATTGTGTGGAAATACTTTTTTTTATTATCAAATAATACTGAAAATATTTACACCTTGTAGCTTGTTTGGGTAGCTTGTTTGGGTGTCTGAGGGGCAGTCGGCTGCCTCACGTCTTGTAAACCTTAGTGACTCTTTCTCATATCTCCAGCTGTGTAAAGTCTTTTACTGGGCAACTTAACAATGCCCTGTTTCTCCATATGCCCAAGTGCTGAGATGATCCGCCGCACCACAGGATCCTCTTCACATTTCCACTCCAGTGACTGAGAGGATTCTTCTGACCCCACCCCAAAGGGGGGCCCATGAAGACGCCGCAAGCCAAAACCTCTGTAGAATGGATATTGTGTGATCTGGCCCCTCTGCCAAGCACATACAATGAGCACAAAGGAAACTCTTTTGTTTTGTACAACAAAGGCTCAACATGTTTGGCACAATGGCATAGGCCTATCACAGAGAAATCAGACTGTGTGGCATTTTGCAGCTTCATTCCTGCTTCGCTATGTGTGTTGGTGGAGAAATCAGGATCCTAATGGCTTTTAACTGTAACCTACAGTACAAATACTATTTTATAATTCAATACAATATGTTTCACCTATTTGCAAAAATAATTATATACCGCACATTACTGGCTGTATTTAAAAATAACTTTCAGGGACACTTTACAGCTGGCCCTTGTGTCATATGAAATATCCTCTAAAGTGTTCTTGGCTCCTTGGGACAAGGATATGTTAAGTCCCAGATGTGGAAATATTTACATTTTACAGTAATTTCCTGTTAAAAATGGGTCAGAAATGATTGCTGCATTGTAGCCATGCACTTTATTGTTCTGCACCTGCATAGCTTACTGTGCTAAGCATACACTTTATACCAAGAAACACATGATTATTTAAGTTATAAAGTGTTAAAGTACTCTTTTCAGTAAATATATCTTACAGGTTGAGAACAGACCTTGGAACTTATTTCACTGCCACGGGAACACGCAAATATGTGTTTTTAAGCTTGTTCTGGGACGCTTCAGGGACAAAAATGTGGTACACAGGGATCACTACAGGCCACTTACCACTGATGGCATTGGAAGTAACACAAGTAGACCTAGGTACTGGAGAAAAAACACCAGTGCATGTTTTTACTGAATAGAAGTAGTAATCAAAATGCCTGAAGTGCTATAAGTGCTTATTTATTAAAGTGCAAACTGCAAAAATATTGCAATATCCAAAATCCACCATTCTTCCCTTGTATTCCATAAACCTTGCCCAGCACAAATCCTTTGGCCAAATCTGAAGGTGCAAAATAATTCAGCAAGTAGTTAATAAAATGCACTTGGGAATTTCAAGCAACATACGTTGCAACATAATACGTGCAACATGCTAAAAGAGCCTTGGACTTGCTTACGGCTGGCATTAAGTACTTTGCATTGTGCCTGATAAACTTACATAGGCACAGCTTGTGTCTGCCCCTGAGCAAAAGTAGGTGCAAAGTGCTATAGTTTTCGCAAGTTTTTCATTTGTGATTTTTCAGTTCAGATATTTTGGTAATATTTGGTATATTTGTGGAAAAGAGTTTATTCGTGGTTTCTAATAAAACCATTAAAACCTGAATGTTAGTAAATTACCCCCCTAATAAATCTTGTTGTGGTGCTATAAATGAGATTATTTGGATTTCTGTATTTAAGAACCCTTCTCCATATTCTGCTTTTCTTGTATTCTCATGGGGGAGGGATTCATGACACAGATTATTTGACCTCCTCGTGTCACCTGTTCTAAGTTGTGTAAGAAAAGTAAAATTGCTTTTACTGTGTAGGTGACAATGCTCAATTCTCACCCAGAAGCTATTTCTGATAGCAGCCATAGCTTAGAAATTAGATCTACTATATCTGTCACACTAGTCATTTCCCCATTTTTGTATCTAAGATGTATCTATTTGGATTTACCCTATTTTAAAGGGAGGTACAATTGGGTAGCACATCGTAAAGACTTTTAAAGGACAAGGAAAGTCAAAATCTATAAAGCACACTATTAAATAGTACTACTATTGCTGTGTAAAAACGCTATATTTCTGGCTTGCCTAATGAAAGATTTACAGAGATACACATACTAGAACCTACATACTTCAGTGAACGGCGCTGCCATCTTGTCTAGCATGTCTGTATGGGCTATTGTTGAAAATAATGAGCACCTTGTAAACTGTGTATATAAATACAGTTATTAATGAAAGTACAGGTATGGGATCCCTTATCCGGAAAACCGTTATCCAGAAAACTCTGAATTACGGAAAGCCTGTCTCCCATAGACTCCATTTTAATCAAATAATTCAGAATTTTAAAACTGATTTCCTTTTTCTCTGTAGTAACAAAACAGTTCCATGTAATTGATCCCAACTAAGATTTAATTACCCCTTATTGGGTGCAAAACAATCCTACTGGGTTTAATTAATGTTTTATTGATTTTTTAGTAGACTTAAGGTATGGAGATCCAAATTACGGAAAGACCCTTTATCCGGAATACCCTTGGTCCCAAGCATTCTGGATAATGGGTCCTGTACTACCAAAAGTATTTTGCACCAATGCATTAACCCCTTGCAGCCAATCAAATATTTGATTTCAAAACTCTTGATACATTCCAACAAATGAAACTATATGCCGAGTTACTTTGGCTACCTACACTGGTACAGTATAGTTTCAGTGCTAAACTAATACACACTTGAATTATTGACTCATAAATGGATTTGTTCCAGTGGATGCACATGATATCAGAACCCAAGGGTTCTTACATTTGATAGTTAAGGGATTTATAAATTGATAAAGTGCATGTATACTGTATTACTAAAAATATTCAGACACCTGCCTGTCCATCTTGTTCCACAACTAATTGTATTAGGTACAGTGTTGGTCCTTGTTTGTTGATGTATCAGCCTCTACTCTTTTATGAAGGCCTTTCACTAGACATTATTGGTGGGATTTGCTTCTATTCGTCCGTCCGAGTGTTAGGGAGGTTGGGTACTGATATTAGGGGATCAAGCCTGACTCGCAGACAGTGTTCTGATTCGCCCCACAGGTGTTGGGTTGAGGCCAGAATGTTATACAGGCCATTCAAGCTCTTTCACCGTCATTTCAGCAGTCTGATTCCATACAGATCTCTTTTTCTGCATGGAGGCATTATCTTGCTAAAACAGGAAAGGCCTTTACCAAACTTCCACAAACAGGAAGCAAGAAATTATCAGAAAAGGTGTACCTTAAATGAAGCAAGGGCACTAGCCCAAATAAAAATTCTCCTCCCTTACCACAGTTATGGCAAATGTCTGTTCTTATTTTTTTCAATATTTTATTAGTATTTAATTGGTGCTGCCATAATGTTGACTACATAAAATTAATATGGGGGCTGCTGGGACCCAAACAGGATAAACACTGTGATTTTTTATATAGTATTTGTACAAGACCAATATGCCATATAAAAGGGAAATGTTTCCTCAAAGAGTAAAAGGAAGTAAACCAGCAACAGAGTAAAGTAACACACAACATGCAGTTAGGTCCTAAAATAGTCTTTATTACTCATCTGAAATAACAACTTGGCATTAGATCCTGGAACACTCCAAAATACCTTCATCTGTTGTATCCTAAAATAAAAATTGGATAAGGGAAGGGTTAGATCAGGGATTTCAAGCTCATTGCCCTTTATCTATAACAGACTTCATTTTCCAGGACTGGAAATTATTAATGTAATTTCTATTACATTAATAAAGAATTATCTTAATCTTTATAGTAAAGTTTCCATATAAAAGTGATATATGATTTTTTTCCGACTTTAAAGGGATAGTTCACCTTTTTATTGTAGATATTTATTCTTTTCAGTATTTATTTTTTGTGGTTTTTGAAGTGTTTTAATATTTTTGTTTTTAAAGGGCTCCTATTATAGTAAATGCCCCCCCCAACCACCACCAAGTCATGGGCTTATACTCATTTTTGGGTTTTTTTCATGTCTGTGATCAAGTTTTCCCCCACAGTGATTATAGCTTTCATTCTCCTTATAATCACACTTTACAGTTTGTTTTTTTTCTAAAGAAAAATAAAAAAAACCCTCAAATTAACATTTTTAATAAATTGTCCAACCAGCATGCAAATGCAGAGAAGTGTTCCAGCTTGCTGCTTATGCACATGTGTGTGACGTAGGATCTTTCAGTTTCCCTCCTGCTCACTAGGAATGTTCTTTGACCCTATTCTAATTAACTTTTTATTGAGTTAATTTTTTACTATTACTGCAAAATTGCTGTAGTCTGCCCCTAAAAGTCACGTTGTTAGAGACATGGGAGAAAGGACATCCCTGACCCTGTACATGCGGGGACCAGGCAGTATCAATAAATGTGTTGTCTCAAAGATTAAATTGTGTTTTAAAGCTTAATACACAAAAACTCACCTGCATTTTATTTATTCCTATGGGATTTGTAGGAGTGAATTTGTCAATGGGTAAAAGTTAGTGAGTTCTAAAAATTCCCATAGGAATGAACAGAACATGGGTACATTTTTATGTATTAAGCTCTTAACTCACATACATAAATCTGTCCCTATGTCACTATGTTTCTTTGCATCTCCTCAGCATTTCAAAAAATTGATAAAAAACTGAGTCTCCATTGCAGATGTTTTCCTGCTTCTCATAAAACAAATCGTACAGTTAATGGGGAGATCTGAGAATATAATCCAATTCTAATCTGTCTTCATTATAGATATTGATGTAGTCATGGTATTTTTGCATCACGTGGGCTATTTATCTTACAGAAAACTTATAATAAACAAGCCTTTCCCAAAATTATAACTGTAGATGAGCAGTTTAACATTTTTCTTTCATATGAAGTTAATGGTGTAGCATTAAAGGAACAGTAACGCCAAAAACACTACTATAGTTTATATAAATAAGCTGCTGTGTAATTGGGGCAGCCATTCAAGCTGGAGAAAAGGCACAGGTTACTTAGCAGATAACAGATAAGCTCTGTAAAATACAGTGGTGTTTTATATGCTAATTAACCTGTTCCTTTTCTCCTTTGAATGGCTGCCCCCATGGCTACACTGCAGCTTTGTTTACTTAAAGGAACAGTAACACCAAAAAATGAAAGTGTATAAAAATAATTAATATATTATATACTATTGCTCTGCACTGGTAAAAGTTGTGTGTTGTCTTCATAAACACTACTGCAGTTTATATAAATACCATGCTGTATAGCCATGAGGGCAGCCATTTAAATTGAAAAAAGGAGAAAAGGCACAGGTTACTAAGCAGATAACAGATAAGTAGCGGATTCCCATTGTATTCTACACAGTTTATCGGGTATCTTCTTATGTAACCTGTGCCTTTTCTCCTTTTTTCAATTTAAATGGCTGCCCCCATGGCTACACAGCAGCTATTTCTATTAACTATAGTAGTCTTTCTGTAGCAAACACGCAACTTTTACCAGTGCAGGGCAACAGTACATTATATTTTAATTATTTTAAAATATTTTTATTTTTTAGTGTTACTGTTCCTTTAACTGTAGGAATGTTTCTAAAGCAAATACACCAGTTGTGCCAGTGCAGGACAACAGTACATGTAATTAATTTTATACACTTTAATTTTTTTGTGTTACTGTTCCTTTAAGCTTTTTTAAAGGGGATCTAAAGCCAAAAAAATAAATTGATGTAAACATACTTATGGTGCTGTTTTTTTTTTACATAATTACATTTCATTTTCTATTTCTACTGGTTTCTGAGATATTTGGATTTTAAAGGAGAAGAAAATCACTAAGGGTGCCAAATGTTATGCATCCCCCCCGATCTTAGTATTCACTTACCTGATACCCCAGGCTGGTGCTCCTGTTAGCAGAAAACTGCACTGGCCCAGGGGTACATGCAAGTGATATTTTTTCTACTTCTTTCTTCACGCGGCGTGCACATGCACAGTAGTGAGAAGCTGGCCTTTTTCACTCTACTGCAAGTGCATTGGCCCCGGGATTTTGAAGGAAGAAGAGAATCGCTTGCTGCATGTATCCAAGGCCAGGGCAGTAATCTGCTAACTTATTTGGCACTCCCTGTGGTTGTACCTTTCCTTCAATGTTACGGCTGCTTAATACTAGGCTATTGGTTAAACTAAGAAACGGCAAACCTTGGCTTTACTAAACCCAGGAAGCGCATAGGCAGTTAGGGTCATTGACACTCTGGGCCTTCAAAGGGAGCTGTTAAAGCAAGTCTGTCTAGTACTATATAACTGTCTAAAATAGCTAATATTTAGAAATTGGTAAAAATAAAAAATCAATGTAAAGGACCTTGAGTAAATTTACATCAATGAATTTTATTTTTAGTTTAGATCTCCTTTAATGTGATATGATAGAAGAACATATTAAAAGAAAAATATATACAGTGGAGGAAATAATTATTTGACCCCCTCACTGATTTTGTAAGTTTGTCCAATGACAAAGAAATGAAAAGTCTCAGAACAGTATCATTTCAATGGTAGGTTTATTTTAACAGTGGCAGATAGCACATCAAAAGGAAAATCGAAAAAATAACTTTAAATAAAAGATAGCAACTGATTTGCATTTCATTGAGTGAAATAAGTTTTTGAACCCCTACCAACCATTAAGAGTTCTGGCTCCCACAGAGTGGTTAGACACTTCTACTCAATTAGTCAACCTCATTAAGGACACCTGTCTTAACTAGTCACCTGTATAAAAGACACCTGTCCACAGAATCAATCAATCAAGCAGACTCCAAACTCTCCAACATGGGAAAGACCAAAGAGCTGTCCAAGGATGTCAGAGACAAAATTGTAGACCTGCACAAGGCTGGAATGGGCTACAAAACCATTAGCAAGAAGCTGGGAGAGAAGGTGACAACTGTTGGAGCGATTGTTGGAAAATGGAAGGAGCACAAAATGACCATCAATCGACCTCGCTCTGGGGCTCCACGCAAGATCTCACCTCGTGGGGTGTCAATGATTCTGAGAAAGGTGAAAAAGCATCCTAGAACTACACGGGAGGAGTTAGTTAATGACCTCAAATTAGCAGGGACCACAGTCACCAAGAAAACCATTGGAAACACATTACACCGCAATGGATTAAAATCCTGCAGGGCTCGCAAGGTCCCCCTGCTCAAGAAGGCACATGTGCAGGCCCGTCTGAAGTTTGCCAATGAACACCTGAATGATTCTGTGAGTGACTGGGAGAAGGTGCTGTGGTCTGATGAGACCAAAATAGAGCTCTTTGGCATTAACTCAACTCGCTGTGTTTGGAGGAAGAAAAATGCTGCTTATGACCCCCAAAACACCGTCCCCACCGTCAAGCATGGGGGTGGAAACATTTTGCTTTGGGGGTGTTTTTCTGCTAAGGGCACAGGACAACTTATTCGCATTAACGGGAAAATGGACGGAGCCATGTATCGTGAAATCCTGAACGACAACCTCCTTCCCTCTGCCAGGAAACTGAAAATGGGTCGTGGATGGGTGTTCCAGCACGACAATGACCCAAAACATACAGCAAAGGCAACAAAGGAGTGGCTCAAGAAGAAGCACATTAAGGTCATGGAGTGGCCTAGTCAGTCTCCGGACCTTAATCCAATAGAAAACCTATGGAGGGAGCTCAAGCTCAGAGTTGCACAGAGACAGCCTCGAAACCTTAGGGATTTAGAGATGATCTGCAAAGAGGAGTGGGCCAACATTCCTCCTAAAATGTGCGCAAACTTGGTCATCAATTACAAGAAACGTTTGACCTCTGTGCTTGCAAACAAGGGTTTTTCCACTAAGTATTAAGTCTTTTTTTGTTAGAGGGTTCAAAAACTTATTTCACTCAATGAAATGCAAATCAGTTGCTATCTTTTATTTAAAGTTATTTTTTCGATTTTCCTTTTGATGTGCTATCTGCCACTGTTAAAATAAACCTACCATTGAAATGATACTGTTCTGAGACTTTTCATTTCTTTGTCATTGGACAAACTTACAAAATCAGTGAGGGGTCAAATAATTATTTCCTCCACTGTACATGTAAACAAAGTAATGCACTCAACAGTACTTACCAGCCAAAAAACTATTGAAAAATAAAACAATGGAGTCCCTATGATTTAACTGGGGGTTAAAGATAACACAAGTTTTAGTAAAGAATAAGGCTTTTCAAAAATAAATGATAACTCTATGGGGCCGATTCATTAAAACACGAGTTTGAATCCCGAATGGGAAAAATTCGGATTGGATACGATAATTTCGGAAGATCGCAAATATCACGAAAATGCTTATAAACAAATCGTATTAGTCACGATAATATAGTATTGGCGATCGAAAGTCACAAAAGTTTTGCACCGAACAATTTTAAACAACGCCAGAACCTTTCGGAATTTTTCGAGCAAGCGTAAGGAAAAGTGTGCGGGCGTACAAAAAAGTCGCGCAAGCGCTAAAAAATCGGCGAAAATACGTTGAACGCTCCGAGCGTTCGTGTCTTAATAAATCTCCCCCTATGAGTAGCATACATTTTCATACAGAGGTAATAGAGTAGATTTGAATTGAAAGCATCTCATACGCGAGAAGCAAATGCATTTATACCACAAACTCTAACGGCACATTCGGATTACTTACTGTTTGTGTCTGTTTGTGTCTGGCCCTCTACATTAGTGCTTTGGAGTGGGAAGATTAGCTGGTTATACCCGTTAGAACATATAAGGGTGTTGATCATTTAGATTATTTTTCAGTGCATGTGTCCTTAATGCACAGTGTCTAACCAGTCACCCTTAGCATTGCACACTAGTTGTTCTCTGAGAGGCTGGCATACATTTTTAGGCAAAAAAGCAGGGGATGATTTTGTTTGTGTATCTTTCTTTCTAAGTAAATTCCCACAGTTTTATTATTAATTATGCATGAGAGTACAGAGGTGAACTGAGCTCCTTCTACAGATCTTTTTATTACTGTTCATGGAGGGATAGTACAATACAGCCAGTCAACCTCTTATCTGACCGCAGTCTTTACCCTAAGTCATTGAGTTTGAAGGATTTTAAGAAAAAAAAATGAGCTACACATATGCTGATTTCTGTGTCATACCATCACTTAGCCTGCATGCCAAGCAGCTGGATTGAGTGTGATTTGGTAATACATATGGATGAACAAAGTGCAGTGCTACAGTCAAGCAGAAGGTGTCCCTCCTTTGTTTTATGGTTGGTTGATGACCTATCACACTCATGGGAGTTGAAATATTAAAATTGTGCATATTTTTAACTCACTGTAAAATGAATAGCATTTTAGTTGCTGGCTGCTGCTGATTCTAAAGTCTTGATATTTTTATCTATATTTCTATGCAAACACTTTTTAAAGTGTCCCAAAAGAAGCCAATTGGAGAATCACGCTGATTCTTTAAAATAGTTTGCTAAAGGCTCCATGCATATTTGCATGGTTGGCCAATTTGACTGAAAACAAATGAGCTCCCTAACTCTTTGGGGGTAGTGTAACAAATAGATTGCTATTTGTCTAGTAATATATATATATATATATATATATCAGTTCAAGAGTTACACACCAAGGACCAAGTCCAAAATTCCATTTGTACAGGGTGGCCACACTGGGAGGGAGCTCCTTGTGCGGGCAGCCATGTTGTGCAAGCAAGCGCAACTCGCTCGTTTTGCGCATGTGTACTAAATAACATGGCTGCCCTCACTGGGTGCTCCATCTTGGTGAATGTGGTCTAGCGCTGGCAGAGACTTTTTAAAAAAAAAAAAACCTGTTTCCCTCCAACCACAGTGTGGGCTCTATTAACCTGCATCTCTGGTGAGATGCAGCATGATAGGTGCACTTTAAACTGCACAGCAACAGTTACAAGTGCTAAAGATAATTTTAACATTACGTAAAGCCAATAGAATTTTTTGCCACCAATATGGATTCAGCAGCTTAGTTAGGGTCAAGTACAAGATACTGTTTTATTATTTATTTATTCTTTTATTTTTTATGTTATTTTAAATATTACAAAGCTGGAGCTGGTTACTATATATTTAAGGAATCCCATACCCGTAACCTTATAAATAGTTGTATGTTATAAAGTGACATAGTATGTTTCATTTGTGCTAAGATTCATTTTTTTCCCCCTGAATTCTTCTGAAGTCTGTAGGATTTCAGCCCATCTGTTATTAAACCAATCTAGAGGTGGAGGGAAAGACAAAAGACAAAACAAAGTTGGGGAGGTCTGGAAAATAATGGACTGGGGTGGAGGTGAGAGATGGGGAGACAGACAAGGAGGTGAAAGTTAAAGAGGGGAAAGAAAGTATGGAAAGTGGAGGACTGGAATAGGTAAAGAGGGGATAGTGACAAATGACTTCCCACTGCTCACCAAATAACATTTAAATATAAAATACATTTGTAAAAAATTAAATGTTATATTAAAAAAATAATAGTTTTACTAAACTGCAGATGTTTGTTATTTGCATGAAATTATGAAATGGGTAGAAACAGTGGGCGATTTTTGATGTATATTGTAAAATAAGGAGCCCTGGGTGTGTTTTATGTGATATCTCCCTGTGCCTGAGGTTCTAAATAATTAAACTGTGCATGAGAAAATTACCGTGTGGTGCCATATACATTAGTAGCCATAATAAATATAACTACTACTTACTCATTGTAGCAGCCTACATATATATATATATATATATATATATATATATATATATTATATATGTGTATGTAATTTGTGTTATTCAGCAATTATGTGTACAAAACATTGTGCTGAATCAAATGCTGCATACCATGCAGACTTGTACGGTGTAATATATTGCATTCTATGCTGCATAGTAACCCAGACATGGTTATCAGTGTGACAAGTCGGATGCCTGTTCAGAATCTTTTGTCACATTGTAACCACTTGAAGTGTCATGTTCGAGAACAGAGCCTCTATAAAACAGATTAGCAATGACTCCCATGTGTATTGTTTGAGGTTTTTGTATCAGCGGGACAAGCTCATAGAGACACTGGATACACTATTCACTCATTCAGCTGCTGAGAAGTCACTTTATCATCCACTTCTACCACCTCCCTTTAAAGCTTTGACATTTTCTAATGTTTGCCCCTTTAATAGAACTACAGTTCTACAGAAGCAAGAGTCAGTCATTTATGTTTTGTCTGTACCATGTTGTTAATACTTTAAAATGTAACTTATTTATAGAAATCGACTATAAATCTAGAACTATGCATACACAATTCTTAAAAGTCAAAGAAAAAGAAAATCTTTTGACTAAAACTATTCTGGTCTAAATATCCAAATATCTAAATAACTAAATACATACAAACACAAATGTACATATAGTTTCGTTTTCTTTAATATAAAAAATTAAGCTGTTAAGCTTTCAAGCCAACAGTTATAAGTCTATCTTATCTTTATGTACTACTCACTTTCTTATACACTTGCGTGTATGTATATGTGTGTGTACCTATTTATATTTGTGTGTGATTGGTGTAAATTGAAAGCCTTTTTCAATTTTGGGTAGTGCACTGTATAAATAAGGCATTGCAAATGTTTTTGATCATTGTTCTAGTAATGCACACAATTTTTTACAATGTATCTGCAAATAGGTGTGGCTAATACATGTCTGCCACAGAAATAGTTAATATTAATGCCCCTGGTGGTTGCATTCTGTCCTCACTGTTTTGATTAATGCTTCCTGTCAATTATTTACAGACCCAGTCTTGCTGTGGAAGTTCCCGGAGGATTTCTCTGACCAGGTCGGTAACATCACAGGGAGGTTTGATTTTGTTAGCATTAAACCCCAGCGTGGAGCAGTGGATGTAATGATATGTTCAGCCTTCAGCCTCTGACAACATCTCTGGGGTACTGCAGGAATTGGCCCTTGCATGTACATAATAATATATATTTGAGTAACTGGAATATATACAGTGTTTTGCAAAAGTATTTTGACCCTTGAACAGTTCTTTCTTTTACTCAATAACAAATCTTACACTGCAATTTTATTATTTGTGATATTTTTATTTCAAAGACCTTTAACTAAAAACTGTGTGTGTGTATATACATACACACAGTGTGACATATATTGACACATTGTTTTATGAAATTTTTTTTAGCTTTTGTCCACTGTTCAAATGATTATTTGACCCATTCATTTCGAGAGATTTGCTCCAGTTTTGTTAGACAGATAACACCTCATTTTTTACATAATGGGCTAGATTTAATTCAGTGAGAAAAAGGCTTATCGTGTGAAAACTAGGGATCCAGGCAAATCTAGGATTCGGTTTGTGATTCAGCATTTTTTTTTTTAGCAGAATTTGGATTTCACGAATCCATGTGCCTGGCAAAACTGAAACCCCAAACTTTTTTTCATGTCGTGTTTTTTTGCTCTTTAGTAACTGTAATACCTTGGCCTTGTGTTTCGCTTTATTGGCCTGTTGAAAGATCAATTTTGCCTAGGCTTCATTTTTTAGCGGTCTAAAACAGGTTATCTTGCAGTATTTTCCTGCATATTGCACCATATATTATTCCTTTGTATTTACAAAAGAGGCCCAGTCCCCTCTGATGACAAGCAGACCCACATCGTGATGTTACCACAACTGTACATCACTACAGGTAGGCTTTTTTTTTTTTTTTTAAGTTGTGGACACAGTTAGATTTGTGCCATGACTACTGCTTTGAAATTTTTTGTATTGGTCTCATCTGACCACAACACTTTTCCCACATCACGATTTGGTCACATTCATACTTTTTCTAATGCTAGGCACGTTTTTACATTATTCTCTGAGTTGTTTCTTCTTAGTTTCTTTCTATGTTGGCCTATGAGCCCAAACACAAGGCCAAAATAACATTAGAGTCACTCAAGGACAGAAAGATCAATATCCTTCAATTGCCCTGAACTCATTCTATTAAATGTGGATTATGTAGCCTTTGACATTATTTTTAAATGTTGGAGTGCTACTTTTGTTCTAACTTACCTGAGAATCCGTAGCAAATCTGCCTGGAAGGAAGGCCAAAATCACTTCTGAGCACGTTGGTGCAAACTTAAAGCTGTTATTAATTAACAAGGTGGTACAAAATTTAAAAGGGCATGGATTGAATACTTTTACAAACAGAATATACATATTTTTTTTTATTTAATGTTTTTTTCCAACATAAAACAATGTCACATTCAAGAGCTAATTTTGGGGTTTAGTGCTTTAAAATAAAAAATATCAGAGAGACTGGTTTGTTGGAGAACTGTATATTTACTACAATAAAAAATTATTTTGTTTAACCTTTGTCAGAGTGCTAGAAAGTTTGCTTCCTATAGGCTGTCAATTACTAAATGCTTAAGTAAACGACTGCGGTTTAATGTGTATTGAATACTTCCAAAAAAATGATTTTTTTTTTCTGTAGTGGAATGCAAAAAGGTTTTGAGAAACACTGTCTAAAAAGGGGCTTGTCTGATTGTTACATTGATGTGGCAGCACCTAAGAATGTACCCCAGGTTCAGCAATCTATTATAGGTTCAGGGATACAGACTGGAACAGGTCAAAGTACAAACAATCATTTTGTGTATAGAAGAGCAAGTAACCACCGGAAAATGTCATATTCTGCCTATGCAAAGAATATCAAAATATTCCAAATGGGCACTTAACAGTCGTTTATATAAAAGAATAACAGATACATGTCTGTACCCATACGCAGATATTCTGCATTCTACATTATCTGTTCTTATATTAAACTGTGATCTGGCTACATTGCTACTGTTGTGAAATGTAAATGTTGCTTTTTATATTGCCTTAATACTAAATTTCAAGTTGGTAATGCTTTCTTGTTTTGCAGTTTTCAATCAAACGTTATAGTAAAATAAAAATTATAGAAATAATTTGTGTATGTAGCGACTTTGCATCATGATGCAGTGTTTTTCATTGAAGGATCACGCATAAAAACTTATGGAGTATAATATAATGCAGAATCAGAAGAAAATACAAAATAATTGATAGTTCATAAAAGGAGAGAGGTTAAAAGTGCAGGTTGGAGATTTAGAATGGAGAATTACCTTTTCTTTTACTAGGAGGGGGCTTTTGGAAATCACATAAGCATATGGCAGCAGCCAAGTCCCCCCTAACCACCCTCTTTCGTCTGCCAAAAGTCCCTTTGTCTGAGTCTCATTGTTTCTGGGACTTATTGACAGTTGTAGAACGCTGCTCAGGACACGAGGGACACACACCACCCCGGGGAGAGCCACAAGCGTGGATTATGGAAATATGAATTGATCTTTAAAAGAAGACACCCCCCCCCTTCTGCTGCAGAAAATACAATGAACGGGAAAAGAGACTGCAGCATGATGTGAAAACCAAGAATGGGCTGGGATCTCACCCTTCCCAGCTGTTGGTAAAAATAAAAAAGAAAATGTAGCGTTTGTACATCATAAGGCCTCCTGAAAAGACGGAGGATAATGAATCTACTTGTTAGACATATTTTGAAATAATGTATGCGGTGCAGTTTAATCCCCTTACATCCAGGAGCTGGCTTAATAATGCAGCGAAAGTTGCCAGCAGGTTTCAAAGATTCAGTCAGTCAGACTTGGTGGAGGGAAAGAATTTCATGTAAATGTATGCATACAGTGTATGTGTATGGAAATGCCAGTATATGTTGCCTTTGTATGTGTACATGGAACGTAGCTCAAAGTATTCCAGACCGTTTTAATCAAAATTTTCTCTATGTACAGAGACAGAAGGGTAAACAATTAAATAGGCGTGCACCGGTCAGTGTTCTCAGAAGATGTGTCATGGTAAACTCTGGAGAAGGCAGGCATTTTAGTTTCTTAATTCATATCATAAAATGATCGTGTCTGGAAAAGGAAAACTTATTTTCAAACCTGTAGTTTTTTTTCATAAAATAATATATTTTATTGAAGAATGTATGAATGCTTTCTGAATATACAATAAAAATGTTATTCCAAAATGTAAGCTTACAGAGAGACAGAGATATTGATTGATTGATTCTGAATCAAAAGATGAAATGTAAAAAAAACTCTCTGCATGTGCCTGAACAATGAGAAAGATCAATGTATGTATGCTACTTTTATTTGTGAATTGCTAGAAATTTAGGACTGTATATAGTGAAAAGAAATCCATGGTTTAGACAAATCTAAACTATTCTGAATTGTCATTTTTGTACAAAGCTGCAAATTAATAAGTTGTTCTGCAAGAAAGAACTATAGAGACACCTCATGGCTAATAAGAGAACTCTTATTCTTATTCTTACATGCACCTCACTCTGCCTGAGGAAGATTAGAATCAAACCTGAAGCATTAACTGACAAAGCATACACAGTGTATATATCGGGGGTAACTTTGACGTAGTTGGCCAGCTTGAATATATTGCAATGTAGACAAATATTGCCAGTTTTCTTTAAAGGGAGTGGCATTTCCTAGTAACTTGGTGCGCAAAATGTCCTAATATCCAGTTTAGACAGGTATTGGATCCTTTATTCAGGGATTATAGCAAGGCCATCTCCCATAGAATCCAATTTTTAGCAAACTTATGGTATTAATAAATTACAGAAAGATCCCTTATCCAGAAAACCCCAGGCATTCCAGATAATAGATCCTATACTTGTATAAGCAAGTATACATAGAGGCAGAATCAGATTTATGTAGCTTGCCTTGTTATTTCTCAGACGACATGCTGTGTGGCTTACCTAGCCAAGGAAAGGCAGCAGTTAGCTTCCCTGCTGTTTGCCATATGATTTGTTGCCCATGTATTTTACCAGTGTTATAGGCAGACTGGGCAGTAATCTGTGAGCAGATTGTGCGCTTGTACTGCTTGTACCCAGATTTAGTTAGGCAGGGATCTCAGCTATATGGCAGTGACCTGGTTAAAGGTGCCATTGTAATTATTAGCAGATCAAAACGTTTACACAGTTATGTTAAGTTTGAATCGATTACCTAAACATTATTGCTTTGTATTGAGAAACATATTTACATAAATATGGGTGATAGGCAAATTTCAATGTTTTCTGTAGCAGTGAAATTGATGGTGGTGTTTTTCTGATTAGTTTATAACAGGGCTATCACTTATTTGTGAGTTAAAAACCAATATCACTATTGTTACAATAAAAATGTTTCATTTGTGCCAACATGTTTCTTAGCAGCATTTTTATTTTATGTTTTCTTTTGTATTTTTACTTAACTTTTACTACAGTAAAGTAGCTAGAACTTTAACACTGGATACATATTTTAATATTAGGTGAAGTAGGGCTGGGTAAAATAGGAAGCAATATACATGCAAATAAAGGAGAAGCCAAATTAAACATTGTCAGGGTTTTGCTGATCTTCAGTTATTATATTGACTGTTTTAAATAGTTACATTTTCTGGCTTTAGAGATATATATCCACTTGTATGATTTTATGTACAGGTATGGGACCTATTATCCAGAATTCTCGGGACCTGGGATTTTCCGGATAAGGGATCTTTCTGTAATTTGGATCTCCATAACTTAAGTCTGCTAAAAATCATTTAAATACTGAATAAACCTAATATGATTGTTTTTCCTTCAATAATGATTAATTATATCTTAGTTGTGATTAAGTACAAGGTACTGTTATTATTACAGTGAAAAAGGAAATAATTTTTAAAAATTAGAATTATTTGCTTATAATGGAGTCTATGGGAGATGGCTTTTCTGTAATTCGGAACTTTCATGTTCAGCCTGCAGCGTCTATGACAAAATTGTCCATCCCTAGCCCTCTAGGTGTTGCTGAGCTACAGTTAAAAGCAGTTGCTTGTCACAGAACTGCTAGAAATTGTAGCAGGATTCTCTCTGTACAGGTATGGGATAACTTATCCCAAAATCCATTATCCCGAAAATCTCCAAATTACTGGAAGGTCATTTCTTCTTTATCTCTAACAATACAATTGTATCTTGATGGTAACTATGCTGCATGAATCCATATTGGTGGCAAAACAACTCTACTGTGTTTATTGTTTACATTTTATATAAGTACTATAGTACTTGGAAAAAACCCACTCAACCCAGGGAGAACAATTTAAAAAGGAAGAAAATAATATACAATATTTATATTTAAAATATGATCATATAATAGGTGAAAAGGTAAACTAATGCAAAACAAGTATGACCTGAGTACCTTTAATGGCTATCCTTCTGGAGCTCTTTGATCATGTTGCGTTGCATGGTGCCAGACAAAACGCCATGTGGCATAGATCAAAGAGCAATGTGAAAATGTAAAATCTACAGCACCATAGGTCCCTGACAGCTGGCAACATAAACTTTATCAATTGTAGGCAAGCGGTAATAGGGGAATGTTATCTAGATAAAAAGGTCTTTTTTTTTCTAAAAATAGCTTTTTAAAATATATACTTGATTTCTTTTTGAAAATACTAAAAACACTGTGCTGCTTGGATGTTCACATATAATGGACCTATATACTTTCCTGTGTGGTTCTAGTTCATTATCTTGTAAAAACCAGTTAGTGGTCTGCATTATTTTGTCTACTTATATTACAAAATTATACCTTAGTGATTTTTGAATGCAAAAATATTGATAGAGAAATCCATTAATTTTTTTATATAGTGTTTGTGAATGCTAGATCACTTTTGCATACATATTTAATGTAGGAAGGGAGGGGGATGATATCACTCCAACTTGCAGCTCAGCAATAAAGTGTGACTGAAGTTTATCAGAGTACAGGTCACATGGCTGTGGCACCCTAGGAAATGAAGAAAATGGCTAGCTCATGTGAAATTTCAAAACTAATTATAAAAAAAATCTTTGTGTTTTTGAAAACTTATTTCAAAGCAGGATTCTGCCGGAGAAACTCTACTAACTGATGCGTTTTGAAAAAAAAAAAAAAAACCTTTTGCCATGACAATAATCCTTTAATGTCTGCTCCAAGTGTGCAGTAAGTACAAAGCTGCTTTGCAGCACTGTGTGCCACACTGTTGACCTTGCACTAAACATTATGGATTTGGTGCGTCCCTACTATAAATTATGTAGTATTTTGTGCATAGAGCCCTATAAAACTTTGCTTATATTTACAGATCCTGTGCTTCTGACATCACCATGAGCCTACTGCACTAACTACAATGCTACAATCCCAGTGCTGAGGCTTTCAGATGACAGCATAGCCCAAAAATGGATACATTTAAGTAAAAAAAAAAAAAAATGCATTTTAGGATTAGGGGTTATTTGCACTCTAATCAAATGTAGACATAGGATTTACACATAGTTACTGGTAAGGAATGGGTTAAATTTGACCTTTTCTGCACTGTGGTATTTTTGGAATATGCTCAGTTCCAACCCCTCTCTAAGTGAGCTGGCTATATTGACAGCACACTTTCTCTGCACACTGAAAGTGATCTATAGTAGATTTACAAGAGCGGGAGAACTGTGCACTCTGCTGTAAACCTGCCGAGCTTTCTCTGCACAGTGAATAAATGTAGATGTAGGTGCAGCTGCCTGATAATACAGAGGAATGTGCACAGGTTTACATACAAAGTGCAAGCATAATTTAAACAGTGTCTATTCATAATGCAGTATAAGCTCTGACCCACACTGTGCAAATGATGTTTACACATTTAAAAAGTGTTCTCTGCAGAACAAGTATCCTTGTCTTTACATTAATATGCCCATTTATGTAAAAACCAAAGGGGTTGTGATACTAATTTGCAGCTAATAAGGCAGCTAACTGGTGTTTAGTATAGAAATACTTTGTTGTTGGATACATTCAACATATGCAACTGGAAATGCAATCACTTGGCCTGCAGGCAGAGAAAAATAATCATAATTTGTAATTTGGTCACAGTTGGTACCATCTCAGGCTGCCTGTGGCCAGATTTTGGGCACTGAAAACAATGAAGGCTTGGCTCTAGGGAGCCTTGTAAGGAATGGTGGAAAAGCAAGTGTTCATAATCCTTTGGGGCTAGAGATTTGAGAAAGGGAGGATACAAATCCCTAAACATTTATCTTAGAACACAGTTATATCAGTGTTAAAAAAAAAAAAAAAAAAAAAAAAGCAGTAATTAAAAAACAATATAGCATTACAATATTCACATTTATATTTTTATCATCAATAATATATTTACTCATTATTGTTACTACAGCTCAAGGACATTGTTCTTTGAAAGAAACACAACCAAAAGAAAGATTTTGTCTGAATATCCAAATATTTTTTTAAAGCAAAGCAATTGGGCTATAGTCAGCCAACATTCTGTTCGTATCACTGTAGGATAAGGATATCTGTAGGAGGTAGGCAAGAGTCTGCACCAGTAAATATGTTAATGGAGAAAAAATATTAATGGGATGTTGGTATCCCATGAAATTTACACATTTTTGCAAACATACACATATTGTAAAATCCATTGTGAGATGGGACCTGATGTGAAATGACTGTCCAGCTTCACTGTGTAGGGGCTAAAAGGTCACATTGGATATTGCTTTGTATACCTAACCAGTATGTAAAGCTGCCCATGCTTTGTACAGTTTGTTGAATTCAGCTGCAGGATCAAGAATATAGGGAAAAAACCCAGATGAACCCCTCATTGAATTTTTATGTTGTGTTTCATTAGCCAGCCTGAAACACGGGCTAATACTATATGGCATTCTTACTCACAGGACCAATTGGTTATATCAGTGCAATTTAGCTATGCACGTGTAGCTAAATTACATTAATAATCAATCATCCCTTGTTAACAGAATAATCTCTATTTGTAGGTAATGCAAAAATACTCACATACACCAAAAAAATACAGACAGGTTAACTGGCTCCTGATGACTTTGACCCTTGTGTGAATCATACAGGAACCTGAGACTGTAAACGCCAATAGGACAGGAACTAATGTGAATAATGAATAATCTCTGTGGAAATAAGTTGGTGCTATATAAAGAATAATAATGCTCCATGCTGCAGACCCTGGTAATGGTGTGGAAATGTGGAATGTACTGTATATTAATATAACACAATGAAAGGCAAGCACAAAAGGGCACGAAAAACACTGGGTAAGTTTGTGGTTATTTAAATATATGGATCTTTATTGGATGGTTTTAGTGACACCACAGTGTAATGTAACAACCAGATGAAAAACCTCCTGCTGGCAGCTTGACTAACCCGGTGTATTTTGTAATTGAGATAGCACTTGGCAAATGCTTGTCACAAGTCACATTAGTAAGGGGACAGGGATCTCTTCCATGAGACTGGGAATTTCCTGTGGTAGCCATATGGCTTTATTAAAAGAGAAGCTCAGCATGAGTGTGAGAATTGCAGCCTCCCTTCAGAGACCCATTTTAAAATTCACCCTGAAGTTCCTCTCTGTAGGCCTCAGCAGTATCTTAGAGACACAGAATGGAAAGACACATCCCTTTAACCTTTTCTTAAATCAACAGTTAAAAAAATATTTCCTTCTTAGTCTGACCCTTGGGCTGCTTGTTCATTCAGGATTTATTCCTATTCTCTGTCTTCCTTAAGCATTTGTATTTCTTTACTGTTCTGACCTCTGACAGCTATATTGAAATGCTAGCTTGCTTGTTTGTAACACTCTCAGATATAAATGTTAAAGTTTCCATATTATGTCATGATAAGGTGACTTGACTTTCTATTTTATGTATGATGGGTATGAAAAATTCATAGATGCGAGTTGCAGGAATGGTTTCTTCAAATGATTTTTGCATTAAAGGAAAGGTCTTTAAGCTGTTATGGTATTTGTAATATGTTATCATATTTTGGATAAAAAAACCTGACATTAATATATCCTTTTGCGCCTTGTCATATTTGATTAAGAATGAAGCCATTTAACAAAGTATACTATTATATCCGGAAACCTATTATCCAGAAAGTTCCAAATTACGGAAATGCCATCTCCCATAGACTTCATTTCAATCAAATAATTCAAATGTTTAAAAATTATTGCCTTTTTCTCTGTAATAACAGAACCTTGTACTTAATTCCAACTTATTGGAGGCAAAAAAATCCTATTGGTTTTAATTACTGTTTAAATATTTTTTTTTAGTAGACTTAAAGTATGGAGAGCCAAATTACGGAAAGACCCCTTATCCAGAAAACCCCAGGTCCTGAGCATTCTGGATAATGGGTCCCATACCTGTACTAATATATGGGGCAGCAATAGTTACTACTTCTAGTTTTATTGCTCATAATATAGAAAACTTGCCTGATTTAATTGCTAATTGTAAGTGTAGCAGTACTACTTACATAGTATACCATCGTATCTTTGTACATGCAAAATATGTATTGGTAACTAATTCCTTTGTTTAATTCTGTAGGATCTTCTATGCATGGTGCCAAAGTTTTGCTTTCCTTTTGCCATCGAAAGGTAAATATTGATGTATACCTGAGTGTCCAGGTAAAATATATAGCTTTATCTGGTTGCCACCTTAATCAGGAAGGAATGGTTTCTCCCCTTTAATTGGAGAGGCTTTTGCTTTATGTAATGCTACATATTCATCCCATGTTATTAATCTGAAACTTCCAGCACACCTTGACAGTTGCAGAGTGCCTTGAATCAGTAGGGTGCCTTGAATCAGTAGGGTGCCTTAAATCAAAAAGTCTTGAAAACATATAGTGCAATACAGGGTACTCAACCCTTAAATAATATTTAGGGTATCTATTTTTTTGCTTTCCCATATATGCAACAATGCCAGCAATTGGCTAGTTGGGAATATGTATATATAATAAATATGAGCATGCAAGTGACACTACATTTTCTCTGGGGGGGAAACGCCTGCTTCTGTGGCATTGTGAAAAAACACAAAGTTTTCATTGACCTCTACAATTTTTCCTGCAGCAGATCTTTGGTCCTGAGACAGACCAATTGCAGTTGTTGTCAACAAAATTAATTTGTGATGCTCCTAGAACTCCTTGTGTGTGACAAACAAGGCCAGCACCACAGAAATATTTTGTAAAATAAATTAGTGTATTTAAAAAATCTGTGTTGGTCTTGTTTGTACTATTTGGATTGTTTACTGTGCACCCAATGCACCCAAGTGCATTTGCGGTGTGCCACCCATGGTTATTGTGCACAGTATGTCTTAATGTTCTATATATATATATTGGTAATGAGTGAGTGCAGAGGATGTGTTTTGTGGTTTAAAATGTTGGGGTGTAGAGCACAACTTACTATTTTTTGCTGTAGTGTGTATGTATGTGTGTATATATATATATATATATATATATATATATATATATATATATAATATACACAAAATATTGACCCTTCTCTCAATACTTTTAATTGCAGGGTGACTCAGTCTCAGATTGGACAGCATTTTACCTTTGTTCTTACTGATATAGAAAGTAAGCAGAGGTTTGGATTTTGCCGGCTGACATCAGGAGGTAAAATCTGCTTATGCATCCTAAGGTAAATAGAGAAAACATTGGCAAACTATATTGCATGTTTAATTTAACATTACCACATTGAGTTTCTGTATTATATAACAGTTTTCTGCTTTTCTGTTTTCTATTTGCTAACTTTCCTCCTACCCTATTATAATCAGTCTGCATCTATTAGGCTGCCTGTGATTTTACTTTAAAGAAACTGTAGTTCAGTTTCTTACTCCGTGTCTGCAAGAATGATTGCTTCTATCTAGGAAAAAAATGCATTTGATAAACAGCACTGTTTTTTTTTTTTTTAGTCTACACTACTTTGAGGGACAGTTCCTCTGTAGCTATCATTATGGTTGTTAGCATCCTAACGCTTCTGGCTGGCTAGGTACCCACATAGCTACATGGTGCTTTTAAAGATGCAGCACATTTTAAAGCATGGGTAAGCCAAAATACACATTACCACCCATAAATACATTTTTCATTTTCCTCTATCTTATTCAGCCACAGTCTCTCATTTTCTTCTTTGCTCCCCTTTTCTCTCAATTCTCTTTCACTTTTTTTTTTACTTTTTCTTTGACTTTTCTTTAATTTCTTTGCATCTAACTATTATTTTCTTGTAACTCCAAATCTTCCTTTCCAAACTTTCACTTTCCCCCTCCACCTATGGTGCCACTCTATCAAACAACAAGTGTTTTCAATTTTCAGTCCTCTGTGCCTATATCCCAGACGGAAAAATCCCTTGCCCCCCTCCACATATAGACGTCTGGACAGGAGGAAAGGCAGTTTCCCTTGCCCTTAAGATGTCAGCATGAGAGGTGAGGGTCCCTCACTAATTCAGAGCAGTAACTGTTCACCTGCCTTCTCTACACAGCCATTTCCTCTTCGTCACTTAACCTATGACTCTTTCAATTTAAAAAGTGTCCCAGGCAGTGGCACCCATGTGACACAGGAGCCTGAAGGGAGGCTGGGCTGCTAATAACTAGCAGACTTGGGAATCCTTTCCAGGGGAAACACTTAGAATCTCCTTCTAATGAGCAATGAAATATAGGGAGGTTTGTTAGCACTGACAGGCCCTGCTGGAGCTGTATATTTCGCACTAGGCCCAAAATCAGCAAACCCCTCACTCTCAGTATATAATGCTCAGAGGGGCCAACATCACGCTTTACTTTAAATGGTACACAACTATCTGACGCTTCATTGGTAACTGCAAAAAATTCAAAGAGGTACAGCACAAATGAATCTCCATTCTTAATGATGCACAAATATAAACACACATGTATCTATATGGAGTGGAAAGTAAAACTGTAAAATAACATTCCATACAAGTTGCCACAATGTCTTTTTCACACAATAGTGTTAAAGGCAAAGAAATATGAAGCGGGGGAAAAAGGAAAGGTTCAAAGAACTGTGTCTAAAGGATTCATTAATTAAACAAGAGTAATGAAGTAATAAAACAATTAATTGTTTACTGTTTTTTTTCCATTTCCACTAATTTATTTAGTCAATATAATAAATAAGGTCAAAAGTAACTTAATCACGCAGACACTGCATTTTAGCAGCAATGCTCTGCTTAAAGATCCGTGTCTGACCTATGTACTGTATGAGTGATTATTGTTACATTTTGGCTTACATTTCAGGTAAGGCAAATTACTTTACAGTAACAAAGACTGAGTGGGGATAAAAAAATGACTTTTGATTTGGTGTCATATTGAGTCTATTTGGTAACTAAGGATGTCCATCTTAAAGTTGCGTGCACACAAAAAAAACAAATGCTTGCATGTATCAGTAAACCTTTACCTAACTGCTTTAAAACTCTTGTATACAGAGTTGCTGTTTCATCAGTCTAATACATGTACAGTATATTCCAATGCACCCCCCCCTCAGATAATGCTCTGCTGTAGAGTTAGAGGCTAGCCTGACACGACATTGAAATGCATGACCTCTTCAGCATAGTGAAGTGAGGATCAGTATCCCTCTTTAGAAGGGACATAAATCTGCCGCCCTGAGGTGGGAGATGCCCGCACAGGGGACAGGCTATTTTTCATAAGCTAGTGGAAAGCGATATTCATGCAATAATATGATAAATGGCTTTTCACTGCAGTGAGGAGCACAGTGTCTTCTTGGGAAGATAAATCAGGGCTGGTCCTCCGCATTGCTGCAAGAGAGTGCAAGATAGTGTGTCTGTGTGTGTGTTTGTAAATTATCTGTTTGCATGTTTGTCTGGGAGTCTCTGCTAGTGAGTGTTTATGTCTGGGGTTTGTATTTATATTTACAAATATGTCTGATAAAAAAAAGTTGCTGTATTGATGTGATATAGGAATAGCTATCTATTATTTTATTCAAATGTATAGAAATTTTACAGAAATTAATAAAAGTTTGAGAAGGCATTAGGATGTCAAATATGTATGGGAGGGTAGAGTCATTGATGGGGGCGGGGGGGGTCTCCAAGAGTCTATGGGAGATGGACTTCCCATAATTCTGAGCTTTCTGGATAATGGATTTCCAGATAATGGATCCCATACCTATCATTTATAAAATAGCATTAAAAGTTTGAAGCAAAATCCACTCATTTCAAAAAAAGCACTTGATGGGTTAGTGAGCAAGGAAGGTTTGATGTTGGACTTAGTTTCAAATATAAAGGATTCGCAATAGTTTAATATTATCCCTACTTTCCTGATTCCTGACAGAAATATTTCTAATGAATGCACGTTTATCAAATCTGTTACCTGTGACAATTTGTCAGAATGTGCTCAGCTGCACTGAGCAGTCAAACAGCATTCTGTTTTGTGGAGTGATAGTTCCCAGTGATGAGCACTATCCTGTCTGAATTCTCACTCCACCATGCAATTTGTGTGTGGGGAAAAACGATTCGGACAGTTATTTTTGGTACTGAAATGATTCATTCCAGTGAATAATATAATGTTATAATGTTAAAATGTTATAATGTTAAACTCTTTTGTATACATTAGATATAAGGCTCAATAGATCAACTGTTGTATCTTTTTACAAGCAGCACAGATAATTTTGAATATAACAGATTGTTTCACCATCGAACGGTTCATTTCAGCGCTCAAAATAAATATTCTTGCTCCAGATTTACATCAGGGATTAATTATTCAGATGCTTTGAAACTTTGCTGAGAGCTGATACTTCATTGCACAGATTAGTGCTCAACTGCTCAAAGCAGTCGAGTACATTCTGATGAACTCACACAGGTACATTAGTTGATGTCAATTTGTGAAAAAAATTCCATAACTTTCAGGGAAGTTTAGATAAATCCAAAAAAGGAAAGGTACTGCTGGGAATCCTTCTATATTTCTCTTTGGATATTTCATAAATCTGCCAAAAAACTCTATTCCAGTAGTGTAGTGAAACACCAGTTAACAATACATAGGATTACATTTTATCATCTCTCAAAAGGTCTGTCTGAATAAAAGTTTGTGAGAACACTTCAACAAGGATTAACAAGGCTCTTTGCCATATGGTCCAAGCTGGGGCAAACATGCCTTCAGGGGGCCAAGGTAGCCTATTGCAGCTTTTGTGTCCTGTGTGCGAGCCATTCAAAGCTTGTAGCAACTGCATTCCAGCTTTTTTTTTTGAACACGAACCACTGCAATCTGAATCAAAATGTATAAACCCGTTTGTGGCCCAAGTTTTTTTATAATCTGTGATTATAAATTTATAATCTCATTTGTTGTTTAAGAGATTTAATACTTAACTTAAATAACTAAAGTTTTGTGAATTCCATATCAGTCAAAGAAAAGGTTCATGCAAGGTGACTAAAATGCCCTTTATTGCATGGTTCTCACAGTCCTAAATTGGGAAAAAGTATTTGAGATTAAAAAAAAGGCAACAAGAATTAATCAGCATAAAAATTGTCTTAATACAAATTGCTGCAAACACAAGAGGGATAGTAACAACATGTGTTTCAAAACCCCAGCTTATCTTGCACAGCATTTTCTGTAAATTACACATTTTTTAATTGTTTTTCATCTGCTCTTATATTAAATATTGCATTCCATGAATGATTTCTTTACTGTGAGTTTAATGACTAATAACTACCAGGGGTCCCAGTGCTCTTATTGTGTCCAGCTCCAGTATAAACATATATATTTACATGGACCTGTAAAGACTGGTCTTCTAAAATAAAATTTGCTCAGGTGCTAGTCAATGTGCTGTATTTATTACACCATAGGATTGTTAGGGGTAGTTTCAATGCAGATTCCTGGGTTATCTAACCTAATAATCCTAATAATAAAGTATCATTAAGCATTTGCATTGCCACTTTACGGTTCAGTACTAGAGACTATAAAGTAATGCAATTTGTATAGGTTCAGTGTTGATCTATTAACATTTTTAATACTTTTATATTAATGTGTGAATTATATGTTTATTTTTCCAGTTATCTTCCTTGGTTTGAAATTTACTACAAACTGTTAAATACGTTGGCTGACTACCTAGTGAAAGAACAGGTATTAAACTTTTAAATTTTGATAATGCAAAGCAGGCAATTCTTGTCACTGTACGTGTATGCTTTTAGGCCTCCGCTGTGTTTGTGTATATTTTTTCTGCAATATCAAATACCATACTTGTTAACTCTTAGTAACAGTTATTTCTCGGTCGGCCCTACCTGTCAGTGCAGGACGACTGGGGTTAAGTTAATCCTCTCTGGAGGCAGGACAAACTGAAGAAACTTTTCCCATCTCTCTCCACTGTGGCTCCACCTCTTCCTCCAGTTTTTTCAGTTTGTCCTGCCTTGGAGGCAGCAACTTTCCTATCTCCTGAAATATTTTTCTTTTTTATTAATTTTATTATCTTTAATCATTATTGCTCTTTATTTCTACAACATCTTATCTGGTGTAGCCCCTTGTGAGTGCTCCCAGATACAACTCTGAACACAAGGGAAACGGTAGAGCCCTGAGAGTGCTCCCTGCCTTACACACTTACAAGGCACAGGTAACCCGAGAGCCCCCCCCCGCGAGTGCTCCTGCGACGCCGCAGTTACATGCCCCACATTAGGTTGAGCCCACTGTGTGCTCCCCAAGATGGGCTCTACCGGCACAGCCTCAGGTGCGCTCCCCGGCCTGCCCGGGTTGAGCCCCGTAGCCGGCAACGTCGCATGCCGCGCCCTGGCAATGACGTCACAGTAGTGCCGACGCGCGCTTAGTGCGCGTCTCCCAGACTCTCCACGCTACGCGCCTACGTCCCTCTAGGCGCCCTGAGGTACCGGAAAGGTGCGCACGAAGGTAGGCGCCATTACTCAGCCTAATAAAGGCACGATTAGTAGTGTACACTACCCTATCTGTGGGCCCCTCTCCTCATCGCCCATACAGCACCAGAAGCTGCTCACATCAGCATACAGGCTTGCCACTTCAGTGGCTATATATATATATCTGCAGCCGGATCAGGTATCCTGAATACAGGTACCTATCATGTCTACTCCAGAGGAGGAACTTTTTTCACTAATTGAGGACATTGATCTCCCTGAAAGACCACGCAAAGTAAAAGCTAAAATAAAAAGGCAGGTTAAAACTTCTGCTAAAACCAGGGACCGCTCCCCCTCTCCTCATAAAGAGAGTATACCAGATACAGCTAATATGACCACTACAGCTATGGTACATGCCAGTCAGGACTCCCAGCCACAAGCACATAACACAGGTGTCCTTGACACAGCAGCACCATTACCAGCTCAGAATCCCTTGCCAGCGTCTGATTTTTCCCAGTTTATGTCTTGGATTCAATCCGCAGTACAATCTTCTGTACAGCAGGCACTATCATCTCATTCACCAGAGAACAGTAATAGGAAACGCAAACGGTCATCCTCACCAGGGGCTAAAAGCGGACCCCCCACTTCTCCCATACACTCACAAAATTCTGACTCACTGTCAGCCCACTCTTCAGAAGAGTTAAGCGACATAGAATCGGATGAACAATTTTCATCGGAAGGTCAATCTAGTGAATCGGATGTTACGTCCAAACAACCTGAGGAAGTAAAAAATATCCTTAAAGATATCTTTGCCACATTAGAGATCAAGGAGGAGCAATCAGCCGTTTCTAAAGCGGATAAGGTCTTGGGCAATACGTCTAGGAAAGCTAGAGCCTTCCCAGTATGTAAGTCTATCGCAAGATACGTAGAATCAGAATGGCAGCAACCTGATAGGAAGACGAATATTCCAAACAAGTTTTTCGCAACATACCCTATCCCAGATGATTACAAGCATTGGGACAAAATCCCCAAAGTGGATCCACCCATTGTTAGGTTGGCACGCAATACTACCTTGCCAGCAGAAGACGCAGGCTATCTAAAAGACCCAATGGACAAAAAGATAGACTCGGCACTAAAGAAAGAATTTCAACACACAGCGGCTATTTTGAGACCAGCAGCCGCTTCCGCCACAGTAGCCAGAACGGCAAGATACTGGTGTCAGGAACTGCAGAGACACCCACCCACCGATCCCAACGAATTTACCACTGAACTAGAAAAAATCAAATCCGCCCTAGCATTTCTAGGTGAGGCAGCCATGGAGACAGCTAAGTTGTCAGCCAGAGCCTCAGCAGCATCGGTCACGGCTCGCAGGGCCCTGTGGTTGCGCCAATGGTCAGGCGACACAGCCTCAAAACACAAGCTCACATCGCTAAAGTTTACAGGGTCACAGTTATTTGGCCCAGAACTAAAACAAATTATAGCAGATGTCACCGGTGGCAAAGGTGCCTTTCTACCACACGGGAAACGGCCTAGAAAGGAATCACATAGAAGAAATTATCATCATCGCTCATGGCCTTCTACTAACAGACAACAGCGAAATTCTAGACCTCAAATGCAATCACAACCGAACAGAAGATTCAAACCCAACTGGCAAAGCCAACCCAAGTCCTCCCGTAAGTTCACACCAAGCAAAGGACAGGATTCCTGACCTCTCAACCACAGTACCATTCAATCTCCAGTAGGAGGAAGATTAAGCAGCTTTGTACAAACCTGGAAAAATTCAATCACAGACACCTGGGTACTAAATATTCTAGAACATGGCTACAGCATTCCATTTGCAAAAAAGCCTCTAGAACACAGATTTGTCCCATCCTCCATTCCGACCGACCCAACCAAACAAAACGCTTTGCTCACCATAATCCAGGATTTGCTAAACAACAACGTAATATCCCCGGTACCGCAGGAATATCGTTTCCACGGATTTTACTCCAACATTTTCCTAGTGTCAAAGAAAGACGGCGGGTTTCGCCCAGTCCTCAACTTACACCCGCTCAACAAATTTGTACGATACGAACGCTTCAAAATGGAGTCACTCCCCTCCATCATAAGAGGCCTAACACCAGACGTCTTTATGTCAAAAATCGACATCAAAGACGCTTACCTTCACATTCCCATCAATCCCTTTCACCAGAGATTTCTTCGGTTCGCCCTGGGGCAAGCACACTACCAATTCCAAGCCCTACCATTTGGATTGACGTCCGCCCCAAGGGTATTTACCAAAGTTCTAGGAGCACTGCTAGCAGTTCTCAGACTGCAGGGCATTCACGTTACGGCCTATCTCGACGATCTTATACTCACGGCACAGTCGGAGAAGGAAGCCAACTCCCACACACGGGAATGCCTTCACCAGCTACAGCAGCACGGTTGGCTAATCAAGTACAAAAAAAAAATCCTTATCAGACCGACGCAAGAATTAGAGTTCCTAGGTATGAAAATCAGCACAATAGCCAAGAAGGTGTTCCTTCCACGGCACAAAGCACTCACACTACAGCAGACAGCAAAGGATATACGAATACAATCTCAAACATCAGCTCACGACATCCTCAGATTGCTGGGCCTAATGGCGGCCAGCATAGAAGCAATACCGTTTGCAAAATTTCATCTACGCTCACTCCAATGGGAGTTCCTAAGACGTTGGGACAAAAACTATCAGGATCTCTCACAAAAGATAGAGCTATCCAACAAAGTAAAGCAAAGTCTGACTTGGTGGATGCACCTTCCCAACCTCACACAAGGCAGAAACTGGGACCGCCCAGTTCAGGAGGTGGTTACGACGGATGCCAGTCGGATGGGATGGGGAGCGACTTGGCCACCAAAGGTCTGTCAAGGCACTTGGTCACAACAAGAACTCAACCTTCACATAAACGCATTGGAGATAAAGGCAGTATTCTACGCCCTAAATCATTGGCAGGCGGCCATGAAAGGAAAACATGTACGAATACAGTCAGACAACAGCACCACGGTGGCTTACTTAAATCGGCAAGGAGGCACGAAGAGTGCATCTGCGCTTCGAGAGGTATCCCGGATCATGGCTTGGGCGGAAAGACACCAAGTACTCCTATCGGCAATATTCATTCCGGGCATCCAGAATTGGGAAGCGGACTACTTAAGTCGCACCACACTGGACCCAGGAGAATGGAGACTCAAGCCGGAGATCTTCCAACAGATAGTGATCAAATGGGGCCAGCCGTGCATAGATGTCATGGCATCCAGGTTCAACTCACAGACCCCAAGGTTCCTATCAAAAGTCCACGACCCGATGGCGGAAGGAGTAGACGCACTCACCAGCCCATGGCAATGCCATCTAGCTTACGCGTTCCCTCCCATACCACTCATACCTCGACTTCTACACAAGATCAGGAGAGAAAGAGTTCCCACCATCCTCATAGCCCCATGGTGGCCACGCAGAGCTTGGTTTGCGGAGCTGATTCAGATGTTAGCGGAACAACCATGGACCCTTCCCTTATCTCCCGATCTTCTGTCACAGGGCCCAGCGACAGCAGAGAATCTGCACAAACTGAATTTAACGGCCTAGATGTTGAAGCCAGAATATGGCGTCAACAAGGATTCTCAAACCAAGTAATCCAGACATTGACGACGGCAAGAAAACAATCTACTTATGCAGTATATCATAAAGTGTGGAAGCGATTTATCAATTGGAGCCAAAGCCGCAATATATGTTGGCAATCATGCGAATCCACCCACATCTTGGACTTCCTACAAGAAGGAGTAGACAAAAGAGTAAGTACATCAGCACTCAAGGTTCAGACTTCTGCACTTTCAGCTCTTCTCCACAAACAATGGGCCAGTCTTCCAGAGGTTAGATTATTCTTCCAGGCACTTCAAAAGATCCGTCCCCCAGTGAGAGATCCAATCCCTCCCTGGGACCTCAATTTAGTGCTTCGGGCTCTTCAGAGACCTCCCTTTGAACCCATGGGTTCGGTGGATCTGAAATTCCTGACATGGAAAGTAACATTCCTCCTCGCAATATGCTCAGCTAGGAGAGTTTCAGATTTAGCGGCCCTGTCACATTTAAAACCTTGGACTATATTTCATCAGGATAAGGTGGTACTTCGCACTATACCATCTCACCTTCCTAAGGTTACATCAAAGTTCCATATCAATGAAGAAATCATTTTACCTTCATTCTGCCCTAAACCGACCAATGATAGAGAAAAACAACTGTAAGAGCTCTAAAGTTTTATCTACACAGAACAGCTGACCTCAGACATTCAGATGCCCTTTTTGTTCTGTTCGGAAACAATAAAAGAGGTCAACAGGCATCTAAAAGATCCATAGCACGTTGGATAGTACAAACCATACTTGAAGCCTACAAGGTCATGGAAAGAGAAGCTCCTTTTGCAGTTAAGGCACATTCCACTAGAAAAGTTAGTGCCTCATGGGCGCTCCACAATTTCGCTTCAGCAGAAGCCATATGCAAGGCAGCTACTTGGAGCTCCTTGCACACTTTTTCTAAATTCTATAAGCTAGATGTCATGGCCTCCTCAGAGGCAGCCTTCGGCAGGAAGGTGCTACAAGCAGCGGTAGCACATAGCTAGCTCCTGCATTATCAGTTATCAAGTTTTTTGTTCTCCACTGTTAAAGTTACTACCCCCCCTTTTACTTTTGGACGGCTTTGGGACATCCCCAGTCGTCCTGCACTGACAGGTAGGGCCGACCGAGAAAGGAAGATTTTCTTACCTGAAAAATCCTTTTCTCGTAGGCCCGTACTGTCAGTGCAGCATCCCGCCCTGTTGGGGTGCCGGTTTTTGCTGCTCGTCACGTTAGTAGTAGTAGTAGGTAGTTAGGTTTCTCCACCGGCAGACTCTGATACAAAACTGGAGGAAGAGGTGGAGCCACAGTGGAGAGAGATGGGAAAAGTTTCTTCAGTTTGTCCTGCCTCCAGAGAGGATTAACTTAACCCCAGTCGTCCTGCACTGACAGTACGGGCCTACGAGAAAAGGATTTTTAAGGTAAGAAAATCTTCCTTTCTTCATATTACCTTAATTTTCTGTAAACTTCACTGGATCTTCCTAGTTATTTAACCCCTCCAATCTGCTCACACAGAGAATGGATGGCCTAATTGAATTGAATTAATTTACCATTTTTCAGTACATACAGGCCGTTGGCTGAGCAGCAGTATTACAATCCAATCAGATCACAGATGTTCACTGTAGATTGAAAATCTATTTATCAGTTTATACAATGTCTGATAAACACTGTGTTATTGTTATGTTACATTTGGCCACCAGAGAATACAGCCTCAATAAAGTCTATGGAGTTTTCATTAGCAGGCTGAAAAACTATAGTACTAATATGTACAGTGAATTTTAATGTGCTTGCATAGGTTTTGAACAAAGACTTTTATTTATCTGTGTTTAGGTTAAATATGGTTAGACTGGAAGTCTAAGAAATTTTGACTTTTACTGTGTTCTGTTGTGGCTGCCAATTATTACATGATGATTTTGCCTTAAAAATGAACTTGTAAGGGATCATTTACATCTGCAAAGTGCAGTTTTATTCCCCGCAATTTCCCCACAGTACTTGAGTCACAATGCACTTCTTGCACTCATATTTGCACTCTGTGCCACTCAGTCCTGGCTGTCTTTTATTCCAAGTCGAGCGCTGATTCTATTGATGCAGGTGAGCCCTTGAGCTACCACCATCCCCTGACAAAGCGGTAGCTCCAGGGTTCCCTTTGCGGTCATTGTCAGTAGGCACAGCACATTCCCATCTACATATATCACTTGCATGCCAAACCCCAGAAGCAGTGCCAGACAGATTTCCATGCAATTGTTTCTGTTTTGTGGCAAAATGTGCGCAAAGTTGCAGTGATTTTGGAGGATCGGACACAGTTGCAGAGGCCACAGCATAATTGTGCCAAATGCATCGTACCCTGATGACCTCAATGATGCTCAAATTGGAGCATGATTTAGCTTTGGTTTAATATGCTTATGTTAGTTGGGAGGGAGTTACACAGATATGGTAGTGTTGTCCCATTAATGATTCATTAACCACGGCACATATTTATAGACTGATTTTAAAACAGAGCAATATTATTATATTTTTTTTTACTTTCTTTATCATGACCTCTGAAAGGTGGTGATCTATGACTTTCTCTGCAACATGACTCAAATAAGTAAGCAGTGCATCCCTCTAGAGGAAACATATTGCTTTAAATGATGCATAGATTTTTGTTATTTACTGTGCTATTATGTGCAGGACAGTAGGTTCATGGCACATCTGGGGATATGGCACATGTAACATTTATCTGTTGGTGTATTTCTGCTCATGCAGAATTGCTTAATAAGGTTCTGTGCCACCTGTCAGTCGCAGAAATGCAAACCAACGGCAGGCCATTTTCAGCCTGAAAACACGCAAATGTGTAGTTTTGGCCTTTCATCAGTTTTACAACAATATAAAAATAGAACAGCGCCTATGGCAAAAATGGAGAAATCAGGAACTCATATAGTGTAATATTTTCAATTATCCAAATCAACACCCCATGTTATAGGAAATGTTAAAGGTGTATTTCCCCTGTAATCTGCAGAGATAGCACATAGACTCAGACATTCCTTAGATGCATGCTGTAGTAAAAGTCCTTATGTGTAATCCAAAACCTCCACCAGTCAGCATAAATACCTACTTACAAACCAATTGTTAAAATATTGCCTGTAGCATTCAATCAAGCAGATCCTTCTGCTATCTGTGCATCCTCAGAATTCAGCTCCTTGGTGTCTGTCACATATATTAAAAAGTTTGCAGGGTTACTATTCCAACAGAGGGTAATTGTGGCTGGACATGACTTCTCCCTGCCTGGCGCGTTTCGCTGGACGAATCAACTTCCTCAGAGCTTTTCTTGATGGCAACTTTGTTGATTTCTGCGGGAAGTAAATTTGTCAAGGATAAAACCATGATACTTTTGCTCATTGAAAAAGTACAGAAACTATGCATTATTTTAATCAAAAAAATAATTGGAAGGTTACATATTGTCAAAGACAGGTTTATAGTACTTAAATGGAAACTTGTTTTATTGCGTTTATATTGCCTGTTATATAAAATAAATACTGTAGAAGGAAACATTCAGTTATTAAACTGGCATAATCACCCTTTGAAATATGATTTACAGGTCTTTACCCCCCCCCCCACCTTTTTTAAACTTTTTTTTGTATTTTACTTCTTTCTTTATGTTATTGTTATAGGAGAATGACCTGAATGATATGTTAAAATCCTGGTACAATCATCCAGTTCCTGAAGCACATACACCTGTCAGCCTGAGCCTGGTAGGTACATAACTTTAAAAACAAATTTTTCCATCCTCCTTCCATTTGAGACCATAGAACCTTTTTAAATGAATACAGCATTTTAAATACATTGAAAAAGTAAACACTTGGCATTACCCAGCACTTCTGTCTTTCACTGTAAACTGGTGTTAATTACATGGTATAAATCTAAGTTCATAGGTTTATTATGCATGTCGTTGTACAAATTTCTAGTTTCAGTTTATGAACTACATAGCGCCTTTATGCTAATGACAGCGAAAAGGCTTTTTTTTTTATTTTGCACAAAATTGCATGTTGTTTTAAGCCATCATTAACAAAAATAACCCTTGAATTAAGCATGCTACTTCATGTCACTTCCACCATCTATATAATAACCTATTGTAGCACAGTGCAGCCTAGTGAATATACTTTGGATCAATTAAGCTGCAGACCATGTATATGTATGTATGTATGTATGTATATGTATATAATCTATGAAATATACTCATTAATGAATGCAGTACAAACACATAGCCATCAGTATTAGCCATATTTTCTCTACTTGAAGGAAAAATTGTTTTAAGGCTGATGGTGCATGGAGTGCTTTTTAGCTGAAAAGTTATAGAAATTACCCCATTAGCTTGAATGCCCAATGCATGAGAGTACCAGTGTTTTTCATGTTTTCCATGACTGACTCTTGAGGCTGTTAGGGTGGTATTTTATGTTATTTCAGACAGCTGAAAAGCACTTTGTGTCCCAACGGCTTAAAGCGGACCTGTCACCCTAAGAAATAAGTCCAAATTATTTTCTATATTGTTAGTTGAGCAAAATAAACTTTACTTACTCTACATAAATAATATAAATCTTGTTTCCTTCTGTCTTGGAATTACTCAATCAAAGCAAGCAGGCAGGCACCATTTTGTGGACACTGTTATTAAGGCAAGCTTTGTATCATGCCAAAATCTTGTTTATGTGATAGAATGGGGGGACCTGATACCCAGGCCCATGCACTGGCTACACAGTTAGATAAGGAGGAGGGAGGGGAGAAGTGAGATGTGCAGTGACATCTAGGAAGTGCTGAATGGAAAGCTAAAGTTACTGTCTGCCCCGCCTCTATGCCTAAGGCATAGAGGCGGGGCAAGCAATATATGATTGACAGCTGTGATTTTTAAATGCCTTTATAATGGGTTTAGATGTGTTAATATAAAAATGAATTTGGGTTTCATGTTTAATTTGAACAGGACTTTTATTATACAGCTTTTCATGTCTGGGTGACAGGTCCACTTTAAAGGTATAAGCATGACTATAGAAGAAGACATTGATTGACTCAGACATTTTTAAACATATTTTTTCAAACTTCCCTGTGTTCAGTATACAGTTTAGCTTCTGCTTTCAAGAAAAAGCTAGTAAACCACTGAAACTTGCCTCACACAGATATTAATACCCATAGGCCTACAAAAATTGCTGTGCTGATGTACTAGCAGACTTTCTGTTTCTTATTACAAGAACCAACAGCTGTTTATTTCAAGTGAACCTGCTTTAATAAAGCAGCCTTCTCCCTTGCTGGTAAGTTGCAGGTTTGGGTGAGTTTTCGTTGTTTAGAGTACAATCTTCAGCTCTAAAGATAAACAAAATACAACTTCTGTCATTCAGTGTTTCCTTTTTAATTGTACAATAACTCACTACTGCATGCCATGATTTTTCTGAATATAACATAATAAATTAATATCTCCTCTTCATATGCAGATCAATTAATTTACTTTAATATTCAATTACTCCTTCATACAGAAGCAGACCCATTATTTAGTCTTGTGTTGTAACTGAAGCTTCATAGTGGCCAAGGCTAGGGCAATGGTTCTGCAAGTAAAGCTTCATGGTAGCCTAAAGCTGAGGCAATGCCTCATTACAGAAGGATCAATGCAAGTGTTTCTACGTGCTAGCATCATGATATAACAGCAATTATTCTGTCACCCTGCTCTTACCCAGGCAGCCACAGTTCAATTCATAGTGCCACTTTTTTGGAGAGATGACTGAAGGACCTTCTCATCTGAGTAGTCAGTTTATTTAAATAAAAAGGAAAGAGCAGTGAACCTGGGTGACCTTGATTGTTGTTGTTGTTGTTGTTTAGGGGAGATATAACATGCTAAATGTTTGGTCTGTTTTTGTTGAAGCAGGCCATCTACTTTTGGTGATGATATTGATAAGGTACTTCCATTTGGTATAGACCTTAAAACCTAATCTAATTTATTTTTTAAGTAGCCAATGTTGACATTTCTGCAGATTCATTCTTTTTTCTAGTCTGTCATAATTCTGTTGAAACGACTGCATCAAAATGGGGCTGACATGGCAAACCGAAATTTATTTCAAGTCACTAGCACTGTATTACATTTGACCATTATTTGTGTACACCAGTGTGTATGAGAGCAGCATAGCTGTAGGAATTTACTAACCTTGAAAAGCAAAAGACTGCAGTAGTCTGGCATTCCTGCTCTATGTGACCATACAGAGAGCAACGTGGCCAGTAAAAAAGAACTCATTCTAGAGCATAAGGCCTATTCAGTGTACTGGCTGTTCATTAGTGCTACCAGTTTACTAGGTTACACTAAGCATGTAGTAGTCCATCCAAGTCTCAGAAATCACCCCTAACAGTATAACCTGTGACAAATATGTGTAATTTCCCTTATATGTCTGTGTATTAAAAATACATGTGTTGCATCTTCTTTAAACAAATCTTCTTTTAACATGTGAGAACCAAAATAATATAAACGTTAAAAAAAGCCATATAGTTGGAATAATATGTATGTGTCTACCCTTACTGTAAATTGTCCTTAACGTTTTTTTGAGCCTACAGCAAATTGTTTATTAGCGCTGTGTCTCTCTCTTTTTAAAGAGTTAAGATTTTTCTTGAACTGAATTAAAGATGGGAAGTCTCTAATGAGGAGTGGAAGCTATTTGTCCATGTCTTAGAGTAAAAACATCATTTAGAATTAGCAGGTTTTTTTCCCATTTTGGTAGAAAAAAAGAACATTGGAAAGGAGTAAAAATAGAAGTAACCACACATTCTTATTGACATTTTATAAAGCGCTCACATTTTTATTACACAGGCTTCCTCCTGTCAAGTTTGTCTTGTAAGGCTGTCTTTTCTCTCCTGCATCTTTTCTCTGGTTACATTGAAATGAGGGTGTTAGTTATTTTCTTCTGTCAGTCATTGTAGTAATAATTGTGCATACACATACCATAAAACTCATTAATCCTATTATTTTCCCCCTCCTCTCTCCAAAGTCCCAATTAAGATCCTTATTAAATCCTAATTAACCTGTGTTATATTTTCCACCCTGCTCTCCTCCTAGCACTCGTATTTCATTACTCCTGACGTAACTGGACTGCCGACAATCCCAGAAAGTGTATGTATCTAATTGGGTTTTAACCACTTTTCTGTTTTCCCTGCAACAAGCCTGTTCACTTGTTAACTTAATCACTATGTGCTATCTGTTTTGTATTAAATGGGAAAACCAACATGTGTTAAAGAAAGACCCAATAAGGCCTAAGTACAGTGGTGTGTGTATGACTTTGTTAAATGACCAGATATGGTATAGAATTTATTTTTTTTATTGTCATTTCTATTTTTAACACATTCAATTCCTAAAAGCATTGTGTTTAATGTTTACTTGGTTACAAATTCAGTATTTTGAATATTTTTAGCCAAAACATCATAGAATACAGTACATATAGTGATTTAAAATTTGCTTTGAAAAAAAGAGAATCCAGGTAATATATTTGGAAGGCTGTAATGCTGGCACTACACCTGAGCCCTTATTGTTGGCCAGTTTGGCCCTTTTACCCCAAATTAAAACAAAAGTAGTAGGAGAAATCAATTACTTGGGAAATGGCTTGGGATTGAATAGGTTCCAGAAGATGGCTTAACATGCCATATTTTATATACTGAACTTACTGAACCAGCCTTAAATTTCAGTTTCTCAATAGAAGTAATGATCCAGGTCTTCACAGTTGACACAGGGGCTTCCCATCTTGGAAAGTGTCAGCGACACTCACATGCTCAGTGTGGTCTGGTCTGACCAGCTGCTAAGAAGCTAAGCTTAGGGGTCATAGCAAATTATCAAGCAGAAAATGAGGTTGGCCTGTCATATAAGCTGATGTTACAGGGTTTTTCCTTTAATGATCTAGTAATTTTGGCTGATTGCAAAAACATCTAATTGGGGCCTTTAATGGGCAGTTTGGGTTACGGTTCAGCTTTGTGGCATGACATTTGTTTATATTATTATCTGGAGTCTAGCTTGTGGGCTTGTAGTTTTCATTTTCATGTCACAATCATTTATGTTTATAAGGGCACAATAAACCTAAATTAATTGTATTGTTCTCAATACACTGCCTATTACAAACAGCACCCACCTCTTTTTGCTGCTGCACCAGCAATCCTGGGGCTTTCAGACGACCCGATATCCAGCATGCAAGCATGAGTTCCCTAAAACACTTGAGCAGCATGGTGGTACAAATGGGGCTATTGAGAAGTGAGAAGGGAGATTTTGGGCAATTATTATGATTGTATAGGGCTATGGTAGCAGTGTCATAACAACTGTACCACTGTATGCTTGTCATGGACTGCATGTAATTAATGGTCCTTGCATTTTTCTCCCATTCACAGAGGAACCTGACAGAATATTTTGTGGCGGTGGATGTAAATAATATGCTTCAGATCTATGCAAGTATGCTCCATGAACGCCGAATCATTTTTACCTCAAGAAAATTAAGCACTGTAAGCAAGTTATTATTTTTTTTTTTATAATTAAAAGATTTGAAATTACTTTCAGCAGATATGCTTCATACAACACACATTGATACCCACCTGCTTGCCATCTCTTAAATTAAAAAGAACCTCACTTTTGTACAAAGGAGATTCTTAAATACATTAAGTAAAGTTAATTATTTTATTTTCTCCTTCTTTTTGTGTTTATCAAGAGTTCTTAAAGCTTTTCATCTCATTGGTAAAAAAATACTCTTGAGCAACATAATGATGATTCTGATTATTCACACATGCTGAAAGCAGGGAAAACCAAGTGAAGAGCTACTTATAATAGTGTCTGCATCACCTGGGTACAGAAAGATATTTTTTTCTGTGAACAAAGAGGATTCTTTATGAAGCTTGTTCTCTACACCCCCTGTTCACTCTCTCAGCCTCCCCTTTAGATTTAGTCTATACCTTTATCATACAAACATGTCAAGTACCCATCTCCCTGGATTTTTTAAAATGGATTTTAACCCCATGTAGGGATTGGGACACATTACTGTATTTATTGAACTTTGTGTGTGTTTTTGGATTTTTTGTAGTTTTTGTTCTCATTAAGGCAATATCTTCTTGTGAGAGAGAGAATATACACCATTTACATGTGCTGAAGTTCTTTATTTTGAAAATAGAATCTGATAAAAAAAAAAAAAAAGCACAAGCTAAAAAATACTTCAGTGCTGTCAAATGCTTTAATTTTATTAGTCATTAGTCAGGTGGATAATGGTAGAAGTGACTGTACCCAGCATTGGCTGGTAAATCAGGTTTGCAGGCAAATAGACATAGCCAAGTTCAGCACCTGAGAAAAGGATATGGTTTCTCTTTTGCATCAATGTACTGCTGCGTTTTCCGATTCTGTGAAATACAACAATCTCATTGGTCAGATGACTGGCAGGTGATTTTGGTGTAAACATAGCAGATTGAAGCTCAGCTCCTTTGAAATCCATAGGGCATGTTTTGACCTTTGCCATGGTGTTCTACTGTTCTGCTGATTAATTCTTGGATACTGTGTACTACGCATTGTAATGTGATGACAGATTAAAACTCACACCTTTAAAAAAACTATAGGCGATTGTTATATCCTTTGCCACAATGCATTGCTTTATGAACTCAGATGGGAGGAATGTGTTTTGTAGTTTTATAATACTATGGAATGGTGCAATTTGAAATCTGGTTGGGACTAAGGTTTTAAACTCCCCAATCCCTACCTCTGGGTTGGTTGCCTAAAGTTGAATGAAACTAATACTACCCATACTAATGAGATGCAGACCCTCCTAAGGACTCTGTCCTAAGTAGTCCCCAAACGTGCTGGGAGCGAAATATTTTAATAAGTATAATAATAATAGTTTAAAAAAAAGATCTAGGTATCCCCTTTTTGTACTCACTGAAGAGAAACTAGGTCCACACTGGCTTGTATAAGCAGCATAATGACCTGACAAAGACATTGATAGGTCCTGTCTCTTGCTCTAAACATGCTTCTGCGCTCAACAAAGTCTACTCATAAAACATGTTAGAGGTCAAATGTAGTGATCTGTAAGTGATGCCATCAGCAGGATGAACCCAAGTAAAAGGAAATCTACACATTATACCTATAAGTGTTCTGAATCCTGTGACTATAATTCCTTGAAACACAATAAATGGTCCAATACTGTCTTATTCAAACATGAAACATTAAGTTGAGCAGATACTATTGGCCAGCTTGGACATTGTTTTAACTGGCTGACCCTGTGTTTGGTCAGCTTTAGCTAGTTTGTAACCAGCCGTGTTAGTAAATCTGTAAGGTTAATCTAAATGGTTGTTGGCCATCGGCCTAATTCAATCATTGTTCAGTTTTGTGAAGGTAAACCATCTATTCAGTTGCTAAAAGCAATGGTCAGATGACACTCATGGCTTTCTACACACCTTGAGAGGCAACTTCCGCGGTTTCGGGGGAAATCACGGCGCCGCGTATGCCTTCCCACCGGCAATTTACATACTCGCCGGTGGGATGGTATTTCGGGGAGATTTGTTGCAGGTGACTAGTCTCCCTGTCTGCCACAGCCCATAATTACTGTTTCTGGCTCCTGGATAAACAGATATGATCAATACATGTATGTTTTTTTGGTTCTACAACAATAGCCATGATTGTTTTCTATATTCTGTTAAATTTGTCTTAAGAGACATTTTTATTTCCATATAATTAACGATTAGTAGAGAGTTTCTCAGGAAAGAAATACCACAGCACAGCAGACCAGCAAAAATATTGATAGCAAAAGTGGGGAAAGATTTTGCAAGAGAAAATATTTTGCTGGCGTCTTTCCGGAGCAAAGAATGTCCCATTTTTTTCTCCTCATGCATTCCTTCTGAAGGAGTGAGTTGTGCTTATCTGGACGCGTGTGTGTGCCTGTGGGCAGGGTTGATATGGTTCACCTTCACAGGATGCCAGTCTGCGAGTTATAGTTATATCTGAACAAGAAAGGCTGATATACAAAAGTAGGACATCTGTAATGTGCCCTGCTGTAACCCAGCACAAAACTATTTCCATGTTTCTTATTTTGCCAAGGGCTGTAAATCTCTGATAGAGGATTTGGGAAGAGGAACGCAAGAAGCAGCCCACATATCTAACTGGTATTAGCATTAACAGTAGATATAGCCCGTACCTTTCAGACTAAGAAATAACTTTAATCTTTCAGACCGTTACTAGTACAGATATTGGATCTGTTATCCAGAACGCTAGGGACCTGGGTTTTTCTAGAGAAGTGGTCTTTCCGAAATTTGTATTTTCTTTTTACTTTAAGTCTACAAACAAATTATTTAAATGGTAATTAAACCCAATAGGATTGTTTTGGCTCCAATAAGGATTAATTAAATCTTAGTTGGGATCAAGGCCAAGCTACTGTCTTATCACAGTGAAAAAGGAAATCATTTGTAAAAATGTGAATTATTTAATTAAAATGTAGTTTATAGGACATGGCCTTTCTGTAATTTAGAATTTTCTGGATAATGGGTTTCCAGATAACGGGTCCCATACCTATATACAATGTAAAACCAGAATTTTCTCTCACTCTAAAATTATTACATTAACACTTTTTCTGACTACAAAAAAGGACTTTTTTTGAATGCAGGGTATTTAAACAATATATAACAGTACAAGTATCAAACCCCTTATCCGGAAACCCATTATCCAGAAAGTTCCAAATTACGGAAAGGCCATCTCCCATAGACTCCATTTTAATCAAATAATTCATATTTTTAATAATGGTTTCCTTTTTCTCTGTAATAATGAAACAGTACCTTGTACTTGATTCCAACAAAGATATAATGAATCCTTATTGGAACCAAAACAATCCTATTGGGCTTAATTACTGTTTATACAATTTTTTTAGCAGACTTAAGGCTAATGCCACACGAGACGTAGGGTGGATATTTTCCGCAAGTGGAAAAGCGCTTGCTGAAAATTCCAGGCACATGTAGCCGATATACGCATGAAAATTGAGACTTTGCATTATCTCACGTTTTCATGCGTATATCGGCTACATGTGCCTGCACCTGAGCGTATCTGACCCATATATTCATTCGGGTGCAGGCACATGTAGGAGGCATAGGGCGGAATTTTCAGCAAGAGCTTTTCCGCTTGATAATATTCGCCCTACACCTTGTGTGGCATTAGCCTTAGGTAGGAGATCCAAATTACGGAAAGACCTTATCTGGAAAACCCCAGGTCCCGAGCATTCTGGATAACGGGTCCCATACCTGTATAAACAATATATAATACCTATATACCTTTATAACTGATTCTGAATTGTAAATTAAACAACAAATATTGTAGACAATGTATAACTTAGCAAAACATTTAAATATTTTATATTATATATATTTTTGTTACTTCTTCTATGCTTTCACTACTTGTAAATATATATATATACATAAGATACATACACACATATATCTTATGTACATGTAGAATTAGTCTTGCATTCGCATATTTCTTATGTTAAGACCATTTCAAATGGTTGTTAACAGTACTTCTAAGGGCAATGACAGATGGTGCTATTTGTCGCCTGCGTTTTGTTGCTGCTACAAAACGCCAGAAAATACTCAGCCATAGACAATAATGATAATTGTTTCTGCTGATACGCTCAAATTGTGTAATTGCTCAAAAATGCATACCAAGGCATTTTTGAGCAATGAGGTGATTTGAGCAATTTAGTAGAGAAGAACTTGTCCCTTGTATCCTTTGTGCCAATGTAAGTTTGGAGCATGTGCAGTAACATTCTATAACCTACTATACTATGTATGCCAAGTCTAAACACGACATTGCAGCACTCTGCAAGAAAAACCTTGGACTGGAGAATTTTTTTTAAAGAAGAGGGCTCTGGCCCATGGTACAAGGTCAGTAACTTTAGTCAATGTGCTCCTCTCCCCCCCCCCCCTTGTCTTTTTATCTGTTCTCTTTATCTACAAGGCTAAATAGGCTTTCATAGGTCCAATTACAGCTGAAAACCAAGTTTAAAAGGTTGTGATTTTACAGGATAATTGAGATGTATAATTGTTGTTATTGAGATATATAAAGGTGTATTTTCTGTTTATTTAAAGAGCAAGGACTTCTATGCCTTGGCACCCCTAACTTATGTACCCCGCATTCATTGTTTCACTGTGTGACTGTGTGTGAAAATTCTCTTTGCAATATAAGGGTGCTTTCCCTTTTAACAGATAGAATGAATGCTTTGTGACAGTTTGTTAAAAAAGATCTTTGTTTTATTTTTATCATTCAAATAAAAAATGTCAAGCAGTCTCTGTACAGAAAGTAGAAGTTGTTAGAGAAGCCATAGAGGGGCCAAACAGCCTCTAAAAGGGCTACAGAGTAACTGAGACTGCATAAAACTGGCTTATATGGAAAGGTGGCACAAAAGAAGCTGAAAGCATACGATCAATTTAGTTGTTATGCCGGAAAAGGTTTGGGGCTTATTTGTCACAAAGATAGAGCATTCTGACAACATTAAAGCAATATGAGCAGTGTGAATGTAACAGTGCCCACACCTCAAAAAGCACCATGCATACGGTGAAGTACAGTGCTTATAGGATCATGCTGTGCAGCTGCTTTTCATTGGCAGGGACTGGGTAACTTGTTAAAATAAGAAATACGTTTGCAAAAGTGCCTGTTTTACTAAAAAAACAAACAAAACAAAGCAAAATAAAAAAAAAACCCTTAGGGCTCTGGCACACGGGGAGATTAGTCGCCCGCGGCAAAACTCCCTGTTCGCGGGCGACTAATCTCCCCGAGTTGCCTTCCCCTGCCATCCCACCGGCGAACATGTAAGTCACCAGCGGGATGGCACACGCGGCGGCGCGATTTTGCGCAAATGGGATGGCAGGGGAAGGCAACTCGGGGAGAATAGTCGCCCGCGAACAGGGAGTTTTGCCGCGGGCGACTAATCTCCCCGTGTGCCAGAGCCCTTAAGTCTGGGTCAATCTTTATTTTTTAGAAGTACAGCAAAGTCAACTATAAGACCGAGTCAGTATTAGAGTGACTCAAGTACAAAAAAAGACCAATGTACTAAATTGACTCTATCAAAGTCCTGATCTCAATCCATCTGAGAATGCGTCACAATATTTGAAAAATTAACTGTACAAGCATCATTCAAATAATAAATCTTCAAGACATGGGCCAATATCCGTTCTGAACAGTTTGCAAAGCTGATCAATAAAATAATGGAAATAACTAATTTTGAGAGTCGGTGCTTTGAAATAATACCACAGAGAGCACTATTTTATTACTATTCAGTATAAAATGAGAGAATTTTTAAGAAGATAAATATATTCTTGCAGGATGCTTCTCCATAGCCAATTTGATTATTTATCTCTCTGCTTGCAGTAAAACCTCACTGCTTAGACTTTTTTTACTTCATAGTATAGTACAATGTTTGTCTCATTATTTTTCGGCACAATGCAGGACACTTCATTTCTCTGATCAGCCAGAACCCACTACCCGTTTCTCTCTTCCCCCTGGCCTAAGCCATTACCCTTATAAGGCATAAAGCACAGCCATTTTACATTCTGAATAAGTTATTTAGGATGCACAAGTACTGTATCATCACACAAAGGCACACATATCCCATGCACACACACAACACAGGAATAAATCATGGTTGTACAACAAGGCATCAGTTGCCCCTTTGCCTGTCTCAAAACCGTCAATGAGCTGGATCCCTGTTTAGAGTTGTGTTGGATCCTCTCTGGCTCACTCAAGCGTAGGCAGTCCTGTCATATGCTTGTACGATTGCTCCCCCTCAGCATGCATCCCATAACCAGCCAAACGAGGCCTTACATGACTGGCTTGCGCCTGACACAGGACTCGGTCCAGTGCTGTTTGTGATATGTTAACTAGAGTGTGTCTGATAATGCTGGCGTCTACAGGATTCTTTAGCTTTCTAGGGAGGTTGTAAATGAAGGAGTTAACATAGACATTTCAGGAGAAATGCCAGACCTCCCATTTAAAAGAAAACATTTATGGAAATTCATTTCTTTTTAGAAACTGGTTATACTACAACCCTGTGTTATGAGCATTTGTAAGTGTTGTCTTTCAAATGCATGGTTGGCAGGAAGACGTTTAACCAAAGAGCCCAAAAATAAACCACCAACAAATGTCCTCAATCATTATAATTAGCATTTGTATTGTAGCTCTATCAATATAACATTGCTAGGCACACTCAATAGATGGATTAAACTTCGGCTATCTTTTGGTTTAACCTTCTCCTTTGACGCACCTTTCTACATTTCCAAGTATATGTAATGACTTGATTTTTCATTACAAGTGGAAGCTGCCATACTTACATGATAAACTTTAACCATTACAAAGGGTTTGTTGTCTTAAACCCACCCATCCGTTGTTATTAGAAAAAAAAATTAAACTTGGAAACATAATGAGTGTAGGTTGATACCTGTGTCCAACCCCTGAATTGTGTTACAATAGCTGAGGGCCTCTATGTGCTGTTAAATGATTGGTATGATTTTACAATCAACAGTTAACACCAAAAGTACAGCAGCAAAGTGGCTTTAAATAGATTGCCTATTTTAAAGCTCAGTTGCAGACAATACAGAGAATGACTTCAGACTTCCCTTTTGTGTAATGTATTACAAAAAGGCTCCCATTCTGTGTATTAAAGCTTCCTATTGCATTAAAAATAATAACGTAAAAGCTTATGAATATAGAATCCCTTTATATTTACTTCTTTCCCAAGCCTGCAAAACAGCTAGTGATTTGGATAAGGACCACTAACCATGACTGTACAGACAGCTAGAACCCTTTAACAGGAAGGAGGAAGAATTAGATTTGATTATGAAATTTCAAATTTTTCTTATATCATTTAAAAATATTTATAAATTAGATTTGTCACCACAGAAAGACAGACTGATTGATTGATTGATTGATTAATTTCAAGGAAAAAAGTATTAAAAGGGAAAAAACATGATCATGATTTTCAGGTGTGGTTTTTTTAATTCTCTATTAGTCTTTATTCACTAGCTTATTGAAGAAAAAGTTCAGATAGAAAAGTTGCATTTTGTCACCCAAGAAAAGTCACACATGAAAATGTTGAATAAACAACTTTTGATTTTTATGACTTCACAATTGGGATTAGTAAATGAGCCCTTTACTTTAACAAGTTAATGGCAAATGGTGAAACACAAGGCATTTGACTGAATTTCATATTAGCATGTACAAGCAGGGCCTTAATGCACTGTATTGTCCTCTGTGAAATGTGGTTTGAGGCAATTACCATATATTTCAATGTAGAGTTTACCCTAATCTAGTTTAACATAACCTCAGTGTGCTGCTAAAAGCAATACCCTGTGCCACACCTCTCACAACTCTGTCATGCCCATTCCCACACCTTGTGTCTCAACCCTTTCTCCTTGTAGATTGTAAGCTCTTTTGGGCAGGGTTCTCTTCACCTCTTGTGCTGATTATTGATTACTTTATATATTAAGCTGTATGTCCAATGTATGGAACCCATTAATTGTACAGCGCTGTGGAATATGTTGGCTCTTTATAAATAAATGTTAATAATAATAGAGCAATATCTGGATTTGTGCCCAAGGGAGTTTGGAGGTTTTCAAAGTGTTGGCTAAAGTGATCATCCAGTGTGACATTATGGACTTTACAAGAGTGGACACATTTAATCCAGCTATTTCATACATTTTTGCTATTGTTTATAATGGTCCTTTCTGGGTTTTTTTTGGCCATGATATCCTAGGCTGCCTTCTGCAAAGATAGCCCCTTGCCTGCCTGCCACTCATATACGGCTCTGGTTACTCATTTCTGAAGATAAGAAGGACTCTTGCTATATCTGCTTTATTTTAAAGACTGTCAGAAATCTAAGAGCTGCATGGTTTTTGTTTTTTTAATTATATCCATTTTGCTGTAATAGCATCTCTGAGGCTTGTAATAAGCAAGACCATTTGAACACTGCGGAGGAAACAGAAGTCACCAAAAGTCCTTTAGGGCTCATTTACAACCACCAGTGCAATAGCGTTCCCTGCAGACAGTACCTTGTAAAAACATATTTATTGAAGGGGCCTGCATCAAAATGTGGTCCTTTAACTTCTGTATACACTAGTTGCAATCACAGCAGCTGCCTTCCTGTGCTGAATCAAGCACTACTGTGCCAATTGAAGTGAAGGAGCTCTGAAGCTCCTGCCACCTCTGAACTAGGAAATTACTGTAGGGTTTCCTCAGTGCCTTGTTTAAAAAAAAAGGGCACATGCATCACTTGCACAATGAACACTGGAAATTACGCTAACCGGACTTCGAAAATATTCGTCACCATTATGTTAATATTGAAACACTTTGTGTCACACACACAAAAAACATGGGATTGGGCTAAAAATTGCACTTTGCTTACTACACTTTCTTACTTAAATGGGGCCTTTTGTGTGTGGTGGCCTGCCTGTTGATGCTATGTAACTGCCACAGGCATATGATTTTATATATATCGCTAGCGTGGGCAGTATGACTGCCACTGCATTCTGCCAGATTAAAGAATAGACAAAACACCCCGGATATCAGAGGTCTAAGGCACAAACGTTGTATAGAAGCTATTTTTTCTGAAGATTTATCTTTAAGCAGTAAGCAATGTGTCAAGCTAATGTGGTATAAGGAATTGCTTTTAGATAGAATATATGGCATCTGTTCAATTGTAAAGATAGTGAAAATCTCTGTAGAAGTCAATGGGAGTTGTCCTAGGCAAAGTCAAGCCATATTTTCAAGCTCGAGTGTTTAGAGTTTGTAAACTTGAAAAATTAGAAGTATTCAAGTGTTTCCTTTGAACAAGTTTTCCTTATTAAAAAATAAGTGAGCAGCCAATATGCAAGGTTATTACATTTAGAAAAACAAACTCAAAAATTGATAGATAAGCCCATTAATGTTTTAATTGTTTTTGGGCATAGATACAAATTTTATAAATTGATGCTAGCTTGCCTTTACAACTTACAAACTGTATATAACAATAAATATAAATTAGCTTGTATAATTTATCCTGACTTTAGAAATGTATGGTGTGGATAACGGTTTATTACTTACTATTAACTTGTAATGCCACATTTAAAGGCCTCATAGATAAGTTTTTCAGTGTCACATATTTTTCCTTTCATACAGAGCTCCACGCAAATCTAGATTTACTTAAAGGAAAGCTATACCCCCAAAAATATAGGTCTCTATAAAAATATAAACTGTTGTCTGTGATCCCACTGCCTAAGCTGTGTCACCAATGGACAGATATAGCCAGGGGAACAATAAAATAGGTGGATCATTTATTTTCTTTTCTGCAATACCAAACCCTGCTTATAGGGAACTATACCCCCAAACAATGTAGGTCTCTATAAAAATATGTTGCATAAACCAGCTCATATGTAAAACCCTGCTTCATCTAAATAAACCATTTTCACATAAGTAAACTTTTTTTTTAGTAGTATGGGCTATTGGGTACTCCTAAATAGAAAATTGCCATTTTAAGAATTAAGGGCCACCTCCTGGGATCATAGGATTCACAGTGCACACAAACAAAACAAGGCAAACATACATGCTAGGCCCCATCAGCCAATTAATGGACAGAGTTCTGCCTTTTGCTTCAACACTACTTCCTGTTACAGTTAGAGCTGCATTATTCCTAGTCATGTGATCTCTGCAGGAGCATGAAGCCCATGACTAAATGTGGATCAAGGGATAAGATGTAAAAGGGCAATATTTACTGATATATATATATATATTCCAGTTTGCTGAGATTCTTTAATCGGTCACTTAACATAATATAAACTATCTGTCTGTTAAGTATTCATTCTGGGGGTATAGTTTTCCTTTAATAGGTTGGCTTGTTGGTTTACTCACCGGTCTATCTCAGCCATGCAGATTTCTGTTTAGTGCAAGCAGAAAAACAGCACACATATAAAACTGGATCTGAGAGTTTGCAACAGCACCTATAAATTGCATCCTTTGTCTCTGCTGAAATCAGTTTTTGAAAGTGAGATGGGTGCTCATCCACTTGCACTTCTCACTCCAAAGTTGCAGCAGGCCACAAATTAGTGATGATAGTTCTTGTAGAACTGATTGCATGGTCAGAGTCCCATCCAAAGGTCTCAGACGATTTAATTTTTGAGTGCCTATGTCATTACTTATTCCAAATGCTGTCCCATTGTAAATCATACATTGTGCACAAGGGCTTAACAGAACTTATCACCCTCCTGCTATTTATTCGCTCATGGTACATAAAATAGGAAGTCAAACAAGCCTTATTTACAAGCCTTATTTAATGCATGCTGTTAAGATATTAAGAGCAGAAAAAATCTTTGAGGGAAGATTAAAGTGGTCTGTTTTTTATTGTAATGAATGATGTTAAAGACATGTATTTAACAGGGGGTTAACCATTGACTGATATGGCGCTGTCATCACAAGACAGCTGGGCAGGCAGTGGTAACAGTGTGTGACAGAGAGCAGCCTTATCCCAGGAGAACATGTTCTGCAGGATAAGCTCACCTCCTGCTATCACGACCTCTTCCAGATGCTCCTGCAGTCTTCTGGTTCTTCCTCGTTTTGGCAATCAGCCATAACGAGCTCTCTTGGGAGCTCTTAGGCCATAGTCCTAGCCATATTTAGTGGGGTTAAATGAACTCCTATCACAGGCCCAATTATCCCTGTTCTGTAGACACTAAAATTCACAGACCAGTATACAGTATATTGTGGTTTACATCTCAATATTGGGTACTGCTATAAAGTAAATAATGGAGTATTCTCTGTGCAACATCTGGATTATCTTCTGCCATGTATTTTAAAGTTATATATGTATACATAAGAAATGTAAAACAATCTGCATTATTCTGTAAGTATAATTATTTAATACTCACACTTTACTATTTGCAAAAGCTGTTAAATCTTTTCATATGTATCGGGTTTGTTGGTTCATTCATTCCGAGCAGATATGCTTCAGGTTAATTAGATGACACTTCTTTTTTGAAGTTCTCAAATTGTGTCACACAGATCCTCACCTTGACTGAGTTCAGGGATTTGATTGGGCCATTGTAAGCCTTTTTACTCTTAAACCACTCCAGTATTATGGATTCTTAAGGTCCCCATACACGGGCCGATAGTAGCAGCCGATATCGGCCCCTTGGACCGATTCGGCAGCTAATCGGCCTGTGTATGGGCAGAACCGAGCGGCCTGGCCAACCGATATCTGTCCTGAAATTGGCCAGATCTCGATCGGATTATTTATTTTTTTAGCTACTTGCTACCTGATATCGCCCACCCGTAGGTGGGATATCGGGTGAAGATCCGCTCGCTTGGCGACATCGCCAAGCAAGCGGATCTTATAGTGTATGGGGACCTTAACCCTTATGTTGGGAATCATTGTCCTGATGAAAGATGAACATTTGCCCAGGTTTTTTTTTTTTTTAAGCAAAGAGAAAATTTACCTTGGTTCCACTCCCTGCTGATATAACATCAAAACATTTGAAAAACAAAAAGAGAGACAAAAAGAAATGGGTGCAAAATTTTTGACCGCACCTGATTTTGCAACCACACACCCTAAATACCACTCCCATTTTACAAAATTTGGCAGATTATTTAAAATTTGAACACATTTCTGGGGGTTTCGGGGACTTGCTTTATGTGTAATTACAGAAGGGGAAATTGTCCTTTAAGATACAAGTATCAGTTCCCCCAAGAGACCTGTTTAGCTTATTAGTTACAATTGTATCTCAGTGCAGGTATGGCTTTTTAACTTTTCTGTGGTCTCTGCCAAAAACTATTTTTTAATTAAGTTTCAGAAACATTGTATCTTTTTTAGTGTTCAGTGCTGGATATCAAAGGGAAATGAGGGACTTTTCAGAAAGAATCCGGGGGATTGTGGGATGAGCTCTCAAAATCAGGACTGTCCCACGAAAATCGGGACAGTTGGGAGGTATGAAAACATAATGCAATCACCACCACACTTCACTGTGCTAAAATGGCCAACTTAAAACCAGGCTATCAATACAATTAAAAATCTGTGGCACTGTTTGAGAAACGAGAAGCAAAATTGTCCAACCAACCTGAACAACCTGGGAAGAATGGGCATGTTTTAAATTAATTAAAATTTAATGTACTATTGTCCAATACTGGTAAAAGTTGTGTAGTTGCTTAAGAAAGATTACTATAGTATTATAGTATATATAGGAGCAGCAACACCAAACAATAATAGAATTTGTTTGCACTGATACCTTGCACTTTTAAGGTGGCCATACACGCACCGATATTATCGTACAAAACCTCGTTTCGTACGATAATCGGTGCGTGTATGGCATGTCGGCGAGTCGACCGATATCGCAGGAAGCTGTTGATATCGGACGACTCGCCGATCGGACCAGTTTGAAAATTTTGATCGGGCGCCATAGAAGGCGCCTGACCAAAATTCTCCCTTCAGAGCTGAATCGGCAGAAGGAGGTAGAAATCCTATTGTTTCTACCTCCTTACCTGCCGATTCAGCCCTGAATGGTGTGTGGCGGATCTTACGATGTTTCGTGCGACCGATGGTCGTACGAAACATCGTCAGATCGCCACGTGTATGGCCACCTTTACATTTAAGTAAATGAGCTGCTGTGAATCTGTGTGATCATCAAATAAATTTGAAACTGGACTACAGAGCAGATAGCATAGAATGTGTAGAGTATTATGGGTTTAGTTCTTACACCAAAGGATTAAAAAGAAAAAGTCAAATGCCCAATTATGGAATGATAACTTTTCTCATATGAAATAGTACATTGTCCCCAGGATATTGTTTATTTGTAGGTGCTAAATGAACAAATCCAAACTTTAAGGACAGGGGAACACGGGGAGATTAGTCGCGCTGCAACAAATCTCCGTTGTCAAGGGCAACTAATCTACCCGCAATGCCATTCCACCGGCTAGAATGTAAATCACTGGTGGGATGGCATACGTGGTGCCGCGATTTGCCAAAGTTGCCTTGAGAGGATGTGTTCATATTCACTTTATGGCAGTATTGGTCTCTGCCATAAATCACTCTTCCTTGTATATGTGAATCCAGTTTTGAAACTTTATGTGCGTCATTGCTTATTTATGTACGCCCTTTGTGTGAGACATCTTTACCTTGTTTCTATTGATTACAACGGACTTCGCAAATTCCAGGATGCATTTAAATATCCGTGTAAATTTGAGTGTAAGCGCTTTTATAATCACATTAAAGCTGTTGCATACAGAATCTGTAAAGGCAAATCAAAGGTAGCCATGTTTATATAGTAAATTAATATATTATTTTGTACAAACTGCATATTATCCTCATTGTCATGAAGTTACACAGCACTTCACATTAATTTCTAACAAACAGGAGTCTTTAAAATAAAATAGCAAACAAGTGTTATAGAATAAAAAGGAAGGCTCACGAGAACACACATAAATAAGTAACCACCTTTTTTTACTGTGCGTACCGATAAGTATGTTGATGAATCTAGTTTGTTATTTGAAATATGGCATGGTTACATGTGCATCTCTGGCAGTAATATTTACAGATTTCTAACAGAGGTTACATCTAATATGTCTATTGTGTTTTTTGTCATACAGCTTACAGCCTGTGTTCATGCCTCAGCATCTCTTCTATATCCAATGTATTGGCAACACATATACATCCCCGTCCTTCCCCCACACCTCCTTGACTACTGTTGGTGAGTCTTTTAAACATCCCTTACCCATGCTCAGTGGCCTTTATGTGCAAGAAAACTCTAATTTAATGATTTGTGTATATATTTACCAGATAAATGTTGCTCTGAAGTGCATTTTTATAAAAATAAATGTACAGTTTAGTATGTATGTCTATAAGTATTTATTATAGTTGGTGTTCATGCATCTTTATATATATAGGCCCAGCTGAATGCGCTCATGTCAAAAAGGGGGGCAGAGCTGCCTACTTAGCACTGTTATATTAGAGTGCCTGCAGTAATTATTATTATTTCTCCTGCAGTCTTATTGGCATTTACAGGGTTGTTTAAATGTTCTGCAGAAACACGCTTCAGTAAGTCTAGGCTGACTTATATGTAATGTATTTAATATACACACATTACATAAACACATGTTGCAATGAAAATGTATTTTTATTATTATTAATCAGATATAATCTATACCGTAGCAAAATATTTGTACATATTTTTAATATGATACATCCCCTTTTAAGCACTAAAGCTGGCCCAATTAAAACCTGCCCAATTGATACCTTGCCAATTTTGGCCAGATATTGATTGCTCAGGCCCATTGGTGGGTCCGATCAATGGGCCAGTCAAATTTGTCTGGAGGGACAGAGCCTAAGGGATATTACGTATATTCAGCTAATGCTTGAAACATGTGGACAGGGTCTTTATTGCACTTGCTCTCTAAATCCTTAAAAACACATTGCTCTAAAAATGTTCTCAGAATGTGGAATTGCAAAACTGCTAGTACAACAATCATTTCCCTTTTTTTTGGTAAGATTCCTAAATCAAACAGCTTTACTTTTTTACATTTGTGCCCTTTGTACAGTACTGTTCTACATTGCAATTATTTTTTTCAATCTTTAATGACAACTTCTTCTATATGTACATCCTATGCAAAATCATTCAGCTACACAAGTTCTTTAAAAAGGTTAAAAAAAAAAGGTTTGTGTTTAGAAAAATAATAGTACAGGTATGGGATCCATTATCCGGAAACCAGTTATCCAGAAAGCTCTGAATTACTGGAAGGCCATCTACCATAGACTTAATTTTAAGATAAGCCTGGGACTGAAAGCCAAGTTTACCTGAATCAGCATGAAACATTATGCAACAGTGTCTTACCCAGTTTTTTGCTTCTTTTCTGCTATCTGCTCCTTCTCTGCTCCATCTACTCTTGAATGTACCAGAAAACCAGAGATTTTCTTAGTGCTGGGTTATGTACTGTCTGTCTCTGGGACAGTACATATCCACTAAAACAGAATTTGCAAGAGGCCTATTTTTAAACTGGGCTTCAAAATATCCCTGAATGATTCAATGACTGTCAAAGAGACTACCCAGACTTAAGGCATACAATGGCACATAGGGTTCCTTTCACTTTTTCATTTACAACAAAATCATCTGGCATCTCTATTACAGAACTGGTCTGGTGTATATAGCACCATCACAAAGAAGTGACATTTTTAATACAGGGTGGCCTGTGGTTTCTGGGTGGCATCTCTGTTCATCATAGAAATGAAATTAGGATGCTGCCGATGTGATAATTAGTGTTGCAAACAGATAAATTGTTCTAAAAGACTGACAGAGCTACAGTTTTGCATTGGACTGTCTTCTATCTCCTTAAAATGAATTAATTTGGTGAAAATCAGCAACCCAGGGAGTATAAATCTGCTCCTTTCGTGACTTATTATACATCTAATTAAATTTGTGACATTCCAGTGACATTCAGAAAATAAGATTCTGGCCTTGCTGCATGCGGACAAAAAACTGCCTGTCTTTGGTCAATGAAATTGGCTTTCTGTAGTTTAACTCTGTACTCCCAAAACAGCCTGGCACAAGAGTAGTGTGCAATAGGGCAATCTAGGACAATGCCACAATGAAAGCCACAAAAAAAAAAGAGAACTGTATTTTCTGCCTCCTGCTACAGCCAGACCGTGACCTACATTGGAAGTACAATTAAAGTTTCTACTTTTTTAATCTGAATACAGTGAACCAGATAAATATAGAAGAAATTATTTATGAACAACTTTTAAATATAAAGTTGATGTCCAGTGCATCTGGTCTAAACTTCTTAAGCAGTGAAGAAAGTTGTGGTAATGTATAAACCTTTTTGCCAACCCAACCCTGATAAAAACCTTTTGCTTGCTCATTTGCTCTCCTATCTTTTTATAGGATCACAAGCCCCCAACAACTCTTGCAAACTTTGACTGTTGGAGGAAACAAAACAGGTTGGACATCAGGTCCTAAGGATAACAGCAACAGCATTACACTACAGTGGCTTGCAAAAGTATTCGGCCCCCTTGAACTTTTCCACATTTTGTCACATTACAGCCACAAACATGAATCAATTTTATTGGAATTCCACGTGAAAGACCAATACAAAGTGGTGTACACGTGAGAAGTGGAATGAAAATCATACATGATTCCAAACATTTTTTACAAATAAATAACTGCAAAGTGGGGTGTGCGTAATTATTCAGCCCCCTTTGGTCTGAGTGCAGTCAGTTGCCCATAGACATTGCCTGATGAGTGCTAATGACTAAATAGAGTGCACCTGTGTGTAATCTAATGTCAGTACAAATACAGCTGCTCTGTGACGGCCTCAGAGGTTGTCTAAGAGAATATTGGGATTTCCAAAAGCCTTGAACATCCCACGGAGCACTGTTCAAGCGATCATTCAGAAATGGAAGGAGTATGGCACAAGTGTAAACCTACCAAGACAAGGCCGTCCACCTAAACTCACAGGCCGAACAAGGAGAGCGCTGATCAGAAATGCAGCCAAGAGGCCCATGGTGACTCTGGACGAGCTGCAGAGATCTACAGCTCAGGTGGGGGAATCTGTCCATAGGACAACTATTAGTTGTGCACTGCACAAAGTTGGCCTTTATGGAAGAGTGGCAAGAAGAAAGCCATTGTTAACGAAAACCATAAGAAGTCCCGTTTGCAGTTTGCCACAAGCCATGTGGGGGACACAGCAAACATGTGGAAGAAGGTGCTCTGGTCAGATGAGACCAAAATTGAACTTTTTGGCCAAAATGCAAAACGCTATGTGTGGTGGAAAACTAACACTGCACATCACTCTGAACACACCATCCCCACTGTCACATATGGTGGTGGCAGCATCATGCTCTGGGGGTACTTCTCTTCAGCAGGGACAGGGAAGCTGGTCAGAGTTGATGGGAAGATGGATGGAGCCAAATACAGGGCAATCTTGGAAGAAAACCTCTTGGAGTCTGCAAAAGACTTGAGACTGGGGCGGAGGTTCACCTTCCAGCAGGACAACAACCCTAAACATAAAGCCAGGGCAACAATGGAATGCTTTAAATCAAAACATATCCATGTGTTAGAATGGCCCAGTCACAGTCCAGATCTAAATCCAATCGAGAATCTGTGGCAAGATCTGAAAACTGCTGTTCACAAACGCTGTCCATCTAATCTGACTGAGCTGGAGCTGTTTTGCAAAGAAGAATGGGCAAGGATTTCAGTCTCTAGATGTGCAAAGCTGGTAGAGACATACCCTAAAAGACTGGCAGCTGGAATTGCAGCAAAAGGTGGTTCTACAAAGTATTGACTCAGGGGGCTGAATAATTACGCACACCCCACTTTGCAGTTATTTATTTGTAAAAAATGTTTGGAATCATGTATGATTTTCATTCCACTTCTCACGTATACACCACTTTGTATTGGTCTTTCACGTGGAATTCCAATAAAATTGATTCATGTTTGTGGCTGTAATGTGACAAAATGTGGAAAAGTTCAAGGGGGCCGAATACTTTTGCAAGCCACTGTATGTAAATTATGAATACTGATAGACAACACCATAGTTCATATAGGCTATCCCTGAAATCAGAATGTCACAACATTGCAAAACATAATAAGACCCTTAGACCCCCAAGGTACTCCAGCAATAAACTTGTTTCTGTGAACTTCAGTGGGAATTTTGGTGACTTTCTCACTGAATATGGGCTTAAAGTCTCCAACCTTACAGGGAGGCAGATATACTAAAACTCTTTTCTCTCTCTTTTTTTGTAAATTAGAATAAACTTATTTCCACAAATGTCTGACATTTATCAAAAAAATCTAAACTGAAAAAGCACATGCAGGAAAAAAATTGCTCCTTTTTAGACTTCTAAAAGAGAGAAATCACTTTATTCACAGCAAGGAAAGATCTTACATTTGTAAGGGGGAGCATCTGCCATCGACTTTTATATGATCTTAACAAGTTTTTAGATGGAGTATTTTCGGATTCGGAATTGTTGCAATTTTATCCCATTGTAAATCTAGGAAAAGTCTCATATTTTATTTTTATTTTGGTGACTTGTAGCACAAAAAAAAAATCCACATTTGAAAAATAAAAAATCTGACTTAGTGAATGGCCCCTTAGTTTTTATGTTGCTGCCATTACCCATTATAGAGCAAAAAGAATATTCAGTCCACAGCAACAACAGTTTTGGTTTTGTGCTGATCGGTTGGCTGCTTTTCAATTGCCTTTTGAAGGCTATTTGTTTTAGGATTTATATCTTAATACTCCTTCCCCTAGTCTCTTTGACATTTAACTCTTAATCTTTAATGCAGCTGTTCTGTGTGTTTCTTATAGTAGTGATCCCTGGGTGTTCAATTAATTTATTGTGCTGCGAACATAAGTAGGGCTATATAAATGAAAATATATATATACATACAATCTTAGGGCAAATCCATGACTTGCAGAAGTCTGATTGTCAACAGACCATATAGTATGAACTTTGGTAAAGCAGACTGAGCAAAAAAACACGATGGTTTCCTCCTTCAAGTAAATTGTAGCAGATTCTCATAGTTGATGGGCTGATTGTTGGTAACACTGCTCACAGTTGACTGAACTAGCAAACCAGATTGCCTATATATGACACGTACTGCTATTTCTTGATCTGTTCTCTTCTAGTGCACCCATGCCTTATCTTATTGGAGTTCATCTAAGTCTCATGGAGGTAAGTAACGTTTTGGTAAATTAAGTTGAAAAGCAAGTTTTCTTTACCACAAACATTTGCCTAGTATAGGTGCTATTCTAAAAATATTAAGGTATTCAAACTTAAGAATGTAGGTATTCAAGTTCAAGAACTATATGCATTTCTTGGAAACGTAAAAGTAAGGATATTATAGCAGACTCTGAAATTGAAAACTTGACAAGATAGCACAACACATTCAATTAGAGTTGTGAGTTGATTGAACAGAATGGTCCCAATCAGCTTTTGTTGCAGAAATGTAATCACACACAAACAAAAAACACATTGTTCCATTCATTTTCAGTGGGGCTGAAAATCTGTTTTAATAAACTTGGAAAAAAGTACATCAAGTAAAATCTCCAGAGATAATTGCTATTTACTTTCATAAAAAGTTTGCAGCTTTTTAATGCATTTTTTGCCATTTTTTTCTATAATAAATTGTGATTATTCAAACTTTCAAAAGATTTTTTTTTACAGTATTTGCATTTCTTGCATTTCTCTATTTTTTTCCTTGAATTGGAAAAAAAAAACTATGGAGTTTTAATAAATATAAATAAATAAATAAATAAATATATATATATATATATATATATATATATAATTATATATATATATATATATATATATATATATATATATATATAAGTTCGAAAAAGATGCAGCACACAGGTTATTTGCAAAAAAGTGTATTAAAAAGAATCACATCACATATGCGACGTTTCGGACACAGTACATGCCCTTTATCAAGCCTGTAACAGGCTTGATAAAGGGCATGTACTGTGTCCGAAACGTCGCATATGTGATGTGATTCTTTTTAATACACTTTTTTGCAAATAACCTGTGTGCTGCATCTTTTTCAAACTTTCTATTGTGGAGGGGCGAGACGGCGCTCTTAAGTTGCGGAGCACCAGGGTCTACGCTATGGATGAGTGCGGTGACAGGTCTGTTTAAGGTATATATATATATATATATATATATATATATATATATATATATATATATATAGCTATGGCATAATACACTTCTAAAAATCCCATAGGAATGAATAGAACTTGGGTGCCTCATAGAATTGTTTTTACTACTTAAAATATTTTAGAGCTTGCTAATGTAGGAGTTGCTAATAATTACAAACCTGGGGCTTCTGAGTATTGTTTTTGTTACATCTATGCTGCGAGATTCTAAAATTGGCATTCATCTGAATGCACGACATGACAGATGAATAACTGCTGTCTAACTTTACCAGACTAAAAGTGCCATTATTGAATGCATGGCAGACAATGAATTTGTATCATACAAAAAATAAAAAATCTTTAAACACAGATGCCATTTGATTTAAAAATTTTGCTGGGAAATAGATCTTACAGATTAATGAGTGTTACTGACTTGCTTGCACTCTAGTTTGCATTGTAAAACATGTGGCCCAGCTACAAAAGGCAAATCCACATGGATTAACCAACCTTTTTGTTTAATTCCATTTGATTTCAATCAACAAAATATATTTCACATGTATTCATGATAATTACTGTATTTTATGACATTCATACAAAATTAAAATAACAGAAAAAGTGATTTTTTGCTTAAGCCTCTTGATGAAGACAATGCTTTGTTTTAAATCACTTCCTGCTTGTTTTTTTTACTTTTCTAAACTGTTGTTTATGATGGTTTACTCTTTTTATATTAGAAAAGCTGCATTAAAAAGAACATTTTACATTACAGGTTTTGTGTAGGCATGTATAGACATATTTTCTGCATTTTTCTTATTGGTGGAATAAAACAAAACAAATGCAGTTACAGAGGATAGTATAATTTCTGCGCTATGTTATTTCTCCTTTTTCCTATGATGCCTGTTTAGCTTTTGTTTAGGTTAAGAATAAAAATTACTAGCAAAAAGCCCTGTTTGATTTTTTTGGTTTAGTTTTAGTCTCTAAATGACTTTTCCATACTGTTAATTACAATATATTGAATGTTTTTGCACTTCTAAATTATGAAGATAAAATTGGTGTTTTTTTCTACGTTCTTGGCATTTTTTTTGCAAACATTCTGCAGTAGAACATTTCCTAAAATTGTACATTAGTAGCAAGATATGCTTATTTGACAGATTTGCCAAGTGGTGGGAGATCTGATTGTTCTGCACTTAAATTAACAATCAGATCAACTGGGGGCCATTAAAGACCCATTAGTCGCGGACTGCATCCTAGTTCCAGTGTGGTCCAGTGCCCATGGATTTTCCCTGCTGGTCACAACATATATATTTACAGTGTTTTTAGCCCATACACAAGCCAAGAGCGGTCAGGCTGGCACCCAGTTTTACCTTAACCCTGAAACCATTTACCCCCATTTAAAAAGTCACCCATTTGCCCATTAGCATTAACCCATAGCAACCAATAAGATGTTTGTTTTTAAACAGGTGACCAGTAAATGCTACCTGCTGATTGGTTGCTATAGGTTACTGTCCTTGTGCAAACTTAATGCCTTTTATCTAAAGACCTTCATATGTGCAGGAAATCTATAAAATTACCTCTTAGAGATCTTGCCAAAGCATCTGCAGCGCAGCAATAGGTGAGACCACTTTAGATTGACTAAAACTGTGTTTCTCCTGGATGATTAAACACAACTGTATTTGTAAAAAATGATATTATACACAGTGATAGCTTCACTTATATGAATAAATATTAAGTATCTCTTTCCATTAATTCTTTATTAATATACTAACTCATTGTTTACATATATTTTTTCTGTCAGAGGGTAAAAAGCCGCTCACTGGATGATGTTGTCATTCTAAATGTAGATAACAACTCACTAGAAACGCCATTCAATGATCTCTGCTTACTTCCAAGTGACGTGGTAAGTTGTTAAAAGCACATTGCAGCCAAGAGATTTTCTGCATCCGCTTTTGATTTGCCAAACAAAAAACATTTTAAAGTGTGTAATGTAGTATTGGAATTTTCCCCAAACTTACCCCTTATTTTACTGCATTTTACACTAAAATTTTGTCACGATTTTCATAAAACTGCTTGTTGAATATTATTTTTAGTAATTTGTTTAAAATACAAAGCAGATGCATAGCTTACCCTAGGTCCTTCTGTAAATAGTAAATATCAATTTAGTTTGCACCCCTTCTGCTGTCCTTATGACTTTTTGTGGAAGATTGTCCATGTAAATTTTCTAGTCTTATAGTCTTATGACAGAAGAGTTGTTTAGAATACAGTTCTATTATGATTCACTTGTGCTTTATATAGACTGCCATGATTGTTTAGGGCCCTGAAGCGGCGATTTACCGAAGTCACCGAAGTTTACTCTCAAGGCGACTTTGCCAAATTGTGGCGCCGCTTATGCCATCCCACCGGTGATTTACATTCTAGCCAGTGGGATGGCATTGTGGGGAGATTAGTCGCAGCGCGACTAATCTCCCCGTGTGTCAAGGCCCTTACAGTCAGTGATTATTGCATTCATGCTATCCCTATTCTTCAGACTCATTACAATAAATTAAATAGAAATAATGCAATACTGGACAAAAACTCATGTGTCTGATTGGCAAACCTTGTGGTTATGTAAAGAAATCTGAATCATCAGTAAAATTTGTGTATATGACAGTGGTTTAATGCGTATTCTTACTGAATCTGTCCCATAAGACTCTCTAATGTGAAAAGTATGTAAATGGATAATTAATCAGCATCGTATTTGGAGAGCATTTTAATGAATTTCTGCAGAATTATTTTTCATCACAGTCTTGATTCATGAGCCAGTAAGCAGGAGATTTGTAAATGGCCCAAAGACACCCCACATATATATATTTTACTTGACAATAAAGAAATACATTAGAAATAGTAATAGAATGTAATAGGCACATTATACCCAAAGATATTTATCAAATAAGAAAACATGGATATGGCTATGCAATCCATTTCAAATAAGGTGTTCCATACTTTATAGACTGCAAATACACAAACTCATCATAGTGTTATGGGTTTCTCTTTATTTAAAGTTAAGGCTGATTATCAAATGAGCTGTCTATATGAACTGAACATGAAATGTATTTTGTAGCAGATGAATAATATACTGTTACACTTCCAGTTTTCTACATACTACTTCATTGCTTAATGTTCCGTGATTGGAAGATGCTAAATGAGCCATGCTATCAGGATACCTTCAACCTTTTTGCTGTCAGCCTGTGAAGTAGGATGATAGGAAACTAATAAAAGGATTCTGCTGCAGCTGAGGCCTTTATAATCTACCAGTAAACCCCACCCCAATTTTTGCCATGTGTTAACGGATGTGGAGTGCTACTGGTGTCTGAGCCAGTAACCCACTTTTTCCATGCCAGCCAGCTGCAGCTGATAACGTTTTATGTATTTGCTAAATTCTGCTTTCTATCTCCTTGAATATTTCCAGAAATATTATAAATTGAAATGTAGCAGTACTAAAGAAATATAAGCAGTTTCATGAAGCAGTTTTTCTACTTGCAATCAATCTTATCACTCAGAAAAGGAACATGTAAAATATATTTTAACTGCTCATGTGATTTTTATTGTTAGAGTGGTGTCAGTGTCCCCCACTGAGCCTATTAAACATGTCGCTGCCCTTACCTGCCTCTGGTCTTAGGAAGGGCTCCAGGCTGTAAGATATTGGAAGCATGTGATGCTGATTACTAGTCTAGATAGTGCTGATCCCTGCGGAGGTTAGAGGTCACACTTGTCCCCCATTACGAGTCCCTTCTCCACAGGGGTGCCCCGCTGCGTCCCTTACCATAATCTTCCTAATGGCTGCCTTCCAGGATTCGCACATAATATTTCAGATTTACTGGCTGTTACAGACGCTGTCAGCCGGTAGCATTTCCGCTCTTACTAAAGTATTTCAGATTGCAAGAATAAATCAGACTGCAAATGTTTAGAACAAAATAATAAAAATAACAATAAAAAACACGTCCCTTCTTATGGATGAACTATCATATAAAACTATTTTCTTTTTCTTTTACATATCTACATTTTTCCTTTTTTGTGCAGTTGTGAGGAAGAATGGAAATACTAACTCCTGCCAAAATTGTATAAAACTTCCACAGATATTTACATACAAAAAAATACCTTAATAGAGCACTGAGCTCTTCGCTAGAATGCAAATATTTCATAGTAGAAATTTTAAAATGTCTTCTGAAATTTTGCTGGATCAACTTTACAGTAGAAATCTTAAGGCTTACGTCTCTCATGGCTTTTTCCGCTGGTAAAATAAAAGTGCCAGTTTGCTGTAGTCTGCAATATTGAGCCAAAATGGATCACGACAAATTGGCATTTTTTGTCCTTTCTTACAGCACATGGGGCACTATTCAGCTGGCTAAAAATCACATGTAATTGCTTTGTGCTGCCTCCTGTTGACTTGAATATGAAACCCCTGAAAACAATGGTACTAGCACTTTTCACCATGAAAATGTTCACTGGAGAATAGTCAGTCTGAAAAGTGCTTGTACAGGCATTTAAGCTGGATAAGAAACTCCCCATTATGCCTTTGCCTAAGGGTGTACTATTGTAACAGATGCAATGTATGCTCTAGGTTTAGTAACCCACAGCAACCAGCAGATAGGATGGGGCTGGGGCCTCCTTCATCCCGTGTCTCTCAGCACATAATCCTTACAACTTTGTAATTTATTGCAATGTTTGTCCTCCCTGTTTGTATTTTTTTTGTCTTGTATAAATATACAGTGCTGTGTATACAAGTAGTGCCACATAAAAAAGGTACCTACATACATAATACAGAGCTCTGTTGTTTTAAAGCAAACATCTTCTTGTGTGCTAGATTACTAGACCTAGAAACATTTTTGCACATACTTTACCACAGAAGTACATTTTTAAAGAATACAGCTAAAATTTGATTTGGAAATAGATCAAGTAGGAATTGTGCATATAAGCATGTTTGTATTTTTATATATACAATAACAAAATGTACATAAATACAAAATATATTTAGGGGCAAAGAGAAGGAGGTCCTTGCCCCTTACAGTATACTATAAGTTTGTATATGTTTTTCTTGAGAACAAAGGTGGCACATTGGGCTACCAATAAAATATTTATTTCACTATTAACACTTGTTGGGCGCTATACGTTTTGATTTTTTCATCTATCTAGCTATCTATCATGGATAGATATATGTGCTAAAGCAGGATAAATATTGTTTAGCAGTAAAGAAAGTCAAAAAAGTTTTTTGAGTGAAGATGGTGAAGATTGTCATTTACAACATCTCAAGATAATCACTGTAAATGCATATAAAATATAGAAACATATAGGCAAATGTTAAACAGTAGACTTTAAAAGCCTCTTTTTCTCTTGACAGCTCACTGCGGACAGCAGTTTAGGTTTTATTTCATTCAGGAGGCTTCTCTATTCAGCTATAGGGCAGAGCCCATAACTTCAGCACTGTCTTGCTGATCCATAACAAAGATTAAATCAGGGAGTGAGTTGATGTACTTTTTTGTTGTACTTTTTGTGTTCACTTTCACTTTTCAGAATTTAAGTGACATTCGCCCCAAATATATTTTTCACTACTTTGGCCAGCCAGTCAGTATAAAAACCTCTATTTTAAAGACTTATGTGAACTGTTATTCTTTTATAGACAATTACAGAGAAAACTAATATTAAGACTAAAAATATAAGCCTTATGTGCCCATGCTCCAAAATCCCAATCTAAATGTTAAAAGTACCACTAAAGCTAAGCACGTTATTGGGTTATGATTACCTGAAGTATAAGTTGGTGTAAACTGAAAATAGTTTGGCCAGTATCAGTGCAGACCTGAAGAGGTTCAGGCATATTTTAATTTAGTTTCCCAAGTTGCCTGCAGCTTACTTACCTCTGAGCCACTGGAGGAGTCACAAAACACTTTTCTTTAGCATTCATGCATATAATCTGTCAGAAGCTTAGTTCACTAATTTGTTCTAATTAGCAGCCAAATTAGTGTAGGTCATATTTTGACTATTTTAACCCACCCATTGCTTGTAATGTCTGCCACTCTGTTGTGGCTCCTGCATTGGATATTGTTTTTGTACCTTTATCCTTCTAGCGATAACCAATGCATTGTATGGAGCAGATCAATTTATTTTGCAGTGATTTGTTTCATGAAAAAGTGCACGTTCCAATATTTTTGACTGTACATTGTAACAAACTACAAACAGTTTGTAGTTTTGTTGTATGATTTTGATTACAATGTTGATAAAAATATATAACAGTAAAGGCTGGTGTTGCAGCCGAAACGTCAGTTGTCGTGCCTCTTCAATAATGCTTTCAAAAATGAACTTTAAGTCCTGTGTGTGTGGCACCTAACTTCTGGATTCTATATAGATATATATATATATATATATATATATATATATATATATAAACAGTTCAGTACTTGTAATTATTATTTAACTGCTAAAAATTACAGTAGCCCCATATTACTAATTAAGTATGCAGCAATGCACAGCTTATGATGGCTCTTAGCATTTTGGTGCCTCAACTTGTTTTCTGAGAAATGCTGGTGATTCAGAATACTACTTGACATTGTTGACTTTTATGCTGCTGTAAACAGCACCACCCACAGAGCAAGCAGGGATTAAAGGAATGGAATAGTTAATGTATGTCATGTATCTTCTCAACATGTTATTTATTAAATTCAAATTTTACTTGCATTAGTTGCACACAATATTTTTGCTAAATTTTTAAATGTAAAATTCCCTTCAAAACAAAGTGAATAGCACACACAGTTTAAGTGTTTCCATACCATAATCTAGCAGTAGAAGTCCAGAGTGTTACACTATAGCTGATATAGTACACTGACACAGAGGGTTGACATTTTCAGAGAGGTCATATAAATGGTTCAAATACAAGCTCCTCTGGTTGTGAAAGGGTTAAGTATGTGTTAGACCTTGCATTCTCTCTGTCCTTCATAATTACACCCAGTGGGGCATCCTCTTCCCTTTGATATACTTACATACAAGCACCGCACACAACAGAATGTCACTACTGGTCTACTGCAATGCCCTTGTCACCCACTGCTTTGTCCCCTCCTCCCTTTTCACTCTCTTTAAGCTTCTTTTGGTCCTCATTAGTGGTCTTCCAGGATTACATGCTAATTAACTTGACTTTTCTATTATAATCATTAAGTAAGACCCTAGTGCTTGTTCTCTCAGGACATTTTAACCCTTTTGGGCTAACATTATCATAGGGTTTAAATCAAGATCTCTACAGTTATGGTTTATAATAATATATTCTTTACTAGTACTCACAAACAATACCAAAGACTCTGTGAACAAAACTGTAAGTCAAGGGGAGTGTGAGCATACAGTCATATAGTGTGAGGTTTGTGTATTCTACTAAAGAAAAAAAATATACATTTATTTACACTACTTTCACTTGTTTGTTATACTTAAAAACAATAGGAATTGAAGGTTATGATTCAAAGTTGTCTCTATCATAGAGAAGGTGCTAAAGGAAATAAGTGGAAAACTTTGGTGGACTTTAGACTGTGGAATTTGATAACTGTGATAGATGATATGTATTTAAGACCAGCTAATAGATGATGGAGTTACATTGGTGATTATTGCATTGGTGCATTCTAAAGTTCCAGGTATGAATGCACATTTGTTCCTTAGCGTGGTTCATACCTAGATGATAAATGAGGAAGACATTGTGTTTGGGGTGGTACCCTAATGTAAAAAGATTTGAATGGGAATGACTAGAAAACTGTTAGCTCAAAAATGTGTTGAATGTAAGAGATGGCTGTGTGTTTGATAACTGCTGCAACTTTACCTGAGCTGAACATAGAATGTTTGGCACATAAAACATATGCTTTTTATATTATTGGAAAAGGGTCGTTTTATATAATAGCATATACAAAAAAATTCTGTGGAGCCCTTGAGTGCACTAGGGGCCATAAAATTTCTAGGCCCATTAGCCTCCAGGTTGGACAGTCCTTCTCTTTTAGGAGTTAACATTTGTAACTCTATCTTGGTGTAAAACTGCATTTCCAGATAGAGATGGTAAAACATGGGTCACACTGGACCCTTACCTAGATGGGTTCTCACTAAGTAGAGGAGGAATGAAGATGGTGCAACTACATGTCCCTGTGTAGAAACAAAATAGGATGTTTGCTGTTGTTGCAGACAAAACAAAAGGGATTTATTGTCAAAGATAGCACAGGAATCATGCTAACAAAGCAATGAGGTTGTATTGCTGTTGTCAGATACAGTCCAATGTCAAGCAGTACAATATGACTGTAGTGTGGAGATGCTTAGTAGGTAACTGTTGACCTGGATGCTACTGTTCTCAAGGGAGTCCAGGAGCAAATGTAATATCACCCCTTTTAGGCCACCAGCTAGTGGTCTGGATCCTCTCAAGTGGAAACTGTTCAGGAGCAGTATGCTAAGCCTGAATCCCTTCAGCACTGTGGTCCCTTCAATTTAAGCCAGTCATGTCCCCACACACCTATTGACTTCAATGCATTTTGCCTAAAAAATATACAAAAAAAAAGCAGATTGACTTTAGTGCATTTCACAAATTTTTGCTAACCACTCTATGGTGATCTATGTAGATAAGATATCTTAGATACAGAGGCTTTTGCCTAAAATGGCACTTGTAGGGGATTTCCATCCACAGGGAATGTTAACCCTATGAGTCCCTACATGCATAAATAGAGTATACTTGTTAGTGCAGTGCATACAATGGTCAATTCAGTGTTGCAAACTGCAATATTTGCTGACATAGCTTGGCTAGATGGTGACATTCACTTTAAGGGTAAGAACACATTGAGTGGTTCAGATGCCATCAACTTTGAAAAACAAAGCGTTGGGAAGGGCTTTTCACCTGCAACTCCTACTGTTGCCGGTGGAAAGCCTTTTTGGTGCAGTTTGTCGCCTGTGATAGCAGAGATCTATTATGGGTGACTGAACTGCTCCGTGGGTTCTTACCCGAAGGGGTAATACAGATACTTTGTATGTAGCTTTACAAGGAGCTTAACTTTATATCTTAAATAATCAGAGCAGTCAAGATAAGATTTTATTGTAACATATATGCTTCCGAAACATACTACAATGCTCCAGTCTCCCCTGCCCTCCATGCTTCTCTGGGGAAAGTGATATGTTACAGTTCCACCCATGAGGTGGCTACAAAGAAGGGATGTAGATAATGAAACATGAATTTTTAGAAGGCCCAGGGAGAGGCAAGTGAGAGATATTGTATTCTCACCTTGAAATCCCCTAACCTTCCTTTCCATTAACAGTTCAGCAGGTGCAACATATGCTTTTTAACAATTGCTCAGAGATATCGGCTGACCCTTTGTGTTTGAGGTTGGAGACAGGTGGATATGTTTCACCCCTCACAGGGTCAATTACCCAAGTGCTAATTCACTTTGTGTGAGCTCTGTCCCATGCTTTGCTTTCCTCTCCTTCCCTATGTTTGTATTTATCTTTTCTCTTATTTCCCTTTTCATATACTTTCTTTCATGATGCTTTCCTTTCCTTCCTTTTCTCCTTTTTTTATTTAACAGTGTTGATTTACAGCCATTTCTCTCTCCCCCTGCTAGTTTTACCCCCTCCCTTTTTGCCATCCTCTATATTTGTCTCTGAAACAACCAGTTCCATTTATTTTCTGCTGCTCTTGATTATCTTATATTTTTTTCTAGTACAGACCTATTGCCATTTCAGGGTCATCATCATCATAATATATTTATATATGACCAGGAAGTTACAAAGCACTTTATTTTAATATGTCCATCAGTGTTCCTTTTACAACCTATGTCATTTTTAATGTACCTCTCTCATTTAGTCTCCCAAAACATTTTTCAGGTTGCAACTTTGAAAAGCAAATTGAAGAAACAGTCAACATCCACAGGAGATGGGGTGTCCAGAGCCTTCCTAAGAGCCCAGGCTTCCTTGTTTGGGTCATATAGAGATGCTCTCCGATATAAACCTGTGAGATACACCACTTTTTTTTCATATGCCACTTTATACTTTTTCTGTGTATATATTATAGGTCTTCTTTTTGTAAGCCTTGCATGTAATTTATTGCATGTGTGTTTAGATGCATTTTTCTGTTTGCCCCACTTACTGCTCACTAATTATTAACCCTTGTTATCTTATTCAGGGTGAGCCTGTCACATTCTGTGAGGAAAGCTTTGTATGCCACCGTTCCAACACCATGAAGCTATTTTTAGAGACAGCTGTTAACCTACAACTTTTCAAACAGGTATTTGATATTAAATATACAATCACATATAACATTATTTTTTCTACAGGGCTTCATTTAAGATAGCAGCGGGCCCTGGACAAAATTTTATTGGTGGGGCCCAAAAAAATTGTGATAAAAGTACATGAAGCCAGGCAGTTAAGAAGTGGTCTATGCACACCCTGGAATCAGTAGATATGATTCCATGGTGTGCTACCTGTAGACCAACAGCCTCAGAAGCAGAAAAATTACTGAATCGAGATGCCACAACAACAAAGGCAAAAAAAATTTAAAAGAACCATTCCATAGAGCTGTCCCAGTTGATTAACTGTAGGATGATTCTGGCAAAAGTTATTACATATGAAAGGTATGCTAGTGGCCCCGCAATCCTGTTAAGCCCTGGGAAGATGCCCCTTTTACCCATTATTAAAATGTCCCAGTTTGTCTGTATTGATGAACAAGAGGTGATAGCACATGCAACTATGTTAACTGTTTTTATTGTCCTTACTGTTTTAACACTTCTATCTAAGACCGGGATAGATAAAATAAGGATCTTATAGTAATCCTTAATATGGGTTCCTCTTATTATTTTAGCCACCATTATAAATATAATTTAACACACTCATTTTAAACCCGTATCACCATCTAGAGTACTAGTAAGCCCACTGAGCTGCATTCTTGAATCAGGTGGGGCTGCTTGTGCAGCTTGGAAAAAGAGACATGGTTCATTATATATGTAATACCATGCAGAATATAAAGTATATATATTACAGACAAAATTATAAAATGTGAATATGTTGGAAAACTATGTGCAGATCTTTCTAACAGTAAGTAATGCATCACATTTCTTCTGAAGCTTTCTGGTTCTCTCTTACAACAAATTGTCCTTTCTATCAAGCAGCAGAAGCAAACACTTTCAGTCTTTTTGCAGGGATATGTAGGGCAGGCCCATAAATTACCCATGATAATGGCAAATCCTCTTTGATTTATAGGATAATGAAAAATACCCCCAACAAAATACCACAGTCCCACCACACTGTTCAAAGGGAGACTCTGAGACCCTGCACCTTATCTTTCTGTGCTCTGGCCATGAATCAACCTCATATGAACTAGAGCCAAAAGCAATCTATAATTCTCCTCAGTATCTTTATGACCAAATAACAATATACTGTTTTTCTCCGTGCATCATTAGCTTGCTTTGGTATATGCTTTTATAAAATGAGCATGTAGGAAAATACAACACTATTGACATAGGTTGAAGTGGAAACACATAATAATAAGGTTATATGAATATAAGAGGCTACTCGGTGACTTAAAAGCAAGACACAGTCATCTAAGTTTACTTCTAATACCCCTTATAATCATCAGTAGGAATGTGTTTTCTGCTATAATACATGAAATGCCAGTCCACAATAGGAAGAAGGACCTTTTGGTTTTATTAGCAATATCTTGTGTCTGTGACATCATTCATTTATATAGATTGTGGGCTAATATTGAGGCCTTACAGCTGTTGTTACATTGTGTTTTTTTAATTAACTTTTCCATACAGCAGAAACCATGGCATGGGAAATTTTTTTTTTGAACCATAAATTAGTTTTTGTTATAGAGAGGATGAATAGAAAAAAAATAAATAAATAATTCAAGAATGATAAAAAAGTTAATACAATGAAGATCTGTTGCAAAGTCATAAAGATTAGTTCCAACTACAGCAAATGAAAAAAGTGGGTTCTTACAGCTTTGGAGCTGCAAAATTGACATTGCAGGCTTTTGGGGTAATGTTCTAAACAATCCAAGTTTGCCACTTGCTTAGTAACCCCTAGAAGCTGATCAACAGGTGCTTTAACTGGGCAGCTGTTTGAAAACACACATTGCTATGGGTTATTAGATGTGGACAAACAATATTTTTTATAAAAAAAAACAAATTACACTGTAAACATTTTAAAATAAAAAAAATAAAAATTGTTTTTTTTAGTTTGGAGTAATGAACTGGAGAAGCCTTTTTATTTACTTTTATTATTTTGTATGAGTTTTGAATTATCAGCTTTCCTATTCTGTCTATTTCAAGCCTGCAAATCAGTAAGTGGTATGGTTGCTGACCAATATATGCTGATATATATATATATATATATATATATATATATTGCTGATCCAATATAACACATGAACTATGAGAGTCCAGTTTTATTATTAGTCATATTTGTTATTGCTTTTCAGACCTTTACCATTCTGACTTCCAAACTACTATTAGGGTTACTACTATTTAGGGTTAGATTCCAAGCCTCAGAACTGTATCAAAAATAAATAAATGTAGTTTGTCTTTAAATAATGCTGCCTACATCATAATAAAAGTTAATTTTAAGGAGGACTACCCCTTTAAGGGCAATGGCACACAAGACTTTTAATGGCCTCTGTTCTCCAAGGGAGAGCTGTGGCAATCAACCATTAGTAGAAGAGAAGAGTAAGAGCAGGTCTACTGGATTTTGCCATTTGGGAGTGGTTTGTGGATTGCCCTTTCTGCCTGTGGACTATGAATACTGTGATGTCAGATAAGATCCAGTACTGTATATTTGTTTTGATTATAAGATTATAGAGGAAACTCCCACAAGGTATAGAGCAAAAGAGCATTTTTAAAGCTTTCTGACCTCTGTCTCCATTTCTCCTGTCATTTCAGTTTATTGACAGCCGACTAGAGAAGCTCAACTCTGGACGAGGGTTTACAGACCTATTTGAAGAGGAAATTACTTCAGGTGGTTTTTGTGGCAGTTATTTTGTATGCATGAATTTAAGAAAAAATTACAAAAGGCATATTTCTAATATGGGTTTCACATTGTGCTGCTACAGGTAATGATATTGTTCCTCTTTTGTATTTCAGGAAATTCTAGTTCATACCAACAATGGGTGCACACAATGAAGGCAAGATAATTAAGTATTCTTGTTATTTGTAAACATTTGATTATGTAGCATAGTATACTGTACATTACACTAAGGCTGTGGATCCCAAGTTGTCTGCTCAATTTAAACGCTGCTATGTATGTATGTATAACTTTATTTATAAAGCGCCACAAGGGTACGCAGCACTGTACAATCTTACAGAATACAAAATTACACACAGGGAGGACAAGTGATATAATAAATAAATACAATAAATATATATATATATATATATAAGTGCCATGTGGTATGAGACACAGTAGGAAGGAGGTCCCTGCCCCGTAGAGCTTACAATCTAAGTAATAGGGCCTGTGCTGAACATCATTTTTGCGTGTTGTTTTAATTGCAGTCACGATCAAAACAAATTGCCTGTCCACTGAGAAGCCCCCGGTTTAAACAAACTCCTTCCTTCCTCACAGTTGAAGTTTTGTTATACAGAGCTATTCTCCATGGAGCAGTGATTGTGCTCCTACAAACCATGTGACTTTACTTTGAATTTCATATTTTGCCATGGTTAGAAAAAATAAAAACCATATATAATTCATAATTGAAAACAATAAGCAAAAAGTATGTTCAGCTCAAGCCCGATTCGTGGTGAAATGTTGAAAAGGATGAATACACAACGTTCATTCAGATCTATAGCTATATATTATCTTGTGCTGAATAGTACAGTTTTGGGATGTATTATCCAGATTGCTCTATTCTTTGGCTATTCTCAGAGGACTGAAGCACCAACTGAAATTCTCCTGGAAGTCAGCACTGCAGTGGCACAGTATGTGCTAAGCAAATTAGACAGCTCTCCACATAAAGGCAGGCTGATCAATTCTAGATCAATTTAATAGAATATTTGGGAATGCGGTTTTTTTTTTTTTTTTTTGGTTTTTTTTTTTTGGAGAATTCAAGAGACTGTAGGCTGTTTCCCTGTTTGTATGTTTGATATTGTAGTAGTTTAGATAAATTATAGATAAGAGATAAACAGCTTAGTTTTTAAAAGTAAAGAAGAATAAAGAATTGATAAATATATTCAGCTTCGGTGCAAAGATGCACTTGATAAATGTTGTTAGGACAAAGAGGATGAATGGCCAAATCACTTTTTTGAGCTAATTGTTATTTGTTGCTGTCCGGTTTGATGGTAAATATCCATTCATTTTTTGTAATTGTAATAGGCATCAAAGCCAAATGAGATGGGATTTTATCCCCAATGCTTATGAACTCTAGCGTTCCTATAATGTAAAGCAGTGTGGCCCAATTTTTACAGGTAGAAGGCCAATTACTTCTCATATAGCATGTTTGAGGGCCGGATTAAATTAAAATGATGATGTCATACAGTAAAGTCTGAGGGCCGTAAAAAATCTTTAGAGGGCCACATCCAGCCCGCGGGTCTCCAGCTGGACAGCCCTGAGGTAGAGTATCACATTGGGACTACTAAAAATAATTTAAAGATGAAAGAAATGATTAAGGCAGCCCCAATGGTTATAATCTCTTACCTGGGTAGAATTCCGCCATATTTCTTCTTGTGTCAGGGATTTTTGCTGCAGTCCTAGTCTGTGCACATGCTCAGTAGAGCAGTAGGCCTAAAAAGTTGGCACTCTCCCCTTTCCTTCTCCTTTCAGCATTAGAAATATGAAATAGGACTGTTACAGCTTAAAAATCCGTAAGACAAAATAAATAATAAAAAAATATAAGAGAACTATTAAATAAGATATGAAATAGGAGTTCTATAGCCATCAACAAAGGTTTATGCTAGCTTATTTAAAATATTGTACACAGTGCTGTTATTATAGAAAAAGTAAATCACTCAATAATGCGTTTCCTGATTATATTTTTTCTCATATGAACCTCTATATCTTAGTTTTCCTTAACATCCAGGGTATTAAATATGCAGTTCTTTGTCAAGATAGTATATATATCTATCAAAATTTTTATTTTGATCCCTGCCAATGCCCTAAAAGTAAGTTGTGGTATAAGATTTCGCAGTTGGTGGGCTAGACAAAGGTCATGTTTTGGATGTTGTTCATTTTTAGTTATTAATTGCCTCTCATTTTACAGAAGGGAGGCTCTCTGATTAACACTGCAGTGATAAAAGCCAGCCCAGCTATGAAGAGCGCCTATAAGTTTGTAAGTGTATCTGAAACCGTTCTATTGTATAATTATATTAAAGCAAATCATGTCTAAAAGTCATGATCTGTAAAAAATGTGCCAGCAAATATATAACTACAAAAATATAAATATATATATCAGTTCCCTTTTTAAAAATAATTTATTCTCATCGTTTCTCCTTTCTGTAAGGGGACTCAGCTCTAGGGCAGTGGTACATGGAGAGATTAGTCACCCACTGTTACTGCTACCATGGGCAACTAATCTCCCTGAAATGCCTTCCCAACAGCAATAAAATCACATTTTATTTTCTGATCCCAAGCAGTCTACTGAGAAGTACTTTGTATAAATAAACCCCACCATTCCCTGGATACCATATGTCAGTGCTGTCCAACTTCTACGGTGCCGAGGGCCGGAATTTCTCTAGCATACATGGTGGAGGGCCGCTAATGGAAGCCAGTTTTGACCACTCCCCTTTTTGAAACCACACCCACTTCAACCCACACCTATTTTATCACAATGGTGGTAGCACAGCAAAATCCCAAATGCTTGGTCCTTACTGTGGGGATATCAACCATCATTCATATGTGAAAGAATTATGTCATATTAAGATATACCCTTAAATTCCATATGCCTCCTCCTCCCCTGTGGATAGCAGAGCAACCCCCAGTACATAATTACACACCTTAGGAACCATTTAATGGCTATTTACAACTGCTAACAAACTCCCACAACAAACCCCTGCCAGGTTCACCTCCCACAAGCAGCATAGGGCAAGCAGAGTATGGCACACACAGGCAGCACTCTGCCTGTCCTATGCTGCCTGTGTGTGCCATACTCTGCCTGCCCTACCCTGTCTGTGTGTGCGCCATACTCTGCCTTCCCTATGCTGCCTCTATGTGCCATACTCTGCCTGCCCTACCCTGCCTGTGTGTGCCATACTCTGCCTGCCCTACCCTGCCTGTGTGTGCCATACTCTGCCTGCCCTACCCTGCCTGTGTGTGCCATACTCTGCCTGCCCTACCCTTCCTGTGTGTGCCATACCCTCCCTGATCTATGCTGCCTGTGTGTGCCATACTCTACCTGCCCTATGCTGGCTGTATGTGCCATACTCTGCCTACAGTCTGAGGTGTGAAGAAGTGAACAATGGGAGTGATTACAGTCTGAGCCTGAGGTGTGAACACTGCAGGGGGTGAACAATGTAGGTATTAAAAGGTGTGAAAAACACAGGGGATTACATGTTTAAACAATACAGAGGGATTACAGCCTGAATCTGAGGTGAGAACCATGCAGGGGGCCAGTTAATCTCAGTACTGATACCATTTAATGCTTACTCAAAGGTAAGCCATCAAAACAGCCAGACAGGTGGGGGGCCACACAGAGGGGGGTCACGGGCCGCATGCGGCCCGCGGGCCGCCAGTTGGACAGCACTGCCATATGTTATTTTAGATAAAGAGCAGTTCATTATACAAATGGTTTTTTAGTGGACTGCTGATGTCTGACTTCATGACTCTGTGGCATCATGAAGTAGAAAGTGGCTTTACGCATACATATTGCTTCGTTTTACGTCATGTGAAGTTTCCTGCAGGAATAAACTTTACGCATCTTCAGAAAAAGAATTGATGCCATCCTACTACTGATGGCTATATTGCAGGTGGGAAGGCGTTTTGGGGTGATTAGTCGGCCATGGTAGCCAAGATTTAACCATGGGCGACTAATCTCCCCGTGTGCGATTACACTTCAGCTGGCCATACATTTACTGCTAAAATGGTATGAAACTTTTCGTACGATTTTCGTGTGTGTGGGCTCCAAATTATTGTCCTTATAATTTTTGTACCATGCCGATTTCGGTTTGATAATGATAAAATCTGCACGATTTGTGCATCTGACAATATACTCAAGGGACCTACAATGGAAGTCACTTTCGTACGATTGGGGTCTGCCAACTATTTCATATTCAGAACATTCTCCGATTTGTATTTTAAGGGCTTCATCCTACAGTTTCAGTCTGAAGGTTAGTTTCAGATAGTTGCATTTAAACATATGACCGATATCCGAACGTTCGTCAGAAGACTAAATCTGAACGTGTACGGCCATCTTTAGTCAGTTTG